>NC_048423.1:16998293-17015703 GCF_013103735.1 Etheostoma cragini
CCAGTCTCCAGTACACCAGAGTGCACCATCAGCACCGCCGTGCCATCTGCAGACACACGACTCAGAGCAGAACCACTGGGTTTATCTGTCATCGAACAGACTGCGGCAGGTGAGGTGGCGAGCTGAAAAATAACCTTTTGGCTAGTTTTTCTGAGGAGCCAAAAAAAGCAGAACCCCCATCAGTAAAGAAAATACATTTAAAAAAAGAGACGCATCGTTCTTCTTGTTTTTGATGGTTGCTCTCATTTCAACGGCCTGCTGCCCGTTCACAAAACAATCATAATAGCTCATTGCGTGAAGGCTCCCTGGCTGGGTCAACAGTGAATCTGGGATCTGGGATATTGATGCCGCCCATACTGAGTAAACGATACTGTGAAACAGTACATCTTAATTCCCTCTCTATTCAAGCATAACTGCATTAAACACTGTAATGAGGAAATTAGATTTAGGGTTTGGCAGCACCTGTAAAATAAAATATGAGAACATGGCTTGCTGCTAAAAAGGTGTCCCGTTGCTGCCATCCCCAGATGTAGCAGCTTTGCCAAAAATAGTCTTGTCGTGTCCTTCCATCTATCAGCGATGCGGTTGACTGCCTCGCTATAAGCAATTACTGCTCCAATTGGGCTTAATGACACAGAGATAGGCAGATCTGCAGCTCGGGGGAGCAGCTATGTGCTATTTTTAAATCTTTAGAAAATACACCTGACGCTGCTCCATCAAAGCTGTAGGGCCTCCAGTGAGAGAACCTTGATCCTGTTTGCCAACCAGTGATTGGCTCAGGTGTTTCTCTGGTGGACCTGACCTGCATAGAATCCACCAACAGGACGACAGTTATTACCACCATTAGTTTTATTTGCAGCATCAGTCTGAAAATAATTTCTGCGTTGCACTGATGAAACAGCTCAGAGGTGAACTTCACTTACTGTTCCTCGGACCTCAATCTGGTCTTTCCCCAGTATCTGTTGCAAACCGAAGGTAAAGTCATTCAATGCTGAGTCCTGCTCGACGTGCATTGAGCTAATCATTCACTATTAAGGACATTGCCTGCGTCGGGATGTGCCATCCATCTTTTGCGGTCACAGCTCTCTCCAGCACATGACAGCTTCAGCGTGAGTATCCACAGACGGATTGATATTTCCGATGGCGTTGTATATCAGGAATAATGGAAATGAATGACAACATGTGCAGACGTCTCTCAGGCTCTACATGCTACATTAGCTACTGCCATCGGAGGTTTTGCCAGAAGCACAGCTCTACTTCCTCTCTGCAAACGCCTCACAGGACATAATTTGGCAGCTACACTACCTTTAACATGATCACACCTGTACTTGTATTTTTATGAATACACTTTGTAGAGGGGGTTTTGATGAATCAGCCAGCTGGGGTCTGAACAATGTGCTTATTATGGTGTGGGTTTGAGTCCTTGTCATCCCACTCTCTTTTTTCCTGGCATTGGGCTGCATCAAGTAATGTAGAAACTGTGGGACTGAGAGCTGCTGATACAACTGGTATTTTAGGGCTAAAAATCCTGTTTTGGTGAGCGCCTTGGTAGCTCACCTGGTGGAGCGCGCACCCATGTGAAGAGACTCAGTCCTCGGTGCTGTGGCCACATGTTCGGTTCCGATCCTGCCGTTCCCCTTAGCTCTGCAGAGCGTCCTTCAGCTCATTGTTCTGGTTTTATGGGCTGCAACTTTGATGTTTTGGTTCACTCTCACCGCTCTCATCAATTTTCTTCTCCATTTAGTTCATGTAGGTTCAAATGGTAAAGTAGGTCTGTATGTGTATAATAATGCAACAATATTGTTTTGGAATGAGTTTTCTCGTATGTAATGCAGTTCAACCATGACTGAAATGTAATAAAGAAACGACCATTTCAAAAGAATTTCAATTTTTTTTTTTAATCACATTTATATTATAGCTATGGGACTTTTGTACATGTGACTGATTAAGTCAATCATCAGATTTAGTGAACCGCAAGCCATGAACAACAGTCTACATGGAAACAAGCAAAATGCAGTGAGAATTAATACTGTATAAAAAATCTTTTAAAACAGGCGGTTAAACCTTGGCAACCATTTCCCAAAGGCCTTAAGTCATTTACCTCTGTCCAATTAGGAAAGGCTTAGCTGTCAACAGGCTGTGATCCTTTAAATGTCTGTAATTATATTGTAAGTATGAAAAACTGCAGGAAGACCAATAAGAAAGGGTGGCATCATCTATCATTATATGGCAATGGTTATAGAATGATGTCCAATGAAAATGTCCTAATTTGAATACAATGAGACTGATGCTTCTTGGGCATGTGAATAATATTATTTGTATATTCAGATTCTTGCCTGACCAATAAAACCACAACAGACCGCAGATTGCAAATTTTCCAATATGCTCAGAGGATGGTTGCTTCTCTTTCACACTACAAGATAGCACACTCCATTTTTCTTTGCCAATTACACATTGCATTTCACCCACACACTTTTATCTGGAATCGACTGCCAAACCAGTCATGCTGCTTATTTCATCAAAATCCAGTCACATGTAATAGAATGGCAGGAGACACATGATTTGGAGCCATTCTGTGAAATGCCAGCGTGATGACACAGTGGCATTTAAAAAGAGAGTTGAGTGCACTATGGAAAGCTTCTTATGGTACGTCTATCTGGCTGCAGCCAAAGCCGTCATGAGAACAGAAGCCATATCTGATTGGTCATAAAGACATTAAATCAAAGGAATAGGATGTAAAAGTAACTGTTTACAAATGTCAGGCTGGTCCTGCCACACTTGTAAAATATAACATTACAGCAATTGGAAGATAATGGAAGGTGACTTTTACAAATGTGAAGAGGTGGCCTTTTCAGAAGGTATTTCATCAAGAGCAGCCATGGCTGTACTGATTGCCCAAGCCACTAGTGCATGCCAGATGTAATTCTTTCTATCAGGAGGCCAACCGGCTCTGCCCGCAATCAATCCAGATATCCAAAAGGCTGATATTTATTACATGACAATTCTTTCCTTGTGTCAAAGGCAATGTTTGGAGAATGCAGGTATGGTTCTCTTTTTGGACAAAAAAAAACAATACATTTACTGGAGGCATTAAATGATGCCTTTCTCAAAAAACAAATTAGAAAGCATTTTGCTCAACTCACTACAGTCTGCTTTTATACTGAAAACATACAATAAAATCCTCTGCATCCTCACAAGTCACTGGCAGGCTTTCATGTGAAGTTGATTTACGCAATAATCAAAAAGAGAACCATGTGGACAGGTTATTTTTTAAGTCAAACTATATTTTTCTACACAGCCTACTAGAAACCAGACCTAACTACTATAGCATTGGCAGGCTAATCATCATCTAAATTAAAGGGAGGGCCTGACGTCTGTACTCAAAATTAGAACAAGTTAAGGTTGAAAACTAGCCTAGCTAGACTGGTACCAGTCTGGAAAACAGATACCTGTTGGGGCTGAAAATCATACTGATGAAAGCATAATTCCTCAAACCGTTGTATCACTTGCAAAAATTCATTAAATTGAGATTAAAATGCAATAGACACAAAAAGATTTGCAATTTCTACACTATTCTCAGAAGGCAAAGAACTGCTACTTGATGGAGTGATTATTACTCCAACTCTCAGCAAACTCCAGGCAAACTCTCTGCTGCTCACCAAGGGGCTTCTCAGGTGCTGAGAGCAAATCACTCCGCTCAAGTAGCAGAAGTAGCAGGGCTTCATCTTCTGGGAATAGTTTCCAGTATGTATACAACATGTATAATGTTGGAAGATGGCTGTGTCTCATGTGACCTTGTTATTTGTATACGCTGTGACTGTACAAATCACAACATGTAAATAGGAACATGTTGGCGTTATTTTGTCACTTATTGGGAGCAGTAGGCTACGTGGAGCCGGTTACCTCAGAGATCTGTGGTGAGTTAGGCTAGCGGAGCGTGCGTCAGACAGGGTTACGTTACGCACAGAGATGAGAAGGGTATGTATGGACTTTTCTAAATCTTGGGGATACGGTGAATAAGCTAAAGTCTGCATGTTCCTTTAAAAAGACAGGAAACAATATGTAAATTTGGGAAACTATTCATAGTCATGCTTGGACATTGTGGCATGCCCCAGGGGTCAGTATTGGGTCCAAAACTTGTTCCGCTCTATTTAAATGATATTTGCAAGGTATCAAAAATATTAAAATTAGTACAATTTTGCAGGTGACAAATATTTTTTGTTCTGGGGGGAATTTAAAAGAACTACTGGATATCATTACTTTAGAAATGTGCAGATTAAAAAGGTGGTTTGACAAACTATCTTAAAAATCGGACTAACTTAAAAAACTAAAATCATGTTATTTTGTAATTGCAAAAAGAGTACTCAAGTACAGACAGAGGTGAACAGTGTGGACATCAAAATAGTAAATGAAAAGCTGTAAATCTTACATAACAACATGTACACAACAAACTTTCAAGAAGCATTTCCTTACTCAATAAGGCAAAACACATTCTGGACCAAAAATCACTCCAGATTCTTTACTGTTAACTCGTATTCCTAAATTCAAAAACACTGAAATTCGAAGATCTAGTTCATTTCCAAATGCCAAAAATACTGCGTGAAGCAATAAACAACATACATACATACATACATACATACATACATACATACATACATACATACTGGCAATATTAAAAAAAAACATTTTTACAGGAGATGGGGGATATAATTTAAGGGGAAAGTTTTTTTTGAAACGTCTGTGTTCATAGAACGTCAAAGACTTTTTGTATTTCTATATGTGGAGTGACATTGTGGAACGGACTGAGTACATCGTTAAAGCAATGTCCAAGCATGACTGAGTTTTTATAATTTTTTTTTTATAAAATGGTACTAAAACAATGTTTTCACAAAATACAGGAGGGTGGGTTTTAACTATCAGATTTATTTATTTGGTTACCTACATTTTTTTTTTTTTATTGTTAAAACATACATAGGAAAAATTGTATTCACCTTGTAGTGTGTAAATATACTCATAGGAAATTTTAAAGAACGTGTTAAATATGATATAAATACTTTATGATGTAAACATTTTACTATTCATGATGATTATTATATAGTAGTGAAAAAGGGGGGAGGATGAAGCTTTTGCCTCTTCCTATCGCTTTCTGTACCTATTAAATTAATATGCATTTTTTTGTTTGTGTTTTTATTATTATTAAAGTTTGAATTAAAGCATTCATTCAAAGCATTCATTCAATGATGTAAAAGAAAAATGTGTTGGGACAATCTTTTTTTTGTTTATCCTTACTTTGTTATCCCTAACATAACCAGTCCTCAACCCAGCTTTATTCTTAGGTCCCTCTGTGTTGCAGACTCAAAAGTAACAGCTACTAATGCACTGACCTCTTGACATGTGTTTCTGCAGATCCTTGAATGAGTAAGGCTGATGCCCCTGGATAGAGCGCCGGATGGAACAAACCTCAATATAGCTCAGTTCTTTCTTTTTTTCTAGCTGAATGAATCTTTTTTCATTTCATCCGGGAGTTGGTCTCTCTGGTGGGTGTGCAGTCTAGAGTTTTACCGATTCAAGATTAAATGTGTTTTAAAGTAAATAGGGTGTTCGCGCAATACCAGGAGCTAAAAGCTACCATAATTGGTGAAAGGGCAATTCATCTGATAGATGTGAATGCTTGGTATGTTTTTTTTCATCTCCTCATGTCAGGCTATTGGTGGATTAGTCAGGAACTGTACTCCATGTGGCCTGTTAGCACTGCAGAAGGTCAATGCACCACTGGTGGCAATGGCAGCCCACTGTATTGTGGCTTGACACTCTCCCTGGGGCAGGTAAGTGTGAACAAAGCAGCCTGTATGATGTATAGCTGATCCTGGTTCTGCTGACATTTCTCAAGGTTTGTCCCATAATACAGTATATTCTGTATCTATGTATATGTTTGGTACTGCCTATTTGTTTTGTTTTGTCATGGTTCATGTGTGCAATAAAATTTATTATATCAATTCTAAGCTAAAAAATTGTGATTCATATTTTCCCCTGAATCGTGCTGGCCTATTCTGAAATATGAACTAATAATAATGCACATTAATAAGCATCTAACTTACTATGAACATTTCTAACCAAAACTACATGTTATAGCCACCAGCATATAACAAGAAACACTAAGAATTACATTCATTACTCTATAATAATTAACATGAAGGTAACATATTGCTCAGTAACACAAACTGAGGAAAAAGCCACATTTAATTCAGCACACATATCCATAATAATCCACCGCAATAAGGAATTTTAAATGAAAAGGGTAATTGTTACCGTCAACATTTTTACTGTGGTTTACCGTTACACCGGTAATCGTTACATAGTTTCAAGCATTTATTGCAGTATACCCTTTGGAGTGAGCTGCACTGTGTGCATTTAAAGCTGCCATGTACAAAATAATATGCGTCAAGTAACTACAGTACTTTAAGTCTGATTTGATAGGAAATGGTTAAATAAGCACCCAAACAAGCTACTTTCAATAAATTCTGAATTTTTACAACTAAAGCTCATTATAATCCCTACTCACTACTGTAACTAAGAGACATTTTGTTGAAAGAAAAATGACAGACAGCTCAAATGAACCGGCAAAATGTTATGTCTTTTCTTGACAGGCAGAATATTCCAGCAGATGGTCTCTGGATGCTCAGTATGTGCACAGCTACCGTGACTTGCTTTTCCCCAGTGGTTTTCATCCAGAACAAGATTGCCCTGATTTTAACATTGGGAAGCAAAATGATGTCGCATTCACATTCATCTGTAACAATGGTGGTTTGGAGGAGAGGTCAGTTCAACAGCAATTTAATCCAATTAAGAAGTCATTTTTTCATATTCAAAAACTAGAAGCTTTCTGCCATAAAAAAAACAAAAACATCTTGTTCTTTCTCTTATGACACATTGAGAAAGTGGGCTCTGTTTTTGATGAGTTGGACACTTTTCATTTAGATTTTGAGCTGAAGGAATAAATGGAAGGTCATTAAACCTCAGCTCCATTTAAAGACCTTGTTATAATTATAGCAATTATCGCACTTAAATGTTACAGGTGGCAAAAAGGCCAAACCGACCAGAAAAACTCTCAGATAGCTTTAAGTTACATATTATTGAACAGTTCTTATTCATATTTGTTATTAATGAACATCCAGCAAATTTGAATTTACCGATTTGAAATATTTAAGGGCACTTTGACGGCAATATCTAATCCAACCTGAATCTCACATCATCACACATAAATACCGTGTCGTAGGTTGTTTTTAGAGGCTCAACGTATGAGGGGCAAAGGTTGGGGTGTGTGTAAAATGAACTAGCTTGTACAAAGTGTTGTTCAACAACATGTACATGGGTGGATATAGTCCAAAATAGAAGGAGACAGTGGGCGTACACTACTCTTCGGTAGGATATTCTTAATGTAGAGATTTATCATACCAGTATGATGGTGGACAGGCAGTATGTTTACACCAGCAGTGGGCCTAAAAATATGTTTGTCTATTCTGCAGTATTTATTTCCAGTATCTGCATACAATTACCATGAAGATACAAGATGCCCGTGGATCAGTTGTTCTGGAAAGTGAAGAAAGTGTTGAAATAGAGAAGAAAGAGATGAGCGAGAGAACCTAAAAGGAAGCAGGTGCAGGTTAAACAAAGAGTGCTTGAGTGCAATTAAGAGGAAAAATAGCTGACAGAGTTGATATAGTTTCATTGTGCTCTGTCAGGGGTTTTCTTGCTACAGTAGGTGCCTTGTCTTCCAGGTTTGGGGGCAGCCTTGTTTCTGGCTGAGGGGACAGCGATGGAGAAAAGCAGATGGATGATTATAGCTGGCCTAATTGCCTCTGCCCTGCTACCGCACCCCCATCTGCTGAACTGGGATTCTTGAGGCTTACTCCTCCTCAGCAGAAGCCCCCACCCTCCAGAGCTGCCATTTTCTGGATATGACTGATGTGCCCATCTCTGACCTTCACCTCTTACAGATACATAAAGTGTCGCTAGATTCAAAACTATAGATTTGCTTGCCATGGCAGAATAATTCAATGTGATATCATAACGGAGGACAAGACATACAAAAGTCAATAAAAATCTTTTACAACTTAATAGTAATGCTGCTGCTGTGCAATAAGGCACATTATTAAAAGGTAGATTGAGACGCAGAATGTCTGGGTGTTGTATTTTTTCAAATAAGGGAACATCTTTTTCTTCTTCTGACTACTTGTATGTATTGACAGCCTGCCGGGCTGAGGCATTCAGAGTGACAGCAGATCCCGCTCTGCTACAACTGTCAGAGCACATCAACATACTAACTTACTGCTGCTGACCGCAGCCATGGTTTAATTTTCCACAACAATGTGTCTTGTTTAAATCTTGAGCCTATTGTACTCTTAAATTAATAATTCAACATTTTAGTGAATACACTTATTCCCTTTATTTAGTTCAGAGGATGGATATTACTCTCATGTCTGTAGTACCAATATAAAGCTACTGCCAGCAGCCGGTTAGCTTACTAACTCCCCCCCCTAGGGAAAGGTAGACTCAGACAGGTGGGTGCTAGGGTGGAGGTGTGCCTTTTGAAATGCTATGTAGAAAGTGTGGCAGTGGCAGTCATGGCAGCATAGATTTCAGTCGAGTGGTGTGATGGACGGTGTACAGCAAGAGAGTGTGCAGAGCACTGACGGCCTAAGTACGCCATCATAATGAAAAAGGTGCTAGGGCTATATTGCAGTGAGAGGAGTATGCCATGTGAGTGTACAGCTGAGTCGCGCTGGGCTGCCTGAACCCTCTCGCAGTTCAAAGAGAATGATTTTGTAGGATGATGTAGTAGACATTTTGTGCTGAGTAGTTCAACTTTTCAAAAGAACAATATTTGCATATTCATAGATTCTAGTTACAAGGTATAAACTTGATTGTGTTAAAACCACATCAAATACACATTATTATTCCAAGCAGAGTATTTGTATATGTCTTAAAACTTGTCAAAACAAGGCGGGGATTGTTAAAATATTCTCCAGAAAAATGCAGCGGGCGCTGACTTAGTGAGGTAACCTCATTTTGTGCGTGCATGCTCATATCAGACAAAACTTATGAAAAAGCCCTTTGAGAAACATATGGTGCTCCAATTTTGCTACAGATACCTCCTGCTCTTGTTCCGTATGGTGACTTGCCTCAGGGTTTAACAGTGGCATCACTATTGTCCTGTGAAATTGCTGAAGGCGTCTGATTTAGAGGTGATTAGAGGTGCCCAAGGAAAGGGGGATTGCATGGTGTTCTACCCTGTGGACATACAGGTTTCGTGGGGGGGGGGGGGGGGGGGGGGGGGGGGGGGGGGGGGGGGGGGGGGGGGGGGGGGGGGGGGGGGAGCCTCGAGGGAGGATTAGGAGCTTGATTAGGAGGAGTTTGTGAAAGCGACTGTGACCAAGACAGGCAATTTGTAGCCCTAAAGCATCCTGAGGACCAAAATTTAAACACAAAGGCTGTTTTGAATGATTTATTGTATTAAATTAAAAAGCCACTGATCACTGACATATTAGTCTTAATGTTACAGTACCTCCGGGTTGGACAGTCTCTGGGGCACAGAAGGTTCATGAGCTCATAGAATAATACACAATGGACCACTTCACTGAAGGCCAAACCATAAAGAAGCACTCGAGTGAGGATGATGACAGACCAGGAGGGAAGCGGAGGGGAGCTGAAAGCGTCCCTCTGCGACACACTTGTAGCCCTGGAGTCCTCCTGCTGCTGCATTTTCAAATGAGACAGCACTTTGATAAAACTGTACAACTAGACAGACCGACCTACATACACAAACCATTATTATCCAAGGAAACACACTATTCGGAATAAGGGCGAGTTTTAATCAATCTGGTAAGGCATGTCAGCTCTGGTCCCTGATATACTGATTGCATATAAGAGCTATTAATGACAGAAGTGAATGACATTTTGCCGACATGTCCATGTGAGCCCCACATGCGATACTGATTCTGAGCCCTGAGACCCATAACAATTGGTCCATCAGCTCCATACAGTGTCTGCCCACATGGGTCACTAATGGGACCAAGCCTCCTCAAGCCATCCTCAACCACTTACACAGGCCCCTTTATGTGTCCACTTACTAAGCCTTTAATAACAACTAGCTAGTTTTACAGATTTACTAGACTGGGGGCGACAATTAAAACCTGGTGCCGTCCAATCAAAAGCAATTAACTTTTTTGCTTCCACAATTTAATATTAAAATTAAAGTGGCAATATGTAATTCTCAGTTTGTGTTGAGTCTGGTAGCCTCTTTGAACAACAGCAGTGGTGTTTTTACCATACCTGCTGTTGATCAATGTTTTGCTCAGACAGAAAATAATTAGTTTACAATAAAAGAATACGTTTTCAAATACATTGTTGCATTTCAACCTAGCCTACCTTGGCTGTTGCGTGACCTAAAGCGGGTGACATTATCACTGTGTCACAAGCAAAGGCATTAAGAGATTGTTGTTGCAACCAACGTAATAATCTATTACTGGACTGCATGCAGACCAATATTTCAGCCAAAGCAGTGCAGGTAGGGCCTTTTGGGACAAATATGGCCCACGAGTGCATCATTAATTCCCCCTAATCCCACCTCCTGACATTTTGGCAAATTGGGCACCATATACAGTATTTTTATAAACAGCAATGCTCCAAAAACCCAGCCGATTACTGATGAAAAACCACTTCTAGCTGATCATGATTTTTGTTTCTTTGCGATTCGGTACATGGTTTCTGCATGGCAACCTGATTAATTAGAGCTATGATAGGTGTGGCCCATACACCACCACTGACAGCAGGCATTATCAGAGAGAAAGTGACTGGATTTTGATCAGATCGGACACATGGACACCAGCCTGGTAATCTGCATGTGTCGGCCGCATCAAAGGAGGCCGTCTAAGGTTATTCTCACGGAGCTGCACTTGACATGGGCTAAAGGCTGCAGTTTACCTGAGGTGCTCTTCACAGTGACATAACGCGTTATGATAGTGAGATAACAAAAAAAAAAAAGGATTTGGCAAACTAAAGTGTCACTGTTGTCCCCCCGAGGATTAATGTCACACAAGGTCTTGCCCAGTTAACAAAGCGCATCATACCACCTTCGCCACAGACACATAACAACTCCCCGGATGTCTGATGTATAAAACCGGACAGGTCAGGCCTTGTTAATGAAAGGATCATGGGGTGAAAATGAAAAGTATCACGGAAAGATCAATAGAGGTCTTCCCAGTAAAATCTATTATTTTTTTGCTGTGGATCAATGATGAAAAACAAAACCCAGAGTAGAGTTTAATCAATAAAGCGGTTTTACAAACCTTTGTACAGTGATACTTTCACAGTACAGGCTGCGGTACCGTATCAGATGATCTAAAACAATGAAATGTCTCAATTAGAAGTCATTTAGTAGTAAGACTACATGATTTTGGATGGACTAATGAATTAACCTAGGTTTGGGAGCAGGGCCACGCCTAAACCACACCTGTAATCACCGACAAACCTTATTCCAAGCCCACCCGGTCTGAAATGGGCTCGGGTGAGAGCGCCTGACACAGAACCCCACCCACGCTGAGTCTCACTCCACACGGTCTCTGGTTCATCCTCCTACCAGACAACTTCTCTTCTTTAATCTCACCCCCATCCAAATCCACTCCCTGGATCATCCTATGACCAAGCATTCGTTAAAATCTTAGACATATTGTTGTGCCGCGGTCCTTGCTAGTGAGTCTATTTTTAAACAGCTTTTTCTTTTGAAATATAAGCCTGGCGTTGAGGCAACACTGCAGTTAAAAACAGAGTTAATGTCCGTGCTACAAAAAAAAAAAAAACAAGACCTAGAAATACATACGATAAAAGACAAACAGTACACACATTATATAAACAGTAGTGACCCACCTAAAGAGGTTTATTTAGTGTGCGTCGTCGTCGAGGTCTTCTGATAGAGTCTGGGAACATTGTACCAGCCAAACTCACCAGCGAGTTGACTGTCCAGAGAGTAGAGCAGACAGTGCTGGGGCATCACACCAGAAGGGGTCACTCTGCCACCATCACTGTGCTGTCAATGCCTTCTTTGTGTGGCCTGATTTGACAGCAGAAACTGAATAAGCTTAAAGTCATACTGATTCACATGAATAAAGAATACATTCGGCTTGACTTTGACATTGTTTTTGTTTTAGCCTTCTTGACATGGTGTCTACCAATCTGTTAAGCCGCAGTATTTGAACGAGTTTTGATTAAAATGACAGCTGAAGATTTAAAGATTCAAGACATCTGTCCAGATGCTTAACCAAGGCATCCAGTACAGATCTAAACTAGCACAGGTGTCCCCCGCAAATCTGATCAAATCTTCTTTCTTTTTTTTTCCCAAAGGATTTGTGATAAAAGATTTCCATATCTGTTCTTCCTCTGATCACTCGCTCTCTTGCGCGCGCACACACACACACACACACACACACACGTTACCTCACCAACAAAAGCCCTGATATTCCAATCATTTTTCTTCCGATTGCACTGCACTTGGCTGCACCTGCTCCATCGTCCTCTCTCTTTTTTCCTACCTGGGGGAAGGTGAGCGACAACACTCGGGCAGAGAAGAGTGCTCTGATTTGTATTAATTTGTGCCCGATCTCTGGGGAGAGAGCGAGAGAGAGAGAGAGAGAGAGAGAACAACCGTGTGCCTCCTCACCCCAATCCTCTACCCCCCCTCCTCCCCCACATCTCCACCATCACAACTATCACAACTATACAGAAACAGGAACCATCCAATCAATCCAACTCTCCCAAAAGGCTTGTCCAATCAGCCCAAGACCTGACACAGAAATTAATCACTTCACCATCTCTGACAATTGATGGCAACAAGCCGTGCGTGGCCCTTCCAAAGGAAGTGCGTGTGGAGAGGCACATGCATGAGTGCAACACGTCCTCTTTCCCCCTCAACCACACACTTCCCCACTTGTGCAAACACACACACACACACACACACACACACACACACACACACACACACACACACACACACACACACACACCTTCTAAATGCTATTTAATCGTTAATTACAGTTTATTACAACCTGGGTTTTATTTTTATTTCTTTGACCATCGTTCCACTTCTTTGATAACATAGCACCCGCCAAGTCAACAGCACTACAGTCTACAGTCACGCATGACATGAGTAATCATGTAGGCTTTAAACAAAGAGGGGGCCGTTTCAGAAAGCAGGTTTAGTAAAAACTCAGTTTAACCCTGAGATAAAGAAAACTCTGGGTTTTCTGTTTCAGAAAGGGAGTTTGATCGAACCTGAGAGAGAGGGGTAACTCCAACCCAATTCAAAAAAAAGAGGAGAAAAGGAGGAGGAGAGGGGGGGGCCTTGAACAACTGCCATGATGTCTCTCTCTCATGGGCGGGCCAAATTCTCTGGGCGGGCAAAGCAGAGAAAGGGGAGGTATTGCGATGTATGACGTTGTGGAGCCAAGCAAACCCTTTAGTAATCAAAGCTTTTAGTAAACATGATGACAATGAAATGTTTTTGTGATATTCTATGTACTCCTGACTGTAGAACAAGCCATTGTAAACCTATGTAAAAGTCCTAGTCAAGCAAAAGAAAATAAATACAGCAAAACCGCCAGAATCTTAAAAAATACTGTGATACAATTTTCTTTTCTTTTTTTTAAGATTATTTTTTGGGCATTTTAGGCCTTTAATGGACAGGACAGTGGAGGATATGAAAGGGGAGAGAGAGGGGGGAGTGACATGCAGCAATGGGCCGCAGGCCGGACTCGAACCTGGGCCGGCTGCATAGAGGAGTAAGCCTCTATATATGGGCACCCGCTCTACCAACTGAGCTGTCTGGGTGCCCCTGTGATACAAATTTTGAGTCATACCGCCCAGCACTACCTCCAGCCTAACTTTTTTCACTAGAAGCACTGTGGCCCCCAACTGAAGATTTTAGGGGTGCAACCACAAGATTTACTGTAAATCGACATGCTAACCAAATATTCACATTTCTAATAATTTCCACTGTATTAATAAATACTTTGACAACAAATGCAGAAAATATAATGTGGCGTTTCAAATTCAGTGTCACATTTTATTAGAAGGTAAACCAACAGCACCATTGCTGTCATGACAGTACAAATATAAAAAAATAAATAAATAAAATGGTATGTATACCATACATTCAGAATTTTTTTTTAAAAAGTGCTTTGTAACCTTGTGGCCATTTCACAGTTAAAAACAATACTTACATGTATGTTATCATTAGGGGCATTCTTCCTTCGAGCTGGCTTTTGAATTTGGTGAAGGGTAGGTAGTTCCTTCTTAGCAACGAAGTAGGCCGTGTTAAATTTCAACATTATCGCCTCCTCATCTGCGCTTTGATTTACAGCCTTTTTTCTAAAAGCAACCGGCAGTGGCGTTGCTTTTTCATTCATTAACATGTCACGGCATACTCTATGCTTGAGGAAAGGTTGTGTTTAAACTGCGGCTAGCAGCAACATTCGCAGTTCATGGAGTTCGTCTCCTTACACTACCTCAACCATTCCAATTCTCACAAAGATTCTTCCCAAAAATGGTGGGTTTGGGCCATTTTCGCCCACACAAACCTCTGACTCTGAATCATCATTTGACTGTGACGCCATAAACTCTGTCACTAGCACACTAGCTGCAGATCGGAACAACGAGTCAATAGTTTGCTTGCTCATTGTTGTGATATCCGTCTTCTTCACACACGTTCACACGCGCTCGATTATCTCTAGAACCCTCTTCCTCCACACATTAGCCACTTACAGTGGCCATCCCTTTCCTTCTCACACTCATTGGCCTGCCACAGATTCCGGATTCATTGACACGGCCCTTTCATAAAAAAAAAAAATTGTAATGTAAAATTCAGTCACACACATGTCTTAGTATCATGGCTCCATTCGTGCATAGCATCATGGCGCCATTCATGCATTCTTTTCATGGTGGTGGACGAACTTAACTTAGAGTCAACCTACTCTTAGTTGTTGAACCACAAACTGAAGAGTTAGTAAGGTTACTTCCTAAAACAGGCACCAGATGATTGAAATCAAATTATTTGAAGATTAAATCGTAAGCAAGAAGTGTCAGTAAAAGTTCCTCATTGCACAAAAAAACGGTGTGTGCACAACTACAGCAAGTACACTAAATAAAAGTTTCAAAAGCAATTTTATAAACGGTTTACAACCGACAGAGTGGCCATTATTAGGGAATGCCTAAATAGCTGAGGCTAATGGGATATTGACAGACTGTCAATAAGAGATAACACACACACTCTTTTTTAGATCACTAAAGTGAGGTTGCCATTTTAGCTCCATAAATGCAGATCTTCAAAGAGACTTTGATCACAGTGTGGTCTTTCCAAGCAGGAGACAGGATAAAGGGTAGTGTTACTAACCCAACACTCACCCCAACTCCCCCGCCCCCCCAACACCATTAATGACCATTCCATACATTATTGCAATACCATGTGTTGCCCTGCCAAGGAGCAAAAGGTAATTGTGTTTAGGAACAGCTTAAAAGGGTAATTGCGCGTGGTGTGCAGGGTGTCCGCAGACGGCCCAGCAGGCACCAGAGGGGGTTTAAGGGGTTTGGAGAGGGGCTGACTGATCCGAGCTTTGAGGTGCTTCAGATCTCCTCTCCATCACTGAACCACCCCACTGGCATTTGACAGTGTGTGAATGTGGAAGTTGACCTGCTCCAAATCTTCCTGATGCTCTTTGGTGCTCTTTGGTGCCTCCTAAGACATCTCTCCACTTATTAATCTAACAGTCGCCTATCTCCCGTAACGGCGCTATCAGCTCTGCGTCGCCGCAGAGCAGGTGTGAGGCGGTTCGCTCTTAACATAACTTGGTTAGTAAGGGCAGTGGGCTCAATGCCATTAGCTTTGGACCCAGATGAAAGCTTGATGAGACGCTGCAGCTAAATCTGTCCCTGAGAGGGATTAGGCTTCTGACAGGAGGACTCAGTTACACCTCCTCAGCATCCACATGAAGATGGATCCGGGTAAAGGTGTCCTCTTATATAATCCAGCGGCATGGTGTTGCTGGTGTTTTGCGACCTACATACATAAGTCTGTGAGCTGCATTCATTTTAGTCTGACTGGGAAAAGCATTTGCTCCTACTGACTGACAAGTCGGATGGTACCGGCCATCTTTGTGTGGGTGGACAGCGGGTATTTGTAGCCTTTCTGTCTGCTATGTTCTTTTCAACCTTATGACAAAATCTCTTGGCTTTAGGGAGGGCACATTTCCAAACCTCTTTACAGAAAGATAGAGTGAGGATCTTCTTGAGGGAAGCTATTTATGAATTGTCTCTTGATTGGAAAAAAAAATGGCGATAAATTTCAATAAGGAAACATAAGTCACTGTTGACATAGAAAAAACACATAATATTATAATGTCATACAAAACATGAATGACTTCTGACAGATGGCTTTCTTTGATGCCCAAACGCTTAAACAATTAGAACCACCACAATAGATTGTTTACATCCTGTCTGTTGCTAGATCATAAACTGCCCTGTAAACGGCACTATTTCATCTGCCAGCTCTGTGAAGAATCAGTGCATTGATATCTAACAACAGAAGGGCATTTGGATGTTCTATGTCATATAAAAAAAATCTATAATAATAATAATAATAATAGACAACAAACATTTGTTTCAATCACTTGGTGACAAGTGGGGGAAAGAGGACAAGACAAAGGACAAATTAATAATCTGTTTGACTGACAAGTGATCTCTGGAAGGCACAAAGCAAAAACTGCCAGTGTCAAGTAGCAAGAAAATAGATCTGAAGCCATTTGGCACATATCAAGAGCAACCAATCATAAAAACTAACACAATGATAATAAATATGAATGTTACATTACATTATCTTTGTTTTGCAGACACTTTGGTCCACAGAAATTTTCAATAAGTGCATTTAATTTGATAGGAACAACAGCTAAATGTCAAAATTTCAAAGTGCATTCCTCCTCAAATGGACAAATAAAAGCCTGCTACGAGTGCCTCAGTACAAGTACTTCATTTTTTAAATTATAAAATATGCAGTCCAGACTCAAACTAAGAAAGAATAAAAAACTGTTTTGTTGAAATGCACCATTGTGTTTATGATAAAGAGGTTACATTTTTACATTTTTCTTAAGTGTGAAGGGCTTACGGTGCCTTTTGAATTTTCAAGGAAATGTGTAAAATTCTTTTCAGCTGCTTTTTCACAAGCAAAGGTGAGTGTGGAAAATATTCTCTCTCTTGATACCTCAAACTTTCTTAATTGCTGCAGAAAAAGTCTTTTGGCGGTTTTCCACTGCGTGGTATCTACTCGACTCGCCTCGGGTCTACTCGCTTTTTTTGGTTTTCCATTACG
>NC_048423.1:17015803-17019957 GCF_013103735.1 Etheostoma cragini
ATAATGGGCCGAGGCGAACCGAGGCGGGCCGAGGCGAGCCGAGGCAAGCTGTTACCAGCAGTGGAAAAACGCCATTTGTGTCTCTGTGAAATGAAAATGGGGTTTACTTCAGACAGCAAGAGTAGGTGATGCCTAGAAAATTAAACCTGCTCCACATCCATGCCCACAACCACCACTCGTTACATGTCCTAGTTTAGTTTTTGGGACTCGGAAGTAGGGCTGCACGATATTAGGAAGATATCTAATTGTGAGTGTTTTGACTGATATTAGTTGGAATGATCATTTTTGTATCATTATTGTCATTTTCACTGAAAAATATATAAAAGAAATGATTGAAGTGGGATTTTTGCGAGGATCTCTACCAAACAAAGATTTTTTCTTTAGTCTGTAGGATACGATTTGGCCTCTCTTCTCTGAGCTATGGCCGGGATGTCTCTGCAGCACCAAAATACTTTATTTTAGAATGGCATGACACATATTTGGCCTTTAACAAATATTGCACCCCCCCTGCGCTTGGGATATTGCACTAGTTCATGTTGCAATTGTGATTAAACGTTGACCCTACCCTGAAGCACCACATTTGGCTCTAATCACAGCAGCCAGCATAGTTTGGCCAGTTGAACATTTCCAACGGTCCCTTTCACTGGTCGCCCAAAACACCGTCATGCTCAATATTTCATGTGACTGATTACACTTGTTATGTGTCCTTTGGGTCAAGTACAGCACTGTAACCCATTCGTCAGGTGCAAATTGTTTGGTGGGACCTCAGAATTAAACCCAGACCTCAGACACGCAATGGTGTATTACTCCTGACCCAACAGGCCACAGTCGACACATTCCCTCCATCCCTCTGTTTTTCTGAACACAGCACAGTCAACCCTCTTACTCATCCAGCCAAGGGACACATGGGTAAAAGACATCAGTCAAGAAACAATGGGACACGTGGGCCAAAGAGACAGGTGCACTTTTTCAGTATAAAAACTGTGGGACTTTTACATACTTTCTCAGCCATTGTCCTTCAGGTGAGATAGTTTTGTCCACACACAGATTACATTTTAGTCAGTTGCACATTCAATAAAGAAACACTTTGTAGATATATGCTACCTAGTAGTAGCTGTGTGAAGTGAGCTAGAAAACCAGAAAAGACAAAAACCTGATAGGTAATCCAATACTTTGGGGCTGCCTAAAACACACATCCTGTTACGTGACCACTGGGTCAGTGCACATTTAACTTTGGGAATGGGTACAAACGTGCCCTGAAGGTAAATTGGCTTTTTGGTGTCACTGCCCACAAAAAGCATCCGCACACTTTTGTTGAGCATCTCAGTCAGGGCGACAAGAGTGTTAGGACGGTTGATACAGTTCATCACTCTGTAAAGCGGCCCTATGCATCGGTGGGCTGTCCTGCAACCTTTAACCCTGGAGCAGATGACAGCTGGCCTGGTGTGTAACAACTGTGTAAAAACACAGATGTAGCCACACAACTGCTACAAGTGCTGCTGCAGCAGCTGGATTTCAATTTTCTTAAAGCACTTCAGGATCCATTTGATATGAAGACACATTTAAGCAACATTTCGTAACCTGAAAGAACATAACGCAAGCTCCTCTGTCCTCTCTGCATGTTGACAGAATGGGGCTCCAATACACACACACACAGAGCCACGGTACAGACGGAGTGAAACTTGCAACTGTAATGGCCGTGACACACCAACCCGATAATCGGCGGCCGGGACAGTCTGGGGAGGTCAGCCAACGTGACATGCTCAGTTAGAAGGCGGGCACTGCCGGCAGTCGGACTCAAACCCGGAAACGAGGAGCGGGATGATCCCGTTGCTCTGGACGGAGACCAGAGAAGGATATTAGAAGCACTTTTCCTATGAGTGTTAAGCATTACTGCGCAGTCTCCAACTGAGCTTGACGACGTAGATGTGACGTGTGCAACGTGTCTGAAAGCTGTAAGTCTTCTGGTAGCTGTGCCAAGAGAAAGTGCAATCATTCTAAATCTTGCAGAGATGTAGAGCTTACTGTACGTATACAGTATGTAAGGAGATAACATAGGCACGGGCTAATTATTGCTAACTGAAATGCTAGTTAACAATAGTAATCAAACCTAAACAGCTAATGTAAGTGCAAACTGTCTGCGAGCTTACCTTGTACTATACGGTGATTCCTCTACCGTGCAACAGTAAATCGCGTGGTTATGACACAATATTTAGCCTATTTTTACAAAAACGTCTGCTTCGGAGCCATAACACGAGCTACAAGGTCATGGAGACTTTAATACACCGTCGTGATTCTTTAGAAATAAACAACGGACAAATCTAATCTTTAACGATGTAAAGTTATTCGCTATCAAAGTGGCACCAAATGGGATGCTAACAGCAGGTGATGGCTTGTTAGCATCAAAATGGCGCCATTGGAGCTACGCTTAGAGAGGAGAGTCTTACCCCCTTGGAGTTTCAGGAGAAACCAGATCCATGTGACGTGTTTGTCCAATCAGCTGTTGGTTTTCATTTTTAGGCGACAATACGGACTAGCGCCACCTGCTGTCATGGAGACGTATTACATCTCGTCGCGTTGGTGTGTTCGGAGGCACTTTTTTGACCAACTCGGGGAGACTGATCAGTCCAACTGCCTTTTTTGCCGAGGGTCGGCCACCTGGTTGGTGTGTCAGGGGCTTAAGTCTCGTTAGGCCTCCTGAACACTGCTTGCGTGGCATTTCTGCTGAGTGTCAGTTGCGTGGCAGCTGCGTGCTGTTTTCTATGTCTTGGCACACCAGAAACATGTCTGACACGGCGCTGCTGCTGAAAAAAAGTCACGAGATTTGGATCACCCTTGTTCAACATATGGGGAGAATTCTGGACTTACATACTTTGTGTTAAACATATAATTTAACATATACTGACTTGATAACAGCAAAGACAACGTCGGCAGTATTGACGGCAAAATAGGTTACAGAATATTTAATTCTGTATGGACAGGGGCAATATTTGAAAAATAGATAATTATTAGCTAATTAATTAAATTACATTTATATCTGCATTTATGCCAAAACCTAGAGACTTTCAAACATCAAAATGTTTTTTATTAAATGTATTTATGTCAAAATGATTAATAAACATTTCATATTCTATAAAAAACTTTTCATATAATATTTTGATGGAAGAACTTCCAACACGCTTGCGTGTCACGTGAAAAATAGGCGTTGGTCCTATATCTAGCATATTATTTTAGCAACAAGGTAATTCAAAGTGCTTTACATAAAACATTAAAGAGCAGTTAAAAATAGACAGAAAATAAGATACAAATGCAAGCATTAAAGTTCCAGTAATGTGTGAGAAACGAATAGGGATGCAACTAACAATTATTTTCATAGTCCATTAATCTGTTGAATATTTTCTCGATTAATGGATTAATTGTTTGGTCGATAAAATGTCAGAAAATAGTGAAAAATGGGGATCAGTGTTTTCCCAAAACGTGACGTCCTCAAATGTCTTGTTTCGTCCAAAACTCAAACATATTCAGTTTATTGTCACAGAGGAGAAAAGAAACTAGAAAATATTCACATTTAAGAAGCTGGAATTTTACTTTTGTCTGAAAAAATGACTCAAACCGACTAATGATTATCAAAGTCATTGACGATTAATTCAAAAGTTGACAACGATTCATCTTTGCAGCTCTAGAAATGAACAATGATTCAATTTGAGATGTTGTAGTTAGGGAAAGGTTTGGGAGGGGAGACGTTTCCAGATGCAGCAGGCACTTTACACTCACTGTAACTCACTACCAGCTCAGCACCAAACAGCCATCAGAAACAGTTAGCAGGTAGCTGATGATCATAGTGGCACATTTAGTAGCAAAAGAGTCAGATATTTCCCTCAAAAGTCAGGACAAGACAATGTAACAAATTGGGGGCCCTAAACATAGAAATGGTTTTGGAGCCACTGGTCCAGCCAGAGCACATCAGCCTTTCAACATGGTAACATGGTTGGAAACGTGGTAGAAATGCCATTACTTCTATATGAGAAGAAAACCTTGACTGCTATTAGTATAGATTATACTTAGGCCTACTAACCCCCCCACTAACACAGAACGTTTAGGGAACGTTAGGGAACGTTAGTTTTTGGTTCTCTAAAGGTTAGTTCGAACCAAAC
>NC_048423.1:17020057-17050101 GCF_013103735.1 Etheostoma cragini
TACAGCGAACGTTCCCCTAACGTTAAGAGACCGTTCCGTAACGTTCGCTGAGGGTTGCAACGCTAAAGGAACGTTCCCTTAACGTTCTCTAAAGGTTGCAACGTTAAGGGAACGTTCTCTTAACGTTTGCTAAAGGTTGCAACGTTTTCGGAACGTTCGCCTAACGTTCTCTAAAGGTTGTAACTTTTAGAGAACGTTAGGGGAACGTTCCGAGAACGTTCGCTGTAACCAAAAACGAACGTTCCGGGAACGTTAACAAAAACTTTCCAATTAACCTACAGACAACCAAACTGCAACCAAAAAAAACCTTTAGGGAACGTTCCCACAACCAAAAACGAACGTTCCCAGAACGTTCTGGGAACCAAAAATTGTTAGCTGGGCCTTGATACAAATAAACACATTACAAATTGTCTAATTAGACACTCGACTGCAGATTTGAGTCGCGCATGCTCAGATTTAAAGGGTTTACGGCATAACGTGTTGTTCTGGAAGGAGACCAGTGAAGGAAAATAGAAGCACTTTTGCGGTGATGGCTAGGCATTACTGCGCAGCCTCCAACTGAGCTTGACGACGTAGTTGTGACGTGGGCATAGATAGACGGTGTATTTATAATTTAATAATTATTTTTTTATTAATATTAACGGTCTACGAACTTTGTTAAGTAGGTCAATTTTTACTATATTGACATTACAGAACTCTCTCTTAGCATCTTAGCATCTTGTATGCTACTTGTCGCAAACTAACGCATGCGCAACTCACAGCTTCACCAATTGCAAAGTGACGCATGCGCGCCACACATTGCCCTCGACTTACATCGAAGAGTGACAACCTCCTTCTAAATGTCAGCGTCACAGCACATCAAACATTTTCCAACGCAAGCAAAAGAAAGAATGTTGTAGAAGCAAAAGCAGAATAATTCTACTAAAGTGCTACTAAAAATAACACACATGCCTGAGTTTAACCACCATTCATTAGTTTTTACGCAACATACTTGTATACAGCGAGTCTACGCAAATCAGCGTTAGAAATAACCGCAGCAGCTACGCCACTGGACTCACCGGGCTGCACGCGCCGCGCCTCGGTTCGTTGTCCTTATTCATTCAGGCATTCGTTTCTCGAAGGCTAGCTGCTCCAGCGGCGCTTTACGTTCACGAGGCACGGACCGACGGTGGTCAGTAAAGACATTCCTTAATACTGAGAAAGATTATTTTCTCTCACTTCCAGGACCATCAAGGCTGAAGTTGCGGTCCACTGACGGTCACACCCCCGGGTCAGTGAAACGATGACAGCGGCGGGGCTCCCCAACATTATATTTTGATTTCATCCCGTCCTCTTCCCACAACTTGTCTTTCCTCTGATTCCAACTCAACCGCATCTCCATTTTAAACGGTTAAATGTAATTGTACATTAAGATACTTTGTTATATCCACGACTATCACCAGCCATATCCATACATTAGGCTATTATTTGCTAATGCTAACTCCCAACATGCCTTGTGCAGCACGTTTAACCCTTGACCTCGCGGGTCATAGCTATTCTCGCAGCCATGGGCGAGATTTGATGGTAGACTGTCTTCCTCCTAAATTAGCCTGATAATTCCTCAATTAAATGACGCCCCATAGCAAGTTTCATGTGTATAATTTGAAATTTTACTTTTTGTTATATAGGCTATTCTTTTTATTAGAACTTCTTGTCAGATGCATTGCACCCTAATGCACCCCCCATCTCAGTGAAATGTTGCCCTGGTCTAGAAACAACCCAGCTATGTGGAAAACAGTGTGCATGAATAAAAAAGTACCTTATGACCTTTGTTTCTCTTTCCCGGGAGAATAAAACTCCAAGTTGTCAGCACGCACACATACACCCACCTCCACACTCTGCTGGATGAATCCAGAGATGTCCATTTGTTCATGGTTAGTGACCCCATTGTGCTGATTCACCTGAACTAAATATGATGTGACATTAAGATGAGTGCACTGTAGGCCCACCTGTGGGTCTCTTACACCATTTGTGTCAACGAAGTGAAAACACAGCTGACAAATGAGAAAAAACAGAGACAAAAGGTTCCAAAACAGAACATTTGTGGTTGAATATTTGATTATGACCATTTTAATGAATCCTTAATGAATTAATGAAACACATTCAGGGATGAAATTCTTTAATGAGTAGCAGTAGCAAGACTTCTTTCCATCGGGGGCCATTGGCAAGATGTCTGCCATCCAGGAATGCATCATCCAAGAATGCTACCTTGAATGTTTTTTTTTACAATTCTCGAAACCACTCTTTCTGTGCTCTCCGTTATTTGCTATTTTGTCTTTCTTTGCAGGTTCGATAACACACAACACCCGAGGGTCATTGTGTTTGTGCAGACATCAGCTGATTTCTGCTTTGCCACGGGCAGAGTGAGAGAGGGGAGAGAAAGACAAAGAGAGAAAGAAGGAGCCAGACAGAGAGAGAGAGAGAAAAAGCAAAGTCATCTACCTAAAACTGTAAACTGGCTCAGAGTATGAATGCTTCCTCCTATCTGTGTCCTTGAGTGGATGTCCCACTCTCTCCCTCCTCTGCTCTGCTGTTTCTGTCAGGCTCTTTGTAGATGTCAGGCTGTAGAGGGAAAGCGCCTGTGATGCCACATCACAACACGACACTAGTGAACATGGACTTCTCTTTCCAACTGTCTTCCCAAGTCACCGTGTATCTCAGCCTTACCCAGCTGGAAGCATCTAAAGTCATTTTAAAATAGTTAGCAATGGGTGAACCCTTTTATTGGCCTCCTGCTTGCTATTTCTGGACTCATTAGATTACGTTAACTAGAGTATGATGTAAACTCATGTCTACACACACGAGAAGTAGAATCCCAGAAGTACCTCTCGGTGGATCTTTAAATGAAAACTCTGCCAAATGGTATTGTTATGTAAAGGAATAGGTTTGGGAAATACATTTGCTTTCTTACTGAGAGTTAGATGAGAAGATTGGTAAAATGGAAGAGAAGTAGCAATCTTCTCATCTAACTCTAGGGAGGAAAGAAAATACTTTCCAAAATGTTGAACCATAACTTTTCTCAAATTTAGTTTAGTTTATGACATCTCCTTTTCATGTAAAATGACCTCTGAGCTCTTATGTCTTTCATCATACCAATACCAACCTAAAGAATTTTTACTTTCCCTCGAACTTTAATCTGCTTTTTATTCTCATAGTGAACTGTAGTGATAAGTAGGAGTGAAAGGGAGAGAGAGAGAGAGAGAGAGAGAGAGAGCTTCCCAGTCGAAATCAGATCAGTTACACAGTAATACAGACTAATTCTTTTACCTTCAACATGCTTAAAATGTAACAAAGCCCCCATGAGAAACTTTCTATCAAATAGATAGCAAGATATACTGTTAATCAGTCAACCAAAATTAAATCAGGATTATCCTGGCAAAGCTGTATAGCTTACAGAGTGATATTTTACCAAAGTATTTGGAAAAATGCCCAAATATGAGCCATTACGTCTACACCCACTGCTCAGAAGTGAAGTTAAGCCCGCAGAAGAATTTGCTAATAGGTCTGTGTGGAAGGGCTCAGGCTCAGTGAAAAGCAGCTGGCAAAGACCAAGAAGTCAAGATAACTCATGTAACCATGACCACATTTAATCAGCAGCAGGCTCTTACACAAAGACAATAAGCAGTTCATTAGAGTGAATGCTGAGCCGGTGCTTTGCAAAGGAAAACAGTCACACACCCAGGCAACAGGAAGGCAACAACAAGAGACTTCTGTTTGTTAGTACAGTGCTCTTACAGTACAGGGTTTTACAGTTAAAGACAGAGACAGAGACAGACACACACACACACAGACACACACACACGCACACACACACACAGACAGACAGTCAGACACACACACACAAACAGACACACACACACACACATAGCCAGACACAGACAGACAGACAAACACACACACACACACACACACACACACACACACAGACAGACAGACAGTCAGACACACACACACACACACACACACACACACACAGACAGACAGTCAGACACACACACACACACACACACACGAATACACAGACAGATACACACACAGACAGACACACACACACACACACACAGACAGACAGACAGACAGACAGTCAGACACACACACACACACACACACGAATACACAGAGAGATACACACACAGACAGACACACACACACACACACAGAGACAGACAGACAGTCAGACACACACACACACACACAGACAGACAGACAAACAGATTCAGACTATTCCTGCCAATAATGCATACAAAACATGTGTTCAAAATGATAGTTTTCAAGCTTGAATCCTGGATGGTTTCACCAAAGTGTTTGATCCTCAATGCTGCCAACCCTTCACCTTCCCATCGCTACTTTGGAAAAAGTGAAGAAAGCCTGAGGAGCTCTGGAGGCTGTGCAGCAGCTTGTAGAAATTTAGGCTATGTATGTGTGTGCCAGGCTGTATTGATTTGTGTGGTGTTGCTGGCCAGACTTGCCTCCCCGAATGGACAGAAGACAAAGAAATCAGACAGAACGGCTACTCATACTGTACAGCCTGGCTACCGATCACATTTTCACGCCTCCGTCGCCGTGGAAACCCAGCATCGGCTGAGCCTGGAGGGTGACAACAAACCCCATGTCGGAAGAGAGAGAGTTTGTTTGCACCCTGGCAGCAGGTAGAGAAAAAAAGACTTCTTCTTTCTGCCATGACAAAAAACTCCCACTGCAGTAATTCAGCAGCTGACAGCTCTCTCTCACACGGAGGCAGTGTGAAAGTCCAACTAAAACAAGCACGAACAGCCTGGATCAGAAGATTATTTGCCTCTCCGTGTGTTTGCTTTCAATGAGAGATGCCATTCACACCTTTCAATTGCTATTCATTTCTGCTATCGCTCACATCTCCTCTACACAATGTGCTGCCTTTGTGTGCTGAATTAGACATATTGTGTGTGCGAACCTTCAGCCGCCCGTATCAGGATCTTTCAGCGCTTTGCTTTTATGCACACAGAGAAATTCATTTCAGCTCTTTTATTACAGCACAAGCCCACATTACCATTACCTGCCTTTTTATACAGCCAAACAGAATTAATGAGTGTTTGGTAGCACCATAAATGTAACCACAATGCTGACACATGGACAAATGTGAGCTTTAGATTAGAAACACTCCTGTTTTGCAGCTACCAAACATAACTTGTTGTGTATTTAGCTCCCGGAAAAATATAACTTACATTAGAACAATATTGAATGTATTTTTTTCCACCTGTGCTGGATGCCAACATTTAGCCTAAAGCCCATTTCCATTGTGAATTTGTATTTTGGTGGTGAAGACACTTGGGAGCTTGTTTCTGTGAGTTGCCCGTGCAGTGTCACGTTTCAGGTTTTCTGTTTCCTGTTTTATTTTGAAAGTTCTCCCTTGTGCAGGGCGGACGCCCAGGTCTGCTGCAACGCCAGATGGTGGTTCATTAGATCCTGTGTGTTGCATGTTTGGTGTGAAGCGTAGGAGGAGCAGGGCGGATGTTTGTTCCCATCAACAGCCAGACTTTAAGTATGGCTTCACTCCTTAATAATGCCTCAGAGCGCCTGCGTGCCTGGCAAACAAAGTGATACTAGAGTGTGATGGCAAGATTTGGCAAGATTTGTGTTTTGTTCTTGCTTTAAGTCACGTTTGTGCTCATTTAAAGAGGAATAATGATTATTTTAGCACTTTTGATGTTTAAATCCCTACAGTGTATGCAAGAAGGTGGAGAAAACAGCAAAACCCATTTAGTATACTCATACTCATATAATCATGTCAACATCATGTAACGGGTTTTCACCAACGTCACGTTCTGGGCAGTAACCCGGCTGCGGCCATGTTGGAGGCACTCAGCCTAAACAACTGAACGGAGTACAGTAGAGAATTGTGCACTTTGGATACTTTAAGTAAATGTAGCCATGTCCAAACAACAGAAAAGCATCCAAGGAGGCATATAGGGATGGACTTGGACAGCAAGAAAAGGCGCGATATTTTGAGAAATTACAGTTTATTGGCGGTGCAGACCCCCACGAGTTGGCTCCCTCTTCATGGATGCATGACGACCCGGTTATTTGTCCTTCAGTTGCATATCCCGAGATATAGCTAGCCAACTACCTGCGTTTCTCACCAAGCCCATGCACAGTTCCAGACCTTAAATCCTACAAAGGTTTGGAGGCCTATAACCTGTGAGTGTGTGTTGATGGGTGAGGGAGACGCAGTACCAGGTCATGAACGACCGTTGTGTTGTGAAGGCCAAAGTAAGTAACGTCTTTAAACAACCTAACCTTAACTGTATGACGACATTGCGATGCTCAAGGTGTAGCCAAGTGACCTTTTGGAAGTCGACAACATTCCAAATGTTCTCTCTCGGTCCGACCTATAGATTCGGGCTTAGACTTAGACTAATCCTTTTGGGTAGACTCCCACAGGGAAATTGAAATTCCCAGCATCACTTTTAGCAAGAATTATTGGCAACAACCTAAAACACGGCAATAATAACCATTTTCCTTGGCGACATTCGGGATCTACTTCAGTGCCTGTGCTTTGTTGTGATGCGGAGCATCTCCAACATGGCGACTTCCTGTCTGATGACCTCTGTAATGAGCACCATCACCACAAGCTACAGCTTTAAAAAAATGACTTGTGGACTCTCACCTTACCACAATCAGAAACTAAGCCGTTAAAGCTACAGTAGTATTTGAATGCAGATCTTCTGTATTGTGTTGGCCATTGTTCTGGTGTTTTTGTTATTGAGCAAAGCTGCAAACCACAGACCTGAATAGATGACCTAACTTCTCACGGTTACATGCTGCATCATCAACCTGTCATGTTCAAATCATGGAGCATTTTGCCTTTGTTGATGAACCCACTTGACCTCAGTCGATTCCTATATTTTCCAGAATGCCTGTCAACAACACCCCAAAACATTGACCGTTTATTCATCCATCGGTGGATTTGTGTCGAGTAATAACAACAGATAGTGTTATCAGTAGCAACACTGGAGTAGCTTGGTGGACAGTGGAGAACATTTGAGGTTTTAAAGAAACAAGTCATGGTTTTAACTACAAACATACATGTATTTTGCTGCACTGCACTCTTGTTTATTGAGGCTACATGTGATGTGATGCAAAGTAACGAACATCAGCAAATGCAAAGATGGCTTTAACGTAGATGAAATAATTATCATATTAACTTTAAATTCTTTGAAGAAGATAACATGTGTTCCAATATTAAAAAAGTGGTTATGGAAAGCATGACTGCCAATGCTCCCAAAGTGAAAATGTACAGAAATCTTGGAATAAATTGAAGTGACAGAACGTTCCTGCAAGTTAAATCTTGGCTCAACTGGAACTATCTTTATAGGGCCAGGGGGCACACTAACTATAAATATATGTAGAAACTGGCATAAAATAACAATAATTATAGCCACTACATCCAAAAATGTTTCTCATTTATTTTCTGATCGGGGTAAAACTATCCCACAACGACCGATGAGGTGCACGCGTGTGCGATTTGTGCATTGCCCATGTCTGCTGTGGCTGTACAATACACCAAAACACTGACAGACAAGCAGTATGATGAGTTGTGTGTGCATACACACATGCAAGCATGCATGTGCACACAGACATTTCTGGCTGTCAGCCCAGATGAATCAATTCAAACATTCAGCACAACATATCAAACGTGAAAACTCAGAAGTAATTTAAACTTTTGGGAAACATATACATCAACAGTTTTGGCCTGCATAAGGATGAACAGGATGTATATTAGTCAATTTTGGCCTGTTGCCACCTGGCTTGTTCTATTTCAGCATTTGGCCCTCCATGGCTCTAACAACGTGCGTTGTGGGTGGTGGGATAGAAACCTGACCTCGCTCCTCGCAGATGTTGTGGTTTGAGCTCCTTCAGCTGCTTGCAGACACACAGGCTGCCACAAGACTTGCACTTGCTCTTAATATCTCATCTCACCGGCCCATTTACATTGTCACATGGAGTGCAGAAAGAAGTTGATGATTAGAGACTGCATGAGGAAAAGGGCACAATTACAGTAACCGCGTGCTGGGGTAAAGCAGGTGCTACTAAAAATCTGAGTGTGTGTCTGTTCTTGGCAGGAGACCGCATAACATTCAGCTGCAGAATATCTGGGCTGGGTGGCTTTTCACAGAGGACTGGAAGGAAGGCAGATTGGTACCTGGCTTTGATAAAATGAGCAAATTAGGAGAAAGAGAGGAACAGAAAGGTCTGTCTCCATCCTCAACCCTCCTCCTCTAAACCTTGCATCATGTCATCTCAGAGCTTTACATCTTGGTAGAAAAGATTTATCCTACAATCAGAATACACCAAATACTCTGTTTTGAGATTTTGTAGTCTTCTTTAAAAGTTTGTTTCTGCACCTTCTGAAAAAATAACCCGTTGGTAACCAGCCAATCCAGCTGGAAAGTTGTTTGTACAGTCTTGATAGCGCCAGGGGAGTCACAAATACAACAGAAACACTCTCCAAATGTTTTTCAAAGTTTACACATTCACACATGTAGAAATATGGCCTGCAGCAAGTCAGTCTTCTGAGAGACTGCAGCCACGAGCTAGATGCTAACTGCAGCGTGCTAACATCACCACAGCAACAATGTTATCATGCAGTGTTTCTGGCATGGTATAACCTATACCACATTTACCATCTTAGTTACCAGCTAGCATGTCAGCATGCTAGCATCTACTAAATAGCACTAAACACAAACAGCTGAGGCTGATGGGAATGCTATTCGTTTTGCAGTTATTTGGTCAGAAAGTATTTTAAATGGCCTTAAAGGTCATCAATAAAGCAGAGTAATCCATCATAGTTTTTTTTGTGATGAACAATTATTCAACAACATACAAAACATACAATTTGCCACAGGAACATACATGAATTCACCGGGTGTGGTCATGTAGTCGTCGTCACCCACCCAATCAAAAATCAAGAAAAGATGACACAGTGACTACAATATTCAAGACCATACAGTCATTTGTAGTTTGTTGTTGTGAAAATATTTAGATCAGCACCACCATGCCAATTATGCAGAGTTGTAAAAGAAAACATTGTCCAAATGACCACCAACGTTTGACACATTCTATGAAGCAAATGGATCCGTAGGGAGGAAGACAATTGAATGAAAACAAAGAGAATCATGCTACGGTACAGCACAGAGCAGCTGGGTGGCTGGGTTAAATGGAGGAACAGCAACACTGATGGAGAGGTCTCTTGTACCTCTGGAACCCGGCAGACTGAAAGCTGACTTGTTCGTCTTTGACGTATAGATCTCCAGAGCGTTGCACTTTTGTTATTGCGCACATAAATTACACAGGCAGCACGGTGAGCACTTGTCAAAGTGTTATGTCGCTCCCGGGAACAAAGACAAATAAGTAAGTATTAGGAAATAACACCCAACAGCACGCCTGAGGAATGGAGCAGTTTATTTTCATGTGATTAAAAGTCGTCCATCTTGAGATCGCTACTTATGCGAATGGAGTTAACCTCATCGTGTTGTACACTATTGATTGCACAAGCAGTCGATACAAAATAAAGGTTGGAGTCAGAGGTCAACCTTAACATGATATCCAGAGATGTAGATGTGTATGTTGAGCTGGAGAATATCTCATGTCTCAATCTTTTCATTCAGGCTATAGGCTGTACAGCACATTAAATCAACACTGTCTCATTATTTCATGTTGCACTACATGTCATTTAGCTGATGCTTTTTTTTTAATCCAAAGCGATTTACTGACCCTAATTGCTCCATATCAGAGGTTTGTAATGGGGAAATTACATTGATTGATTTCACATATATCCTTCTATGATATGCATGTATTGTTGATTACTCATATTCCCTACTGCCTCTCAGGGTGTATGATGAGGTCTGTTTTTCTCTGGGGGACTGTGGTTGTAATATTGCAAGACGTTTGTCACTCTGTAGTTGGTGTGTGCATTGTGAAGGCTGTTCTTTTCAGTTGATTGTTCTCTGCAGAAAACAATTAAAACTTCACTGAAGACCAAACGTTAAATTAGTTTGCTGCCTGTCTTTATTTTGTTTCAACAAAGTCTCACTTCCAACAAATTCCTCTCTCGCTGTAAAAGAAACTTCTATGACAGTTTGAAGCAACAAGGTCTATCTCAGGGATACGTTAGTCGATGTATCGCAGTAGGAATCAAACCCCGATCTCCCACACCAAAGGCATGTGTCACATCCCCTGCACCATCACCACCCACACAGGTCATAAACAAATTGGTTATTAAGGTATTTAGATCAGCGTTACTCATTTTTAATTGGGTAAATGTACATATGAGTGCAGTTAAACGGGAGATGCCAAAGTTATAAAGATCAAGATCAAGCGCTGATTAAGTGAATGGAAGTCATGTGAAAAAGTCTATGACCTCATCATGTTGTTTTAATGGCAACTTCATTTGAGGAATCTAAGTCAAAGCGCCGCCATGACAATGAGGTGTAATGGTGGAGCTTTGTTCCCACATCCTAAACATGGAGCTGTCACTGGGAGAGTAGGAAGTGAACAGTAATCTGCACTCATTGAACCGGCTAATGAACTATTCAGCAAAATAGCAATAATCACCTGGTGAACATACAGTCCTGCTATCAAGCAGACTAATTACAATCAAAAATCAAAATCTTCTGGTTTTTACATTTTAGTAGGGCTCATAGATTAGCGGTTATTACTTTTGTTGATATGCTGAATGAAGACATAAATGTCACCCTCTGGCAGGGGAAGCAGGACACACTAATCCCTGATTCCCATCTCTGTGTGAGAGAGCGCATGGGACAGAAATCCTCAGGTGTGGCCCATAAGATCAGGTCTGATATAAACACTGATGCATGAACATCTCAGATGCGGTAAACACAGCTTGGCACCTTCACTCTGGGGAGGGCGATGTTGCTTGGTCGATCACAAATATTTCAACAATCATCCGATGGATTACCCTTAAATTTTTTAAAGGCATTCCATGGTCTTGGGAGGATGAAACCTAATGACTTTGGGGATCCCTTGACTTTTCCTTTAATGCTACCAGGTCAAAGTTTTCAATTTTTCCGTATATTAATGGGCATATATTGTGGTACAGACATTCATGGTCCCCTTAGGATGAACTATAATAACTTCCTCTGATATTTCATTTAGCCCCATCAGGTCCAACTTTTTATTCAAGATAATTCCATATGATAGTCCCATCGGCCTTCCCATTATTCCCTATGATAGTCCCATCGGCCTTCCCATTATTCCCTATGATAGTCCCATCAGCCTTCCCATTATTCCCTATGATAGTCCCATCAGCCTTCCCATTATTCCCTATTAAAATCCCATCAGACTTCCCATTATTCCCTATGAAAGTCCCATCAGCCTCAATTGTAGGATACTTTGTGTTAAATGTTAATTAGCCAACATTAAAATGCTTACATTCTCAAGCAAGATGGTGAACATGGTAAACATGTTGTCCACCGCACTTATTACTTAATCAACAAGGGTGAACAAAATATTAGGAACACCTGTCAGTTTAACACAATACAATTCGACCGCCCTGCCAGCTGCCTTCTGATTTGTCTCTGAAAAAGTCATTAATGCAATGACCAAATTATAATGTATATTGCACAGTATTTGACCATACTATGTATTGGACTGTACTATTTTACAACTATTTTATCTGTAGGAGTTGTGTCATGTATTATATGTTTTGTGTCATATGTCCGTTATTTTGTGGACGCTAGGAAGATTAGCGGTGGCCAAGGCGTAAGCTAATGGGGATCTAATTAATAAACAAAAAACTACTTCTCTTAAAGGATTTTACAGCTAAATCAACATTTCTCCATAACTTTCACAAAGACAGGATTTCAGCAGCACAGTTGCATTAGTTTTAGCAAGATGTACCTAACGAATTGACAGACGAGTGTATATCAACAAATATCAGAATTTAAGCATTGCCATTGTGAGCATGGCTGCACTCAGACAACGCCAGCAGTCTCACGTCTGAGTACAGCCTCCCAGAGCTGCTGTAGCATGGCTGCAGACACCCACATCTTGTTAGGTCAAACCCAAGTATTTAATTCATGGAAAAGAGTTTTCCATATTTACCGTGAGGAAGTGACCTCCTGATTTGACCTGATGATTTTATTACATTTTCACATCTGTTTCACAGTTCAAAAAAGGAACATCTGCTCTTTCAGATGTATAACAACTTTGACAATGAGATGGAAAAACTGGGTGTGCATAGAGGTATGGGACAGCCAGGAACACTGAATAACATCAACTGAATTGTCTTGTCTTTTGCACCCAAAATTGTGGTCTCATTTCAAAAGCACTTTCATGTTTTTCTGCAGGGAGTGAGCTTCAGTCAAATACAAATGACTCCAAACGATGAAAGTGAGATCCCCTAAATGGCAGAAAAGCAGATACTTAGCAACGCACGCCTTCAGTTAATGATAGGGCTGCACTTCCTACTCGCACATGGAGACGCCAGTCACTGTATTTAACAGTTTGATGCCAGGTTCAAGGTCACGCCGGAGCTCACTGTGCCAACGAGACAGGCTCATTTTACGTTTTACGTCAATTGAAAACACATTTTACGTTTGACCTTCTGCATCTCCTCTCTTACACGGAGGATCGATCGCCTCTCCAGTTAAGCTTTTATTGCTGATGATGGGTCACTGGGGGTTGTTTTGTTATTCGGTACTATACGCCCCGACTTTCACACCTACCATTCAGCCTCCAGACATCAATATTCCCATGACTCTTTGAAATAACCCCTCTACTCAGCCACACAGGCCAGGCCAAGCCAGACCAATGCATCTCTGCATAATCAATATCTTTAATTAAAAAGGGGGGGGGGATTCAGCGCAGTGATCTGGTTCTAAACACCCCCTAACCACCACCCACTCACCCAAAGTGTATTGAATGCCTCCTCACAGCCGTGGCTGTTGCTCCGAGGCGGGAAAGGACAAGAGACAAGGACATCTTGGCAAATGAAGACAATACAGCAGCCCCGTCTTATCTATTTGCTCCTGTCTTCTTTTATCTAATTTGGCAGTGAAACAACACACAGAGAATGCAAGACAGCTTTCCTTTTATCCTCACACCTACAACAAGACAAGACGCTGGCTTGTCTCCGCTGCATGTGTACGATTTCAAGCTTTCCAGCAAGCAATGACCTTTCTGGAAAATGTTTTTTTTTATGTCTTAGCCTTTCTGATGTCTATTGAGGCCAGGCAGGCAGGCAAGTGGCTTAACAAATGTCGCCCTTGACTAGATTCAGCAAAGAGGCTGGTCACCTGTGACTTGACTGACAGATAGTGACGGCCCATGGGGACCCAGGAGGCCGGGGGGGGGGTGGAGAGAGATGACTGTCTGCTGGTTTTAAGAATCTTTTGTCCTTTTTCTTTTCTTTTGTGTTGTTTGCAAGATGCAGCTCCCCAGTGAGCGAGAGGGAATTTCAAAGTGCCTGCAGAGGAAAGATGAGCTGCACAGATAAGCAGACCAGGTGAGAGGGCTAATCCCGCTGTCACGCCTCACAGGCACACAACACAATTTGAGATTTTGTAACTGTCTGATAAGACCAAAGGCAACCCCATTGGATTTTCCTCAGTGCTTAATACCCGAGTAGTGTTTAATGAATCATACATCCAACTTTCTGGTATATATTATGGTATCAATATATTGAACCAAGGATTACACACAACAGCCATTCTGAATAATGCATAAATACAATATGTGGTATTTATGAATAATTCCCTGCAATCCTAGCAGAGTAGATTAATCAAAATCTAATCCATTGTTTCAGGAAGTATAGCTGATGCTGATATTTAATATTTTGCAAGCAGTAACCACAGACTGACCCTACACACACAGTCAATAGAGCCCCTCCCCCCTCCCTCGGTGCTGTGCCAGCTGTGCTCTGGGCACACCGAACCCTCTTCAGGGTAACGTGATCCTGACTTGGGTGGCGCTCACAGCAGGGGAGCATCTGCTGTGGGACTGCGGAAGCAGGACAACTGTGTCCCAGTCACATGCTGTTATGTGTGATGAGCGCCAAATCTGTGCAGGATTTGTAGAAGGACGACAGTCGCCGCTGAGCCGAGAAGAAAGTCTTACGGTCGTTCCTTTAACTGCTGACAGAGTTAAATATCAGAAATCAATATGGTTTGTGCGGCTATAAGCTCTCCCATCTGGTTAGAGGAGATTTTCAACCGATTGGATTGGGTCTAACTTTACAGCTTGTCAGCATGTTTTGCGAGGCTGATATAATCATCAACATGTCATTGTAGTTTATGATTGGTCTCATTCAACTTTTTGCTGCAGCTCGCCTTTCATTTTCACTACTGCTGACCTGGGCCTCCGTCCATGGAGCTTTCTCCAGATTTCCCTGATGCCAAAGTCATTTGGTACCTCTCTTTAGTCACTGGTCAAGTTCCTGATTGTACCCTCAAAAACCAACCCTGGAATCCTCCTCCATCTCAAACAGGCAACACTATTGCCTTGTGCCAGTGTGAGCTCCCATCTGCTGTCCTGGCACGGCGCTCACACATGTAGATTAACTACCTCATCTCACTGCACGCTGCTCCGAGCCAAACCCAGAGCTCATCACACAAATGACCGTCCAGGCATTTTTTTTGTCTGGCCTGATGGAGAGGTCAGAACAGGCTGCCTAGTAATATAAACTCCTGGTTCATTCACAAAGTGCTCAGACTTGGATGAAGGTTAAGCTGCATTTGCTTCATAACCTCACACACACACACACACACACACACACACACGCACGCTTTGCTAACACAGACGCGGTGCAAAAACATTCAAAACAAGCAACCTGCAACTGGCATCAAAGGTGAGCCAAATGGGGGAAAGATGAATCCCCAAAAAAAGACATGGCTACACCAGCTCTACCCACAGTTCAATGCACCGGCATACCCACAAGCCCCGAGAGGAAATGATAGATTGGACCACACTCCAGCAGCTGGGCTGGAGGTTTATGCAGGAAGTAGCAAACAAATTTAATTGTTTTTCCTCTCCGCACCCCAAAAAGGCTTATGATTAATTATTCAGCAAGACCTTTGCCGTCCCCGCGGTGAAAGGAACATCTGTCATTTATTTAAAGCCCACTAACTCACAGGGAATCAAGTCACAAACACATTACGGTTTCATGTTTCTATCTGAAAGACTTAGCACACCTGCTGTTTACAAAATAGAGGATGAAAAAGTCTCATAGAAAAAGGTTGTTATCTTTGTCTTCTTCTGCGGGCGCTCAGCAAATGTACTTTCCAAAATGATGTCTTTGCCTTTTGTCCAACCCTGGAGTTGGCTGATGAGGACATGTACTCAGCTCCATCTTGATTTCCATTTCATTCCTACCCCTATGTGAACAAACGTAGAGCTCTCCTCTGAAATCTGTTTGGATTTAGTCTTTCCAACACATCTAAGACCCCTTAGATGTGGATGTATTACATTTCTAATGCTTCAAGTGGCATCTTCTATCTGCAACTTTTACAATTCTGTCAATATTCAGTTTGTTGTTTTTTTGCCCTATGCTGTTGATGCACTGGAAAACACAGTTTTCAAACTTCTATTGAAAGGTAGATGAAGGAATTAGCTGAAATGAGCAGAGCAGACCATGTAAGGGTAGATTCACATAGAAAGCTGCTCCTATATTCCATGCTTCAGAAAGCTTTTAGTGCAAGATTTCCTCTTTGAGTTGCCTTTGAACTGTGTTAGTTACCAAGTTGGGGTGTAGCAACAGTAACTTTTGAAGATCCATACTTTATTTCACTAATTAAAAGAATTTGTTTTTGTACGAGGACTGTTAATCTTGAGAGGAGACGGGATAACGTTACAGCGGCCAATAACCCTTTTCATGTACGTGGGCATGAAAGTACTATGTTAAATGAATAGTTTGACATGGAAAGATATGCTTTCTTGCTTTCTTAGAGCAACTTGGATGAGAAGTTTGATACAACATCTGCAGGAAAAGTATAAAACTTTATTTTTTAAACTTTATTTAGTTCAGTCTGGCTTTGGGCATTTAAAGCTCACTAATTATCTCTCATTTGTCTCATTTGTATGAAAAAAATACACTTTCTTTGAACAGAGTCAGGCTAGCAGTTTTCCTCTACTTCCAGTCCTTATGCTAAGCTAAGCTAAGCTAAGACCATCTCCTGGCTCCAGGTGAGTGGTATCAATCCTTTTATTTACTAGCAAGAAAACAGAAAGTATTTCTTTAACCCTTGTACAGTATTTGGGTCAAATTCACCCATTTCAGATTTTTACAAGAAAAATTGTAAATTTTTTCTACCTGAAAATCAATGGCCTTACCTTATTTTCTGTGTTAAACATGTATTCCTGACTCAATTCAGAGAATTATTCTGGATATGACCACGTATGTTTCTTCCATGGTGGATTTTTAACATGAATTATAACCTTATGACAAAAAATGAACCACACTTCCATATTTAATTGTGTTCTAGTATATAAACATATATGTGTTATCTCTGTTGTTTGAAATTGAGATAAAGACAACAATTATTAATAGATTATGAAGTAACATTTTTATATTAGAATTGTCTTTAAAACCCCAAATAAGTCATGGGTCAATTTGACCCAAGGGATACGAGAGGGTCCCGAAGGTGAAGCCAATACAAGGGTTAAAGCATTATACTTGTAATATTACTGCATTAAAATGCCTAAAAATTACCATACCTATGATATATATTTTGTTTAGTTACATTATTATTATCATCCCAGATGTTTCCGGCAATGTACAAAGCCAGAGTAATCTACCCATTTTGCTTAAATCCGTTAAAAGGACATGAATAGACGTAACTAAAACGTTAACGTGAATAAAACTTTAATACATTGACTTGTCTGTGAACAGATACATTTTTATAGACAATGCTGGTTGTATAAAAACAAAGACAACAACTCCCATGATCCTACGCAACTTTACGACGTCATCAAAAGCCTGGGTGTCCTTTGAGCAAGACCCCTAGCGGCAGACAATTACATATTGTACGTTTAAGACAGCATTGAAAATCAACAGGAATCTATCCTTTAACACCATTAATTTACTATACAGGATCAGATTAGCCTTCAGAAAAATGTCAAGTCACTGCTTTTGGTTAAGAATGCTAGAAAAGAAACCTATTAATAACACACGGGAAAAAAAATCACTTATTTTTACAACTACATTTATTAAAAAAACAAAAATAGAACCCCAAAAAAAAAAAAAAAAGCAACCAGTCTCCCACGAGGGACGGGACAGTTTACGGAGAGAGCCATTTTTTAAAAGCATACAAACCAGCAAATTGTAATCTAGCAGCATCCAAATGTTGGAATCTCCAAAATCATCATTTATATATTTAAATATATAGTTTTTTTTGCCCTGGCAAGCTACACACTTTACAACATACACAGAGCTTTATTTCTCCTTAGTGCAGAAAAAAAAAACACAAATACCCTTAATAAAATAAACAACTTTAGGTTAAATAAGCTTAAATAATAGTGTTAAATACAAGACACTTCTGTGGCAGATATGTACAGAAATAAACACATTTGGCATTGTAAGTGTGGTTCACTGGCGCTTGCTCTAATGCTCTAGAAACCACTGCATAAGAACACATTTTGCTGTGATGACACACACACACACACGCACGCACACACACACACACCCACACACACGCACGCACACAATTTTAGATCAGTGAGCCACAGACAAGGCATGTGCTTATAAAAGAGAATTAAAAGCAAAGAGAAATCAATTTACAACCGAGAGTTTTAGGCACCGTCTCTTCCTGTTTCATAAATACATGTCAAGTACAACTGCTTCTCGACAGGAACTCTTCACGTTTGTGCTAACTTCATATTATTGTGTTTTTTTAAGTTTTTTAACAGTTTCTTAACTACCACTTCATTATTGCTAGGACATCGTGACAGTGAATGGAAACTACTGATGAACATGTGTGTAGGGAAAGCACCTTTAAACATCTAAATTACTGCCATGTGACCCCACCTTGCAACACTGAGGAAAAGAAAAAGTGGAATTCATTGAAAGAAAATGGCCCAAAACACCAACACCATGAAACCTTTGGGAAACAGAAAACCGGAAAAAAGGATCAGTTGAGCTACATTCATTCCCAACCCCGCTGTATGTTTCAAGACCGCCACATGTGGATTCCTCTTGGTGCAAGCAGACAGTAAGTACCACTTCATTACGTCCAGTACATTCCTCCCCTCTTACATGCCTGTGTCCATGAAGGCCGGCACAGAAACAGCTGTGTGACAGTGTGCGCAGTACGATACAGTACAGCTGAGCATACAGTACAGTAGACTGACGTGACATACGTAGGTAGATTATATGTTGACTACAGTAAATGAGCTTTACATTCCACTACTGTAAGAAGATCCCAGGGATTCTGGCGGGGCCCTTTGGTTGCCTTTCTCAAATCCTCTCCAGCACATGAGAAGCTTTCCCAAGAGTCTTTTTTGCCAGGATAACAAAACAACTGTTAATTTCAGAAACAGCCCTGCACTTCAGATGGCGGAGGATCCCAAAAATAAGGTCCCGATAAGGATTTCAAGTCTCTCCACACAGGGCTGCACTAAAGTCTCCCAAGCAGGGTCTTTTTAAAAGAGAGTCTTGATTACTCTGGGGGCCGGTAATGGTTTGTTCTATAGTTTGTTTGCCTGTGTATCATCTGGGAGTCTTAAGTAGAAGTTGAGTGGGTGCCCAGGAGGAGTGAAGGCCATCTCCCACTCTCTTTCTGCAGTTCTCTCTCTCTCAGGGTTTCTTGTCGATGCTGTGAAAGAACCACTCTGTGAACTTCCTGAGCTGAGCCGCCGCCGTCTGGCTCTCCTCCTGCAGTCGCATGTTGTCCTGTCTCAGGTGCTGAACCTCCTCCTGCAACATCGCCTTATCCTCTTTCTCCTGAACATACACACAATCAACACCGGGACATGGTTCAAAATTGAATGGATACAAAAGAGGTTGATCAAAGCCCCTCTATTACAAGAACATCCGTCTGTCGTTGTCGGCGCTGTGTAAATGGGAGGCATTAACATGGCAAAGCAGCCTTTTCCCTGTTCCGATAAAAGTGCACTTCCTTTCTCCATTTTAAGCACATTAGTTGAGGTGGGGAAACGTTGGGCTGAGACACAATGAGGAAAGGAAGCAGGATATTGAATTAAGTGGAGTTTGTATTACACGGACCGTGGGGCACCCATTACTCAATGTCTATTCTCCTGAGCTGCGTGACACACACACACACGCACTGTTTGCTGACGTGGAAAAAGGAGAGCAAAAAGGTGACGAAAACATAATCGGGAAATTCGTTTGATATGTGAACTCACCTTTCTGAGGTCATGTTGCAGCTGCCTGAGGATCACCTCCAACTGGTTGACTTTGCCGGTTAGTGTGGAGGGGGGCCCGCTGTAGGGGGACACAAGATGGGATGTAGTTAAGACTCAAGAAAGACTCATTTATTGCAAAATATAGAACACAATGACCGCTTCCACTATGATGCTGGAGCTAATAAAAGGACATCTATCTAAGCCCCGGCCCCTTTATTTACGGTTGCTATGCATGTCAAGCTTTTTCTCCTCACATGGCAACAGCAGCCCTCCCAGTTCTAGCACTCAACCGTAGATTCTGTTGGCTGAAAAGATGACTGTTGCTAGCTGACTTTTATCAGATTTAGCTAGATAGCTTTGGCTAATGCTAATACCTAGCCTTGGACTTTTGTACAGTGCAATACAATAAAAATGTTACTTGTTCCAACAGTCCTTTAATAGTTCAGATGCTTACTAATGGAACTTATTTGGACAAACAACTCAGTGGTTACATTTGTTCTTTAATGTATTGTTAAACAGGATGCTCCACTTTAACCAGAGTAAAGAATTTGATGAAGAGAAATAAGCGGAGGAGGAGTATGGCAAACGTAACACTATCTATTGCTGATTTGGGTGAACGGTATTACAGGTCACCTCATTTAATAATGTACAGGAGATAGCTAATAGCTTGCCTCTTGCCGTTGTAATTAACGATCACTACCTGTTGACGGTAGTAAAGTAGCCGGGCAGCGCAAATAAAAATACTGTTTAATCCATTCCTTACACTTTCGTGCTTGAGTTTTTGGCTCTGTATAGGTTATAAAACAAGACACCAACCTCCAGACTCTTGAGAGTATTGCTCTTATTAGAGGTACATGCACACCACTTCAAAGTGGAAAAATCCAAAGCACATCAGGTCTGCTTTTCCTAGTTATGCTTACTAAGCTTTGATTGGACGATCACTGTTCAGGGCGGGTTTTTTTAGCAAACAGTCAATTATTTACTTGCTACTGGAGCGTTGGTGCTTGTGTGTATATTTATGTTTGTTGGTAAAGCCTACTCTGCTTCCAGTGCTGCTCCTTCTGCCTCCACCACTCGTCTGGTCAGCTCTCTTGAGATCTGCAGAGCCTCCGCCCGCTGCATGTCCGTCATGGTGCAGAATGACGCCACGCGCTGGTCTGGAGACAGAACAGGTGACGTAACAGGTCATAATCTGCCTTTTATATCAAAAACAGGAAACGTTTCCAGCAACTCCTTTATGGTGTCAACATGCAACTAAAATAGAGCAGAACAGCACACTCGCATGCATGCATTCCTAACAGGATGGGGCGATTCATCCATGCTTTGTGTGAATGAATGGTTCGGATTTAAAACCAAAGGCAGTCCTCCCATTCTGATGGATCTATAGCGAGACAGTCAGAAACAAGGTGGTGAACAGAGCATTTCTAGACGATCACAGATAAAGAACATCCCCTGGGTGTTGCTCTGGCACCCTTGCTCCTCTAAGCTTACTGTGACAGCTGTTTGGCTCATCGTGGGCTGGATCCCAGAGTGCTGTTAGGCACCAGTCATGCTTGTTTTACCATATCAGGCCCTTAAGCTTGCTCAAAGCCCCATGGAAAACCCAAACTTGGCATGTTCTGCCTGGGGACTGCTCAGTTTTGAAGCGTAATGCTCTTTTCTTTAGAAATCACTTTCTCTCTCTCAAGCCCTTGGTCTGAGACCAAAGATAGGAGGATCTGCATATTCATAGAAAAGATTAAGGAAACCCTTCCATTAATTTAGCCCCCCAATTGAAAACTAATCCACTCCGAGACAAAAGCTGGTCGAGCCTGGAGTCGGTTGTTCAGACGAAGCAGGAAAAGGGAGACCAAGCTTTAATTTACATATGAATGAACATTTTCCTCATATGCGATGGCTGCATCAGAAAGATTAAAAAAATTCTAGGAAAGCAGTGACGGGTGCAGAAAAAACAGCTTGTCATTTTTGCATGACCTGCAATCCAGATTTATTGGACAAGCGGCTAAAACTCAAACAAAAAAACAGATTACACTGAAGAGAACACATGGCAATCTATGTGAGAAAAGATATTGTGCTGTAAGTATTTGGGAGGGAACATTAAAAACATTTTCATTAGTTGACAAAAAAAAAAAAAAAAAGAGTTTACAGTGTTGCACCAAAAGCCTTTTGTTGCCATTCATAATTCCATCTGCTTCAGCTTTGAAAAGTTAGGAGGGCACAGTGTTTTTGTGGATGCTGCAAGCCAACAGTCTCTTAGGATTCACATGATTAAGGTTGTGAGTGCTATAAATGCTTTTACTTCTCAGGCAACCTCCTTTGCCCTGGTTCTAAACGGAGCTGGTTTAAACATATATGGCACATTGGCAGCCTGGAGCCGTTTTCTGCTCGGCATCAAGGTTCCAGTTTACACGCTTTTCTGGGCCAGCCATGCTGCTGTGACAACTGCCTTCTTGCTGCCAGCCAGACTCCGCATCATCTCCACTGATTCCACTCTTGTTAAATGAAAAGCTACGGGCAATACAGCAGGAAATGCATCAGAAAAGAACCTCCACAGAGGATTCATTAATTATGACAAAATGAACTGTTACGTGCTATGTGGCTGGCTGGCTGCTCACAGGGTCGGACAGAGTTCAAGTGGAAAAAGTACTCAAGGCATGTTAGTGTTTAAGTGATAGATGGGAAATACACTGGCATGAAAAAGGTTGCAAACATACTTAAAGCAGGAAAGAAAAAGGAACAGACGTGATGATGCGGACTATGAAGTGATTGAGATGTGTCAATGCTAATTTGCTGAGAATAGAGTGTGACTGAGTGTAAAGACTGAGTGTGACAGGAACATATCTCCTATGCTTTTTGGAAAGTCAACATACTGTAAGCCCTCAAAAGTTTATCTGAGCACTCGATTCATAAAATTACTTGTTCCAGGGTCCACAGAAACCACAAATACATACAGTTGGAACATGGAAAATTTCCATTTTCAAGGAGAGAATATGTTGCTTTGAGCTAGATGTCTGTCATTGTTTTGCAGGAAAAAAAATCCAACATCTTCCAGAGCATTCAGATTTAATGGACAAAAGGCCAAGAGGGGAGCTGAAATTACCCCATACTATCAACCCAAGAGCTTGATAGTAAAAGGCATCGCTGTAAGAACTCTTCCTGAGTGGCCACTCGCTGGCTTTGTGGTGTGAAAATTGGCTCCATGTCTGCGCTGAAAAATGATAGCTCCTTCTTTTCCCAAATCCATTGCTTGATGGGAATCAAAATGTAGCTCAGAGCAGAGGCGCAAAAAGCAAAAAGGATTCCCACAAGTCACTTCCTACAGCACCTTAGCAGACACTAGAAGAAACACAAACACAAAGCACACACAAACCTGCACATGCAAGTGAGCTAGCACTTGCAGACACACGCAGACACACACTAGGAGGAGGGGGAGGTTACACAAGGTGCCAGCAGCTTCAGCCAGGCTGGTTACCTTCAAAGGCTCGTGCTGCGTCAACCAGGTGAGACCAGTCCAGGCCTGTGGCAGTCTCTGGGAGGGGCATGAGGCCCGGGTCGCTGAACTTGGACCTGTCCGCCAAGGAACCGTCAGAGAACCAAAACTCATCTGCAGAGACAGGCAGGCACTCTGATCAGTGTCTGGGCCTGGCCTGAGTTTAGGGCTAATCTCCGAGTCACCCATCAGTTTGTATCAGAGCACACAAGAGGGGTTGGGAGAGGAATGGAAGAGCGTAGAGGGGGAAAGGCAAGGGGTTTATTCAAACTAAAAGGGATGGTCTTTACCTTAATCCAGCCCTGCACATCAAACCACTTAGCTTAAGTAAAGTACTATCCTACACCTGAGTCCACTTCTAATCTGGATGCACCAAAATAACATCCTCCTAAACGTTGCAAACAATTTCACTTTCAAAAGAAAGGTTTGTATTTATGGGACAGCACAATAGGCTCACATTCAATCACCTTCTCTGCATAGCACTTGCAAAGCGCTGACTGAGGGGCAATAAATGACTTGTCTAAGTGAATGTCTTCATGTTTCAATCAATATCTCCTTTCACTCCCCTCTGTCTCTCCCACCCTCCCTGTCAGCCCTGAAAGACGAGGAATGCAATAAACAAGCTACCCATTCTGTAGAGAGGCATTTAGAAAAGCATGAGTGGAGAAGCAGAGAAGATACGAGAGAGCTTGAGGTGATGCTGACACTCTTTTCAATTTGCCCAGCGTCTTGGAGCTTGAGTGATTCACTGTTTACCAAATTGGGCTGTTTCAGTAAGGGAAAGAGAGAGCCTGTGTTCTGAACTACTCTTCAAAACAATTAGGAATCCATCAGGTTGACAGCCAAAAGAGGCCAAAGAGAGAAACATCTTTCCAAAAGCCATTTTCTATCTAATGACGGCAGCCGTTGACAGGTGAGGGACGATATGGAAATGAGACAAGAGGGACGGAAAGGGGAGGCAGGCAGGAACTTATGAGTGAATGAAATGTAATGTATGACAGACATTGTGACACTCCTGATGGAAAAAAATAAGAATGTTCATGTCAAAAGTCTCAAAAGACCTGCTGCGGCGCAGGCAGGGCACGTCTCACCTCTCATCACTACTACATATTCAGTAGATGCTGGGATAACAGGAGAGATGGGAATACTAGCCAGCAGTGACAGGTGTCTGCTTAATGCAGACGAAGCGAGAGGACCCTTGCAAGTTGCACGCCGCTTCGCCCAGTTCCAATTAGTTGGATATATTGATGAGTGTTTCTGGAGTATGCACCAGTTGTTCTAAAGACATTGGTAGGACACAAGTGGCCCTTCAAACAAGTATCTATATCCTGGCTTGTCTCTGTTGCCAAAGAGGAGGAATGACACTCTGAGAGCAACATGCAGAGAAGGTCTAAATATCTCTAAGAAGTATTTTAATAAGAGCAGTGCAGAGTTGTGGTTTTTTAAAGCGGCTTCTTGGTGAAATCAAGTATTGTACACATTACTAGGTGTTTTCTTCGCAGCTGGCAGAGACAGTCTCACTGTCTGTACTTACTCCGTAGGTTGGATGCTCCCTGGTTGTGAATCATGCGAGGAGGCAGTGTGCTGTGGTAAGGTGGGGTGGTGCTGAACAGGATGTCATTAGGCATTGTTTGGTCCAGCATGGAGCTGTGTGAGCTGGCGTAGGATGAACCCTTACGGTTACTGCACACACTCTCGTCCGATAGCGTCCGGTAAAGGGTGCGTCTGGGTGACAAACTGCCAACGGCTGACACCTGAGAGAGGGAGAAGGAGAACAGATTGTCAACAAATAGTCACAGCAATGCAAAACAATGGAGCTGAATGACCGCCAAACCCCCATCGATGTATGCATCCTTCCACAGGCTTTGCTTTTCCTCGGCACAGCAGGTTTACATGAGCGGGCAGCTGGGTGGGTAAGGAGGGAACATCAGGGAGCAGTGTCAGGAATCAATTACAGTCTTTGCTCTCGGGAAAATGCAGATGGATTGAGCACAGCTGGACAGTGTCTTCCAGAGTTGGAACAACAGGGGACAGGTCTTGTGGAGGTGGTGAAAGGGGTCACAGCGCTGAGACAGCCAAAAGGCATTGAGCTTAATGTGAGAAACTACAGAAGGCAGAGAAGACCAAGTGATAAGTGCCACAACAAGGTGAAAAAGATCAATAGAGCGGGAGTAAGCTAACGCTATTAGCTAAAGTTGCTGTTATGACATGGCATCAGTAAGTTGCACACGGATGCATGGCAGGATAACATCACCTTCTACACCTACACATAATTAATAACCTAACTTCTAATAATCTGAGCCTCTCAGTGGCATAAACAACCCTCTTGGATAGAAATTAATGGTCACCCATTTGCCCCATTGTGTTACATTACAGCCTGGTTAGTGGCTGCCGGATTACTTTCAAAGATTTTTGCTCACTTAAAGATAAATGCTTGACAGGATAGGGTTGAAAAACACCAACCGTTATCCAGAGATGGTCAACACAGATAAATAAAGCACACTGGAACTTCTGTAGAAGTCAATGTAATGCAGAGCTTTATTAAAAATATATGTATTTGTGGGGAAAAAAACTTAGAAGCCGTGTTCTATTGTTTTTTTGTTTACAAACCAAAGACCAAATGCACACAGCTCACTAAACCAGTGGCTATAATGTACTTATATGCAGTGTCTGCTGCGTTATGTGTCCTCTCCAGAATAGCACTCATATTACAAAGGTCCCACAGGTCAAGAGGCAACACAAGGTCAGGATGAACAATCACAAAAGCAGTGAGGCTTCGAAAGGCAGCATCATCCTGAGGGGACGAATTACACAGAATACCACTGCAGGGGAAATCAAGTTTCATGAGGTCAGAATTTTGACAGAGGATCTCCTGCTTAAACACACAAAACCACAAAGGCCAACTCATCATTGTCCCTTTTAGGTTACACAGATATTGCAGGAGTGACATCAAAAGTAGCCAAAAATGGTATGGGGAGCAGTTGGCCAGATGGGTAAATGTCTGCCTTTGGCTACCCAGCTGTAGCCAACACCAGACTAGGATCCCCACCAGCCAACACCCAGCCATCTCCATTTCAAAGACGGATCCCCCCCACAAGTCCCACCGTGAAAATTTCACAACATCTAGTACGTCTTTAAAGCAGATACATGCACCGGAATAATTCAAAGCAGCATCCAAACATACTGCCTCCAAAGAACATCTTAGAGGTTTTGACTTAACAACGTTGTCTCTTTCCCACCCAACTTTACAAGATCAGACCTCATAAGGTTCTCGCTCATCAAAACAACTTTAAACGGGATTTGCTGCTCTCTCATATAAAGCAGAAATAGCACAGATTAAGAGTTCCAATAAATGGAATCACGGCAAATGAAACCATTTGCAGTAGGGCTTTTTGTTTTTTTTAGAAGCCATCTATTTATTAGATCTACAGCATCAAACCGGGCTCCCTAAACACATCTTGCCACTGGTTACCTGAACCGGCTGTGCACACTATACAGAAAACATTTTGTTAATCAAACTTACAAGATTATTGACTATTTCAGTGTGTCTAAATTTACCACAGCTGGAAACAACCCTCACCCTGTTTTGAGCTGTAATGGGAAATAGTTTGCACAACAGCAACGCTCTTATCAGTCAAGGCAGCAGTGACACATCCACCAAGATTCTTCCTGATTTCCCTGACTTTCTTCCCCCCCTCACCGCTCACATCAAAACAAAAAACGGCACTGAAACCCTTTGACGTGCCACTTGGGAGGATGTGTTGGACAACCACCTATTCAGATGCCTTTTTTTCTTTCCCACAGGAGGTTTAAAAGTGGGACATTGTGGGAGAATAAGCTGCGAATGGCCTTTCCTTTACGTCAGCTACACAATAGTCGGGCTGTCTGTGGAAGGGCGTCTCAGCGGACACCGTGGCTGGCAAGACAAATCTCCCTGCACCTGCTCACTAACTGGCATCGGGTGGCTACCGGAAGTGACACACAAATTAACCTTTAGGTGGTTAAACAAGTCAGACAGTATTACACTCTCAATAAATCCACAAGGTGTGCAACATTGTATTTTGAGTCCTTTACGGCCCAGCAGGTGATATTGAAAACACTCAATCCCACATAAGACCAGTTTGTTTTTATTGGGATCAGATGTGTATATGGTTGGAGTGTTTGGCTCCACCAAACCAAATATAATCAAATTAGGGTAACTCACAGTGCAGGCCTGATGCACCTGCTTTTAGTTTAGGCACTGACGCTACCTGGTTCTCTTGTAAGCATCACATTCTATACACTGTAAGCCCAATGCACAACAGCAAGACAAACTGATCAGTGCTAAGCTAAGCAACACTAAGCTGTTCTGTGTGAGGGACAAGAACTGCCTGTGCCAAATGACATGCCTGCTTTCTGTGGGGATGAAGTGCACTTATATTAGGACTGAGCAACATCCAAAAATAACCTATTTGTATATCTCCAGGGTCTCTTCCTGGTAGATAATGGATGGGGGATGGGAGACCGAAGATGCAATTAATAGAGTCTGCAGGACAGAGGAACATCAAACATTGATGCACTCTCTGCAACTCCCTGCCTTTAATCCATGACATCCCAAATGAGCAAACCCAGGCCTTGTTACAAATTAAATTATCCAAACACTCAGTGCCAGTCAATGGGGACTGAAAGGGTCTTGTGTCGGGAGAGACAAGGCCCCATCAGCTGTGGTGCTCTGCAGCGTGACCAGTTGATGGGCAGCAGATGTTTATCCTGCTCTACTTGGTTCCCAGCGAGAGGTTGTCTGCTCTGGCTCTGGCCTACTAGCTCCTATGTCTCTTAGTCGGCATGATAAAATAGCCTTTGTGTTTGGAGTTGATCCAAACAATGACATGTCATCATGCTATTATTATCATTACTTCACAGTTTCAACAGGTTTGATTTGTCAACACCCCAATTATTGTGTACTTTATTAGTCAATCAGCCGCAATAACCTCACCTTACGACTCCGGTCTTCTCCTGGAGGGCTGTCGGGCAGCATCATTTTAAGGTATTCTTCTTTCGAAAGTCTCCGCAGTGATTTTTCATCGCGCTCAGAAGCCTGGAGCTGGCAGGCGGCCTCCTGTGCGTACAACTGCCTGTAGACCATACAGAGGAAACAGAAGAGCAGAGCTCGTCAGAAGGGTCATGAAAGCCATATTGTGCAAGGGTAGCTTTGGGACACTGCAGTTTCGGTCCAGCTATTTGGAAAAGAATGTCAGTATTACACAAAGGGTGCAGGTAGATTGGTCTTAGCATGCCAACATCAGGTGCCTCCATGCTAGTCAGGTGAACTTGGGGTAACATGGTTGGAGAGGGGAGCCAAGGCGGGATTGTATTGCCAATCCCACCCTGTCCCATCTCACTCTGCCAAACCAATGATTAAAGACACTGAAGAATGCAGCAAAGCACTGTAAGAGGTAGAAAGGACAGGAGGGAAAAAAGGTTTTGGAAAGAAAAAACATCCACAGACTCTAGAGGAGAGTTCAGACAAAAAACAGAGGACATGACAGCTGTTAGACAGAATTGGAAAAAGAACTACAAGAGGTGACATGTTTTGTTTTGGTGTTTGTCATTTTAATGATTTTCAGGCCGTTGAGTGTTTAAAGGAAGGATACAGCAAAGGGAGGATGAGACTGACCTGGCTGGTTAAGTTGTATGGCTGTGAGACATCTGCTTTAAGAGAGCAGCCTGTGAGCAAGACAAACTGAATGCTGTTGGCAGGGTGTTAGATGGGCGTGGGGGGGATACGCTACACGGCGAGACGATGGGCAGCCTGGCTGCGATGGTTACCTAGAGACACCATTACTAAGAATTGCCCTGTTTTAAGCTTTTGGCACCATGGCAACCAAGCCCTAAATACATATCTGGTTGCTCTATTCTGAAGCTCTATCCGAAAAAAATAATAGCAACTAATAGAGCTTAATATACTGGTGGTTTGGTGCTTAAACTGTAGAGAACAACCCCCTCCTTTTCCCCCTCTGTATTCTAGTTAGCTCTTTTCCAATTTGTTCTTACATGATCGATCCATGATTACGGGAAGATTGGAATGACGCTAAAGCCCCGACCTTTGCCATTAAAGGTTATTATACTGTGTGAGAGCCTGTTAAATGCCTACAATGTGTAATAAATGCTTTCTTGCACAGCAGGTCCTAAGTATGGGTGTTAAACACCAATTTGAAAAATTTCAAAAAATTATAAAATTTGAAAAAAAGACAAAAAAACACCGTCATGCTGCCAATTTACTTTTACCGGCCTCCACTTCACCAGACAGCCTAGGGGGCACACATTGGGTTGCGTGTTGCATGTCACCCCCCTTGATCACTATAGTTACTGACAGAAACAGGAGGAAGTGTTGTGGACAGTACACAGCAGTAGGATTCTGAAGGAGATACAGCAGAAATGTCACAGCCACTGATGCACAGCTGGTTGTCCTCCACTCTCAGCATGCGCCACATGGCAAGACTGGCACTTTAGACCTGCCATGAGACACGAGTGGGGCGGTGGTCTGGGACAAAGGGAGGTGGGGCATGGGGAGGTGTGCATAGGGGAGCAGACTGGGCCACAGGGGGTTGACTTCTGACTAACTGTGTACCTTGAACGCTCAGACAGCATTGTGAGAAGGAACGCTAACAAGCTCTCCGCTCCTCTGGAACAAGAAGCAGAAGCAAGAGAGAAACAGCCCAGGGTTAGGAGCATAGATACTCATCCAGCATTACATACAGCGTTAGATGAATGAGAAATCTTTCTTAGAAAGGGGGAAGAGAAACTTCATTAGGTTAGAACAATATCTGTGAGTAATATTAGACCATTCATCATGATGTGCTGTTATGTAAGCTGAAATAAAACTGTAGGATTATATAAACAAACATTGGGGACGGTAATCGAATTAGAGCTTTTTCATAAGTCGGCAGGAGACGACTTCCCTGGATGCAATCAATCACATAGTCCTTAAGTGGCAAATTTCACAGCCTAAATGAAATTACTTGAGAACGAGAGTAGAGTGTTTCTTCCAGGGCAAATCTCACATTCTGTCCACCAAAATATGCCCACAGCCAATACAACACACACACAAGACACACACACAAGACACACACACAAGACACACACACACACACACACACACACACACACACACACACACACA
>NC_048423.1:17050201-17100800 GCF_013103735.1 Etheostoma cragini
TAATTGTATTGGAATGGGTCTGGCTCTAGTGCAACAATAAGTAGCTCTCTACAGTGAAAGAAACAGCAGCAATGAGCCCAGTTAGCGTGACTAAAAAGTGTGTCATCTTTTTTGCTATGATAGTTGGTGTTACTTAAGGTGAACCAAACTGTACCAGTTTGTGTTGTTTTTGTGGTATTCGAGCACATTTGGTGATGTTCTCTCTCTCACACACACTCACCCACACTCTGAAATGTTGGGAGGTCCCTCAGTGCTGTGGGCATCATCCTCATCAGTCGTCTTCATACCCACTGGAAGTTTGCAATCGGACTGTGGGCGTGTCTGTCCACAAGCCTCTAAGCTGGGCTCCGGCCCTAGCTCTGGCCCCAGCTCTGCCCCCAGCTCTGGCCCCAGCTCTGGCCCCAGCTCTGGCCCTGGCCCTGAGCTGCTGGTCTGGGGGATGGTGTACACCTTGGAGGAGTCAGCGGACATACAGTATCTGGCACCACGGGCCAGGGGACTGCCAGAGTGGTGTGAGCCACTAACCAAACGGCAAAAAATAAAGAATAATGTAACTCAAAAGTGACCAAAATTAAGGAATTTAAAATTAAAAACATAAAAGCATAAACAAACAATGAAAAAATGATAAAGGCAACTAGTTAAGATGTTAAGAAACAACTAGGATGATTTTCATCTTCAACAGAGTACTGAAAACTCTGCTGCTGGCTCAGACAGGAAGACGTCATCTCCTCCATAGTAGAGTCAAGCTGGTTTACCTCTGACCTACACCGGAAGATGACTCACATCCAGTTTATGATGTGCATACTCCTGCTGACCTTTGTCCTTTCAATATTTAGTCAAATATCAACTGACAAACTAGATTAAAAGGGTCAGTGCATTCAAATCAGAAAGAAGTTATTGCCCCACTGACTTCCAGTGGTGTGTATCCAGTTTTATTTGAAGAGGTTTTGAAATATTAAAAAAATGAAGACTGCAAAGTACCCGCATGGCTAGATATCAGTAGGTATGTGGGAACTTACTTCTTTTTTGATTGTGTTTTGGTTAAACTAACCCTTGAACTCATGACCCAATGGCCAAAATAATACTTTATTTGTAGAGAAAAAAATGTCTAAACATCTTTTTAGCTACAGTTACTAAAACAGTTCCTGTCATCTGTTTGTATCTGGCTGATGTCAAATACAGTACATATCGAACAAAACATATCGATTTGATTAATACATGGCTATGCACCATTTCTTTGTTTACGATTGTTGTTTCAGCTTTGTGACAATTCCTAGAATAACTCCATATCCTTATACTACATCCTCATTCAAGTAACGGCAGATTTATGCAGGATGGATGAATCACATTTGATGAGAAAATAAGCCATGCATCAGACAAAGCGCTTCACTCCTTTTTAAATTGCATTGCTTGCATTGCATCCTTTGCAATGTTAAGAATTCCCCCAGAAAAGCACATCTACTGTAATTTCCTACTTTTCCTCATCATTTAAATGACGCTGGACAGTTTGTGTTTTATGTCTCCTGCCTGATTAAGATTCCTCTGTTAGCCGTTCAACTGGACTCAGATCTAGATAACATGGAAAAAGGTCCAACGTCTTGTTCTTTGTTGGGAAACTTTCAGCAAACACAAAACATTCCTCTAAAATACCTCTGAGACATTACCGTTAGCCTAAGCTGGAGGCGCTACACACACCGTTTCCATATTCATGACCATCTGGGCCACACCCTGCAAATGTGCTCCTGCTGCTTCACTGTTTGTTCAAATGACACTTGGGTGTCAAAGACCATTACATAAAAAGGTGGGAAGCATCGAGTCGTCAAGGTGATGGCGTGGGCTCTTTACTCATTTCTGAATACTGTCCTGGAGTGGACAGCTCTGATGCCTCCCAGACAGGTCAATGATCTCAACAGATTGTACTAACATAATCCTGTATGGCATAAACAAATAGATACCCATTCTATTTCACAGAGACAGACTGTGAGTGGCTGCAGGGCCAACCCTCTCTGACACCCCTCCTCTTTCCCAGATGGGCCCCAGTCTGGTGAGGAGGACTTGGATGACTGTGTGATGAAACCCCCTGTGTTGCTCCGGCCTGACAGCAGCCCCACCCACTGGCTTCAGCACAGCTGGATGAGTCAGGCTGAGGGTCAGGAGTGAGGGAGCACGGCTGGGTGAAAAGGTCAGCTAACAGCCAGCAACCATCGTCTTGTGCATGCGTTTGTGTGTGTGTGTGTTTGTTTAATGGAACAGATAACGAGCTAAAATAGAATGCTGGCGGTGGTATATGTGAATGTACTGTACATCCACATGTTTCAACGCATTGGATTGTTCTCCGGGTCATGTACCGTGAAAAGGGTGTCATTTTTCTTTGAGGGAAAATCAGTGTAGAATTATACTACTACATAATGAAGTAGTGCCCACAGAGAAGAAAGAACATTGCATTCTGTACACAATCACATTCTTAGTAATGTATATAATAATGCTCCGCGGCTTAGAATCAACAACTCACGAATCTCTGTCTTGACCAACCCAAAGCCTTCTTTTAACTGACAAAACAGACGGTATAAGCAGCTAAAACAATTCAAATCTGCACATATAGAACTGTCTTTTAGAGGGAACAAGATCAATAAAACACACATCCTCTCTCTGCATTGTACCTTGACTGTGATGAGATTTCACTCAGGTCCCCGATGCTTCCTTCCGTCACATGACTAGACATAATGGCAGAGGCGTAGCCTTGTGGCAGGTACAGTTTCCCATGATCCTCTTCTGACGCCCCATCCTCATGGTGCTCTGACACCCAGTGGTGTCCCTGCTCCCCCACCCTGCCCTGCAGCAACACTCGGGAACCAGGGGCCACACAGGGATTAGTGTCGATGCCACTGTCTGTTGACGCCCCTTTAATGTAAGTGAGGCCCAGCATCTCCGGGTCCATCAAGTCTCCAGAGCCAAAGTGCTTATCGTCGCTGTTGCTGGAGGCATTGCTTGAGAGAGTGTTGCTACTTGAGTGGCTAGAGTTTTTATCGCCCGTCTGGTAGGATAAAAAAAAGAGAGAGCAAGAGGATTAATTAAAGGAGGCAAATACAGTAAATCAAAAGAGGTCAAACAGCAGCTACAAATAATTCATACGGTTGCTTTAACATGCTTGGCGCACAAAAGGGGGATGGGTTTACCAATCTGGCTACATCACATGCCCATGTGTCCCTGACTGAGGCGACTGCTTGTTTACTTGAGGCCCGTGCTGATGTTGGGCTAGTTGACAGTAACAGGAAGAAAAGCAAACACAATATGCTGAATGTCTCATATTTTGTTTGTGACCTCTAATATTCTTGCATGAGAGATCCACATAATGGACCCTAAATCCCTTTCAAACTATTTTACTCAGCTCTGACGAGAAAGCCAAAGTTGTACATCATCAAGCTAAAAAGAAAATCTAAAATGTTCAGACACACTTGACTCCAGTGTATCCCAAATGTAGATCAGTGGCCCAACAAATACAATGTATTGACTCAAAAACAAGACTCTTGGGAAGGGGGGGGTCACAGTAATACTTAATTCTGGAATATAAACTAAGACTTTTGGATTATGAGCAGTCAAGTTTCCTTCATTATGCTATGCTAAACACTGCTAAATCTTGAAAGCAATCTATATCCCATCACATTAAAACAGCTACTCTGATATGAAAAAAAGAAGCTTGTGTAGTAGAAAATCTTTATCCACTGGCCTGGGTAAATGCAACACTGGCTTAAAAACACTGAAAAACGTTTTAAGCTGTGTGTGGCAGCATCCAGAATCAAAGGAGAAAGAAAAGATGGAGAGAGAGAGAGAGAGAGAGAGTGAATGGCTCCAAAAAAAGAGGCTAAGGAATGTAGAGAAAGGAGAAAATGAGAGGCTTGAGCACTTAATATATTCAACCTTCTAGGAAAATGTGTCCTAGAAAAGTGTGAGACAACCCAAAAAGGTGAGGAGGTGAGACTCCCGTTAGCATACTGATGAAGGGAAATTGACAAGTGCAAAGAGCGGCTAGAGGGGACGACATCATGTTGAATAACCCGATTGAGCTGCTGGTTGCTACAAAGCAAATAAACAAGGGCAATCTGACCTCACCCCAATCTAAACAGTAATATGGAGCAAACCAGGTCTGACAGTGCAGATTTGAGCATCTACTACAAAAACAGCACACATAGTGCAGAGATTTCATTAAAAACAGTTTCAAACACTTTCATTAAATGGTCAGGTGGGCAGCCTCAGCCAGACTGAAATCAAAGTAGGTCGGACATTTACCCTGGATAGCTTGTTGGGCGAGTCTTTGCTTCCTTCTCTTTGTTTCAGAGGGTTCAGGATCTTGGTGGAGGGGATGTGCCATTTGGCGTCTGTGGGGCAGAGAAGAAAATAGTTAAGGGTGGAGACGTACAAAGTGTGAATAGACGGCATATCACTGTTATGAGAACATCAGACTCACCTGCAGATCTTGTCCTCTCCAGAGTGGGCTCCCGTTCCCTGTGGATCTCTCCGTCACCCCCCTGGATGTCACCTGCCCGCTCATAGAGGATAGGGGAAGGACACCTGAAGAAAAAAAGAGGGAAATTGGCTGTAAATTATTTTCTGTCTACAGAGTGAACTCTGTATTTTAGTCAGAGAAAGGCTTCATAGTGTACCACCAATGTACAGCAATTAGCTCGAGATTATTTAAGGTCATATCACTTGAGCTTATAATAGAATAAAGTAGCTGCCAGACATTGCTAACAAGAGACCTCCTTTTATTTGACTGGGCATGCCAGACACTGTTGCTTTCTCTTGACAAAGGGGAAAGAGCAGCACATTTTTCAAAGCAGGTCTTAATTAAACCTTAAAGAGACAATAAAAGGTTACAACAGATGAACAGTGGCTACAGTGTCTCGTGATCTTTAGCTCAGACTCTAACCTGAGATCAACCGGCTAGTCAACATGTCTGCCACTCTGCATCCTGACAGCTCTGACAGGACAAAGTGATCCCTGAGAGTTTAGTGCACTTTGAGGCCTCTGACAGAAAGGCAGCAGTGTACAGCTAAGCCTCTCGTCATGGTCTGTAACAGCTTACAGACCGGTCTCTGGTGGATTCTTTTTGTTTTTAAGATTATTTATATATTATTTCCACAGGACAGATGAAGACAGGAGGGGGAAGAGAGAGGTGGAATGACATGCAGCAAAGGGCCGCAGAGCGGAGTTAAACCCACGACCTGCGCAAGTGCCGACGCAGAATATATTCAGTGTAAAACACTGTCTCTGGCAGTCAGTAAGGATGAAATTGTAATTCTATTTTTCTCCTTCCTGTTGACAGAAGCTACAAGATCCATTTCGGCTTAAGCCTCTTCCTCCTGCTCTCGTTTTTATGATTTTTTTTTTTTTTTTTTCTAACAGAGGGCTTTTTGATGGCTTTATCCAAAAATAACAGTGTAGTTTGCTAAAGTGGCACTTCAGTTGAAGAACAAGACAGAATTCTTTATAATAACATTCTATTATATTTTAAGTGCTTATCCTTTTTACGTCTTCTGAACAGAAGAAGAAAGATGTTACTGTAAAAAAAAGGTCTGTACTGGATTTTGTATGGCTATAAAGCTGAATCACCTATTTTACAAAGTGACCATTTATGTTTGAGATAGCCTTCATGTTCTTCTGAATTAAATCATGAAAGTAAGGCTTTGGGAGGGTTGAATGGAAACTATAATAATGCATGTTAAATAAAATAAAATCTAGTGCATGAAACTCCAATCATCCTACATCATCTTCCCTAATTCTAAGTTCTGGATGTAGTAGTAGACTATGACAGGCATCATTTTATTGTTGTGTTAGATTACTACCTGCTAAAAAAGAAAAAAAGAGTGATGACTAGCCAAGAGTGCGCTGATGTTTTGGTCATTGCATGTGGGAAAATTGCAGTCATTTTACAAAATTGGAAGTTCTCAGAAATAGTGCTGGGACCGATTGTAGCTGCACTCATTACTGCAAAAGCGCATATTCCTAGAGGGACTACTACTAGGTTATTTTAACAGAAGTAATACTGCTGTGGTCCAGTGGTCCGTACCCATCGTATCCAGGTTGCTGGGACCATGTGCCACTGCCACAAGGTCCTGGGTCACTGGAGGAGGACTGGTTACTGGGGGAGCTGCGGTAGTGCTGGTCTCCCTTGTTACATGAGGTGACCTGGGGGTTCTCCATATCCTGCATAGTCCTGCAAAAACAGTTGGACAAAAGATACACAGGTGTAAAACACACTGCCATAGATGGTCTGAACCTGGGCTGGGCATCACATAATTATGTAGACGTTGATTTTGAACTGCAACTAATTACCTCATAGTTTATACAATGTCAGAAAATGGTAAGAAGTGTCCTTGAAATTATTTGTTTTGTTCAACCAACAGTCCAAAACCAGAGGATATTCAATTTACAATGATAGAAAACAAAGAAAAGCAATGCATTATTTTAAAATGATAGAATATGCAATATAATTTATTCATTTTTATTTTTATTTTATTTTCATTCAAACACAAAACAAATACTTATGTACACTGAACATACCCTTACATCAAATATACCTGGAATGAAAAATAACAATATAAAAAAATAAAATAAAATTGAAACAATGCAAGATTAGTTTATTGTAAAAACTGTTAAACTGACGTGTTAATATTATGTCAATCAAATAATTGCTATTTTGAATTTTTTAGCACTACTACTGTGTATAGATTATCATTTGAAACAATTCTACACCTAATGTCTGAATTAGACTCTAGAAGCTGACATTTCATGAGCGGAAAAATCTTTTTCGTCACTGTCCAGTGTTAATGACTTTATTACCGAGTTGGGTGAAACTCCGGTGATATCACACCGTAAAAAACCTCGAAGAAAGCGTGAGAGCTGTCATAGCGGGAGAAGGCGTTTTGTTCTCCAAGGAGAAACAGAAACAGATTAGTTATGGCAATATGCCTCGGTGAGGAATCCAGATGGTGGAGCCCGGTTGTGAAGAGGTAGCCTCTGAATGGAAGAGGATGCTTGAGATTTCTGCTGTGAAACACAAACTTGACTCTGCTCTTAAACGTTCTTTTCCCAAATGACCTGTTAAAGGAGGTTTAGTCATTTACTTGGACTTTGAGCATTGTCTCAGCTCAACCTATCAAAAGTTTCTCGCAAGCCTGGGCAGGAAAAACTTGAGGACTGTGGTCTAGAGTAAAAAATAAACACTGGACTCGAGTTATGTCTGCTGCCTAGAGGCCTTCCTTCTAACCAACACACCATAGAAGCTTAAATAACCGGAAGGAAATGCAATAACATAGGCAGGATGGCTATCACATTAAGTCTCCAGCCAGGTCTAGCAGCTAACTCTTTCATCTCTTTGTCTTTCTTCTTATGCATTTGTTTGTATAATGAGTTTAGGATTTGGGTCTTAATGAAGCTGATCTCCCAGATGACAAAATGTGCGTATTTTCTCCCTTTTTCTTTAAAAAACAAGCATGATCAGAATATAATAAAAATGTAAAACTTTTACTTTTATATTTAGAAGGTGACAAATGATTTCCCTTTCTGCTTTGTCATCAGGTTCCCTGGACCTCCATGGAAAACTGACTAAACTGTCAGTAACTTAGTCGCAGCTCACATCATTTAACGCTTTGGCCTGAATGCTACATTTCCTCCCTGGCTGAAGTATTAGTCTCCTCAGCTGAGTCTTGCCACTTTAATGTGAAACAGCAGCGGCTGCTTTTTGTTCTCCTTGTCTTCCTCTCTTGACATAATGTAAAGTCCTGGACTTTTTTCTCTTTCTGCACTGCAATAACAGTCGAGGCTACAGAGATTATGGATCGGCCCCAGTTGGCTGCGTCGTATTATACAGTGCCAAGTCTGGAGTCAGATAAATTTATCTAAGCTATCAAGATTCATTTTTGTCCTTTGGACCAGTGGTCTCAAAGCTTTTTTGTCAGAAAGTAAAAGTGGAGATGATTTTTCCGATAATGTTTTGATACTATTGAACTGTCGATATTTAGGTCAGTTAGGTCAGGTTTGCAATTGCGGAAGCAGGACATTTCAACCATGTGTCCATTAGTTTTAACAAACTATTCCACCTGTTAAGCCATAATTCAGCAATCTATTTAAATACTATACTTTTAGCTGAGTCTTTAAACTGTATCCATTATTTAGCCATACATTCATAACCATATAGCCATCACTTTTAGCTGTGTATATCTTTTCAAAATTACTTATAAAGAGCTAACGTTTACTGTTTAGACTTCTCAGTTTGCTTGCTAAACAGTCACAACACAGTCAGTATGTGTTTCCGATTTCTGAGCTACTCTACAATCTTTCCACGTTTCCTCTGGCAACTGCAGACACATACCCTGGGGTACGAGTGCTGCTGGTTGTTGAAAACCCCCACATTATCAATTATTCTATATGTTGATTTATTTTTCTGGAATATTTTTCTGGATTTATTATATTCCCCTCCTGTCTCCCTCCCTCCTGTCTCCCTCCCTCTTTAGTCTATGACTCCTTCATCTGCCTTCTCTACTCCCACTCCCTCTTGGGTGCTACATATCGTGGCCCTGGGAAGAGCACTCTCTTTGTTTCTGCGGTAATTGGATGAAATGAGCTGAGCTGTGTCAGTGTCCCCATCACCTCCTCCTCAGCAGGGTGCAGGAAGAGGGAGGGAGCAGGGTAACGAGAGAGAGAAAGTAGCGAGGGAGAATGGAGTGCTCCCGCTGCCAGCGACTCTGATTAGGCAGAGAAGACGGCCATTATCCCAGTATAGTCAGAACAGGCAACACCCAGAGGGGGGTCGGTGTGACACACTGGAAAGGTTATCATGACTGTAGGGGTTTCATTAGAATGAACAAATCACTGCTTTACATGGCTCAATGGAGATGTCCAAAAGAGACAATGTCTAAGACAGGAACAAAGTCAGAGTGTTGCCTTGTCATCTAAATGGAGATGAAAGCGAAGCCGTGAATTCATTGGACTAAAATGCTCCGTTTATATGAATGCAAATAACGGAACCCAACCGCTCTTCTCTACATGAGTTCAAAGATTTCATATCAAAGGACTGGATCTTTTGATCGCAATCTTTGCTCTGCCTAGCTTTCTAAAACACCTTGAACTGAAAGCCTTACTTCTAAAAGTGTTTTAAAAAGTATCATTTTGTTCATTTGTTTAATCATTTTTTGCATTCACTTACTATTTTGGACCACTCTCAATGATGCTGCTTTGACTACTTCTTTATTTTAATTGTTAGCTGGCATCTGTGTAAGGCTTACTACTGCTTTAATTTTAGTCTTATTTTGCATATTGTAGGTCTTGTAAGTCTTCAAAACCTTTTTTGGACATTACATTCACAATAATTGAACACATACTAACCTAAATGTAGTGTATTCTTTCACAGGTGGATAAAGGAAATGTTGTTTACAGAGATACTTTGCCTATTTTCAACCAGCTCTGTGTCATCTTTGTGTGCGCAGTACGTTTAGTTGAACGGTGTGTGGCTTGTCTCGTGGAGCTAGTGCATGGAAGAGTGGTGATGACCTCCGTGGAGTGGGGGAAGAAAAAATAAAAATAAAACAATTCACAGAAACCAAACACTGTTTATCTAAACACACTGGCATGACATGTGACTGGATGTAAATCAGAAAAAATATCTCTTTAAGCTCTCGCGGTGTTCGTTTTATTAAGTTTGGATTAATAAGAGGCAATGGACGAAACTTTTTTCATTATGTAAATTCATAGTCCTTTGAAGTCTAGCGTTACCTGGACCCATCTGGCAACTTCCTATCGAAGGAGGTGCTTCGTGGGAGAGCTGCCTGGTGCTGCTGGAGGATTTGCTGACACTGCAGGCGATCAGGGCCCTGCGTGGGTGAGCCCCGGGATAGCGGTGGCGCAGCAGCTGTGGGAACCCGATGCCAGGTGGTGTTCCTCCTGAAGGGTGTCTTGTACTCGCAGGGTGTACCCTCGCTGTCGACTTTGTACTCCACCATGGGTATGCGGTAAAGCTCGGAACAGCCCCTGAGAGGGTAGGAGGATGTGGAAGGAAACAAAGAAGAAGGTCAAGGTCAGCAATGACGCAGGAAAGAAAAGGAGGCTGTAACATCCTAGTTACATTGTAGGTTGCCTTCCTTCCAATTTGTCACTATTAGTGACTTCTTTCACATTCACATCACAGAATCACTTTTCCTTTATAAAAATATAAAATTCCAACATAAAATATTGATCACTGCAGCTTAAATCTGATGACAATCTTACAACTGCTTGAGAAGCTCCAGTAATTACAACAGAGACCACAGTTGATTAATCACGGAACCAAGAATTTTAATGTATAACAATTTTTTTGAGGATGTAATGAACCATAAAAATAAGAGCTTAATAGCTCAATTTACATTCATCATTATTGAGTGTATCAGCCAATAAATCCACATTACAATGTTATTAGTGATGTAAAAAAAAACGTTCATTTTACATTGCAAGTTTTATCACGTTTTGCCAATGAAAATGAAAGTTTCATAAAACTTTGCTAACTTAACTTTTTCAGTTATATTACTGTACAACACAACTGACCCTGGTGTGTCCTCTGTAAAAAAACTTGGTGGAGGGGAGTCATTCATCCATTACCATGACTACACTGAAAAAGAAATAATTAGCCAGAGGCAGCATCTAAATATAGTGTGTCCATGTGCAGGCATGTGTGTGCCAACAAACAACACACAGATACATCAGAAACATAGGAAACAGTGGAAAACACTTAGCCTATTTTAATTGAGCCGAAAATCTTAGCCCGCCACTTGATCTAGGTCTCCCTTGAGCAGCACTACACAGGAGGCCTTCCCCTCCCTCACTCTCCATCCCATTACTGTTAACATCACTGAGGATCTCTGGGATGGACAAGGCCTATGATGCCATTTCATGCAACATTAATCTTTGGTGTTGGGCAGAGGCTCGGTGTGTACGTTTGGAAGAACGAGGGGTTTACAGGATAGTGGGTCTGGGTTAAATAGCCCGGATGCTCTGCTGGCTCTCCAAAATCATCTCAAGCATGAACCTAATGATTACACTGCCCTCCCCTCTAAAGTCTATTTTCCAGTGGGGGTGGAAAGCTGTGTATACTTTGCTGTGGTCATTCATGTACACACAGTGGAGCTTGAGGAGGGTGCGCTATCTGATTGCAAAGTCTGCGGTGGAGGGGGCAATAATCCCTCTCATCAAATTGGGCCATGGGTGGCTGGGTTGTTTACAATTGCCTCCCACCGGAGCAGTGGGTGTTATAAAGATCTAACGAGAAGAGCATCCCTCGCTTCCTCCTTGTCTACCATGTTTCTCACATCTGGTCAATGTCACCGGCAAGCTGGCCTCATTCACGATGAAAGACTATGTCCATGGTGTGCTCCACATCCTACATACTTTACATTATCTATTAAAAGTATAAATATTTATAGAGCATGCATCACCTGTTTGATATATGGGACAGTGAGAGTATTTAGTGGCATTACAGCATCCAAGGATTTGATATGTCCATTAATAACATTAGGAATTCATCTTGTTAAGTGAAGCTACAGTACTGTATGTGTATGAGGAGAAGGCGATTTAACAAATTTAATCATTATCTCATGTAAGACCTGAGGTCTGTCAATCATGTTTTGTGTGAAAAAAAATACTAACTAGTGTTCAATCTTGACTGTTAGTCAATTTTAGGGCTGCAAAAGCACTCATTACCTTGATTCACTGCGTGTGTTTGTTTGTGTGTGTGTGGTCCAGCCAGGTTGCCACACATGATTACTCTCTGAACAGGCTAAACCTAGCTAACAGCTTGTCAACAGGAAACGTCTCAGCCGTTGTCCCTTGCTGTGGTTTTTGCACCAGAATGAGCAAAAACTGACAAGGTGAATTTCCCTTATGCTGCTAATAGTCTTCCTCAGAGCATGTGCAAGCTTTGCTGCAAATGGAAATACACATCATAATTTATAGGGGGAAATTGTGTATAAATCATGATGAAACAGCAGCAAATGGATGTTTGGTCAATAGTTAAACCTGAGTTGTAGGCTGGTGGTGGAGGGGACACATCCAGCCAGCGATAAGGGCAGAAGGAAGCCAGGAACTAATATAATACTGTCTGCTTCCTCTTGATTTCCACCATGAACTGCTGCTGCAGGGGTTATACATTATACCACAATAGCCTACATGAGCTTGTAGGTGAACATCTACAACTTAAAACCAACATCCAGTCTGCTAAAAATACAGCTACTGTATGTCTGACTTGTTGGAGGAAATCATTTGACAACACAATGGCCACAACTTGACGTGACATTACTAAAATACTATCATTTGGTCATTAAAAATAAATAAATTAAAGCCAGTTGGAGGTGAACAATACACTCCTTCAGCCATTGGCTCTTAACGGATTACAATAGATCAGTATGACAACAGGACCTTAGACCTCAGAGAGCTGTCACTCTAATGACATGGCCAGCGACTGAGCAACGAGCTAATCCATTCCCACAGTCATAGTCCATGTCACAGCAAAAAGCCACAGAGGTTGTGCCCACTGGACCTTTGCAGAACAGTGTCAGGAGGTTCATTAAATAGGTGGTACAGAAAAGTGTATAGCATTGCAGAAAAAGAGAGGGAAAAGGCCCTTTTCAATGATTTCTTTGCAAACTGATCTAAAGGAAAGAACACCTCTTGTGAAGAATATGAGGGGATTAAGCCGAGCAATTTGTGACTCAGGTTCTCTGAGTTTTGGTTTAGCAGTGGTCACTTTCACAGGGTGTCAGCATGGAAATTGAGAAATCCGGCTTAACTTCAGTCCAGATGGAAATCCTTGATGACAAGTTTGATGACACTTCAAAGGAAAGGTCACAAGTGGCCATCTAAATGTCACAGGCAATACTTATTATCAGCAGGGGGATTATGCAGGTGGAACCCACTTCAAATCGGGTTACCTGCCATTTAAAAAAAAAATGTTTGCGATGAAAACCTATGTACAATATATTTTAATAAAATACATAAAAGGCTAAAACTTTTTTTATTCGGTTACCGTTTTTGTGTCTTGTAGTAATCATCCCTTTTAGTCCACATTGCACTGATCCTTGTTTACTCTTCCATCTCTGATGACCATATACCAAAACATACAATCACTGCCATGTTCGCTGTATTCCTGTTTCAAAGAGCTAATCTTTTTCATCTTTTTCTCATTAGTTGGATCCAAGGCCAACATGTTGGACTTGTTTAAAGCTTTTCAAAGTGATGATGGAAAAGCCTCTGGTACTGCAATGGGCCAAAACCACATCCTTCCTCCAGTGTAAATAAATACAGTACTATAGGTTAGACTAATATTAGAGCAATAATCCATAGGCTTCAGGCTAAGCCGGGTAAACCTGTTTAGGGCATAAACAGCTTTAGGAGATTTGTTGCCAAAGACTGCTACAAAGCATTTTTTTTTTTTATATAAAATATAATGTTTGCAACTAGATGACACCATCAATTCTTATTTAATCTGGAGGAATCACAAAATAAGGAACACTAAATGACACTCTGACAGTTTCAAAACAGTCCAGAGAAAACACACATCTTCGAAGCCCAACATGTGCTGATGAAAACATTTGTCCTTGTCATGGTAGCAGTGTGGAGCCAGGGTACATTGTCTGGCGGTCATGAGACTCTTGTCCATTGTTGTTAGACCAACCCCCCATCTCTCTGGCCACAGGGGACTGACTGACTGGGCCCCCTACTGAATTCCTTTCCTTTGAGATAATAGTTGAGAAACTGGAGTACTTATTGTTGACTGCAACACTTTAGCAACTCAGAGACGCAGCAGCGAAAAGAGTTTAGAGCCCTTGAGATTCTTCACTTGACCTCTCACCTCTTGATGTCTTGGGAGAAAATTCACAGGACCCGAGACGGAGCCTTTTGGGTCTCATGGGACGATGGTTTTAGCTAGAGAGGGACATCTCCCAGTGTAACTCAACAACTCTGACCAGTTTAGTCCTCTACTGTCAGATGCATCTATTAGTCAAGCCCACTGATTTATGCTCATACCAGCCATTATGGACTGCAACATGCTTTAACGCATACCTTTGGGCACAATGCTATAAAGCATGTGTATTTTTTAAAACCATATTTTATTGGTTGTTTAATGTACCTTCACAGGGTTTGGTGGTGTTTGTGCCATTGGAAGACCTCTGGCTCCATTTCACAAATACTGTGTCAAAAGCTTTCCTTACGGAATCCTCCATCCTGTGTGTAACCCACATCTCCAATGACAAGTGTTTTTCAACACAGAATCAGTTTTGGAAGATGTTTGTTATGTCTGCTTTTGGCTTCCCTGAACTGCTATTATGATTGTATCATCATGCATCATCACAGCTCATGATAAGAGGATTAGATGTCTTTTCTGCCAGAGAGGCTGGGGTGTTGGATTCACGGACAAGGCATGTACACCCACCATCTGGGGAAGCAAATATGTTACTACTCTGTTGCCAGACCAGAACAAATGAAGTTGAAACAAAGTTGAACATGTGCCTACTATGTGGTCTATGACATGATGACACATCCTATTTATACACGATTTTAGCAAGGCTGCCATCAATTTCATGCTCCAAAGCTATGCATTACACTTAATCTTCTATTAACAGTCATCTAAAATCCCAACTCCACCAGAGAGATATCAAAATTCTTCAGTGATCAACAATTCTGTTTAAAAAAAATGCAGCTAACAATTCATTTCACTGTCAATGAGTCTGTCTATTATTTTAATAGAATAGAAGAAAATGTCAGAAAACTGTGAAAAATGTTGATCGGTGTTCCCCAAAACCCAAGATGATGTCCTCACATGTCTAGTTTTGTCCACAGCTCAAAAGATATAGAAGATAAGGAAACCAGAAAATCTTTGGAATCAGAGAATTTTCACTTTTTTATTTAACAAAATGACTCAACCTGATTAATTGATTAGCAAAATAGTTGGAGAGAAATTTAATAATTGACATCTAATCAATGAATAGATTAACCTTTGCAGCTTTAGTCCACAGGTTTGTTATTTTAATGATTGGCAAACAATGTTAGGATTACCTCGAACATCATAAACAGAAAATGGGATTAAGTGGAGGTATTCTCTCTGCACTGTGTCATAGCATTTTGCTGTGGTAATCTGTGACAAAGTGGGAAAAACATTTGTTGGTAGACAAATCTGTCAGCCTGAAGCACAACCAAAACAAAGATGTTAAATGTGAGTGGGAAAGAGTGATGGCTATGATTTCACAGAACTGTCTGTCTCTGACAGACAAAACAAGCAGAACGAGCATTTTACAGAGACCATGTGTCCCTAAAAATCCAAACCCTCCCACCCTATTTGCTGAATAGAAGATAAGGCGAGGTTAGAAGGGAGAAAAAAAAACAATCTGAAAATGTGATCTGTCAGACAATGGCAGCGAGAGTTGAGCCATTAATCAAAACACTCCTCTCATTATCATTAGGGAGAAACGCTGACTGTCCATGTCTGCATGACTCTCCAGCCCTGCTGGAGCTTTCTCTTGCAACAAAGCCACATCAATACAAAGACAGGCCCCTCTCCAGAGAAATCAGTGGAGAACGACATCAACCCTTGTGCAACAAAAACAGTATGTAAGCATTTCTTTATGCTAATCGTCTCAAACATGAGAACAAATGTCAAGTTAATTTATCCCAGCTGCATGGAAAAATGAGAAAAAGAAACTGCTCTTCTGTTATGCCTCATACATTTTTGAGGAGCACCTGATTCTCTCTTTCACTAACCACAGGGGCCAAAATTTAAAGACATTAGAAAGTCTGCCTATGTTCTGTAAGCATCCTTTGTCTGTAGTGTTGTTAGAACGTGTTTTCAAGTAAAACATAAGAAAACAAAAAGCGAGGCGTTACCTTCGGGGAGCGCCGTCTTCATGGGGCTGGATTATAACCACTTTGACGCTGACGGATGTGCGCAGCAGGTCAATCATTTGCTCGTGGGTGAGAGTAGCGACAGCCACCTTGCAGATCTCCACCAGTCGGCTGCCTTGCCTCAGCCCTGCCTTCCAGGCGAAGCCAAAGGGCTCCACGTCGGCCACGATGCCCTCGAAGTTGACGTGGAAACCGAGCTGGCCGAGGCTGTTCCGACGCAAAGTAATCTCTGATGTCTCGCAACCTCTCGTGGTGATCTGGAACCAGAATCAAAATCAAAGTATTCATCGTCTGCAATCAAAGTATATTGATTTTGTCTTGATTGCGCTGATCCACAAAGAAAGACACCGGAAACACTTCAGTAGAAAATTAAGTGTTTCATGAAATCGATGCAATCACACAGAGAAAACAAAACAAGCATGAGATGGAAAGAAAGACTGGAAGTTGAGTGATTTTTAATATCCCTTAATAGGAGCTTATATAGGAGTATATTCCAACATCAGCCTTCACCAGCATACAATTACCATCTCTAGTATGTGTGTGTGTGGGGGTTTTATTTCACAAGAAACACACACATGCAGTATGCACACATAAGAAAAATGCTATTAGAGTAGAGCAATATCCTGTCCTTAGGCCAAAGTGCACAAGCATGTTTGTTTGGAAAATTCAAAGAACCTCTCAAAATGGAAGTTAATAAGAGGGTACATGACAGAGCTAACTGGCTTTGAGCTGCATAAAGGCAGCTAAAACACACATTTACTGCACACACAAATACACACCTGTTTCTATGGACACCGACTACAGTGGCTCTGTGGGTGCTGTGTGAGCAATTAGGATCAACAAGTCCCCTGAAACACAGACTTGTCCATAAAACTAAGTCTATTAACCAGAGCTTACTTCTGTAAAAGGACAACATTTACTCAACACATAATCTGCATCCACTGGCAGCTGATGAACACAACATGATCTCTTCACCCTTTTTTCTCCTCACAATTGTGCAGAGTGCAGCCGGGGACAGGAGACTTCCTCAATGGATACTTACTTGGCGGACAGTTGCTGCTTGTCAAATTGCGCGCTTAGAGGAAACTTAAACTTGGTTCTTGTCCTATCACGTACTCGACTGCAAATGACGTTTGTCACTTTGCTCGGGGGTGGCTTGGCCTAAGCCCCTGCTTTGTGCAATTAAAGGTTCAACTGAAGTTCAGGCGACCCTCTTGGTTCAGCAGCAATAGGTCAGTAAAACATACAAACACTAGACTGACCAGAGATGAAAACATGCAGCTGCAGCCTATCTATATTCACCTCAATGGCATGAAGTGACTGAGCTTATATATGCAGTGTGGGTAAACAGTGGGATTGGACAAGTTTTCTTGTGACTCAACTGGTAAGAAACTCACACTGCACCCAATGAGCTTTAATCACCCATCAGATTAGTCATGGTTCAGCTGTGGATGACTGCCTCCATTTGCCTCAGAGTGGCAGCTGGCTTCAGGGACACATTAACTCAGACTATGGCCTGTCAACACTTCACCAGATTCTCACACTGGCAGAAATCCTACCCTGCTGTGTGAGAGGAGACCTGAGACAACCATGATGGATCTCATATAGTGAGACACAACCCTAAAACCTAACTATTTACTTAGAATAGGACAAATTCTGTTGGTGAAATTAATGTAAGTCCCGGCCTCTGTTTTGCAATATAAATCCACGTTTATAGATTCAGTTTACAAAGAGAGGCTAAACTATTGGAACACTTTAGTGAGCTGAGCCACTTTCTAAACAATCACTCTGCATTAAACATCAAGGGCAAACAAAAATGGAAATGTGAAGCCCAAAAGCTCTCTGGTGGGCAAAGTCTGGAAGGAAATGGCCTGTGCATGAAGAGGACATTGGCCAGGGTATTAGGGACCATGAATCAAACTGCCCTTGGTCAGAAATTCATTACGCCTAAATAATTGCTTTCTAAATGCCTTAATCAACGTCCTTTATTCAGTCCATCCAGACAATTAATGGGCCCAGGTTGTCCTACGAATGGCCCAAATATACAATGGTCGAATATAACAGGACACTCATTATCTCATAGGACAGATTTGTGGCCTGTAAAGGTCTTTTGATGAAAGATGGTGACATGGACATGTGTGTCCCCTGCGGTCCACGCAGAGCCTAACGACAGGCTCCAATGGCCGGTTAAATTAAACTACAACACTGTCCCTAAGAAACAAACAATATCAGCCGGAAATCTGTTGTCAAGTAGCGAGAGGTCTGACAGTCAGAAGTAGCTTTGACACTGATGACACCGTCTGTAGTGGCATGTTTCACAGACATGACAAAACACTGTCATCCCACTGAGATTCAAAGAACTGAAGCACAGATTGGTAATCGAGTGTCACCCGTCTCCTCTTGGGCTAAACATTTGTGAATCAATTTCTAAATCTAGGACAGTGGCTCCTAGTGACATACAGCACAATTTTGCTTAATGGGGCAAGAGTACCCAGAGCAAGACATTCATATCAGCAGTTACTAATAAAGCCTCAAAATGGTGAGGATTAGTACTGATCATTAAACAATGAGTTGATTGACAAAAGAAATGTATCTCCATTGCAATCTTTTCATTATTTTAGTGGTTGATTAAGCAGCAAGCAGAAATGCTAGATATATTGGAATACATTAAATGTTTTGGGATTTTATAGCATTAACAATCAAAACGATTTAACAATACTGAAAAACTCATCTTTTGCAGTCTTCGTAGATAGATTATACTGTAAAATCCTTGTGGCATATTATTCTTGGAACCCGTATGTAGACTCGTGCGGTCATGTACCTAAACACGAGATGGGTTTTGTCTTTCAACCGCAAGCAGTACTCCAAAATATGTTGTCGTTAACCACAGCGCAATTTCCTCCTGCATTGCTAGGACGTGTGAAAAAAGGCCTTAGACAGCCATGCGCTGAGAAACAAAAAAAAACTTTTGTAAGGTGTAAGAGAAAAACGGGACAAAACTGGAGCTGTTCTATTAGTACCATCCACAAATGTCGACAGAAAAATTTGTAAAATGTTCATACTATTCAACACATTCAATTATCTTGTTTTATTACACCAAAGGTCTTAAACACGTAGATTTTCCATTGGTCACTTATCAAAATAACTGAACTACTGGCCCAATTGTCATGCAACTTGGTGGAATGGTGTAGTATGGGCAAAGGAAGGACTCTTTGAATTTTGAAGCAGATCTGAATCACAAGGCAGATACAGAAATATACACTTCACTTTGGTTGAAATTGCAAGGTAGGGCATTTGTGCAGCATTCATTCGGGGTTGGAATAATGGGAAAAATGAGTTCCAGTCAGGGAATATTCACACTGCATTAACATTGTGAGATTGGGCATGCCTTGGCGGAGGTTTGCCCCTCTAAGTGCCCTTCTATTTTTTTCTCGTTTTATTTTGCTACTTTGCCACTTCTATCACTCAAATCATAGTAGATACTGGGATTCACTTTCATATTCTAGCCCTGCTGATGCCTACAGTTCACAAAGAAAAACACACAATATGGAAGACTGTCCATACTTTAAGGGAAATGAAATAAATAAGGCATGCAAGTCAAGATGACTTGTCTCATAAAAGCTGAACACGTGGCCACCCAGCTCAGCAACACCCTTGAGCGCAGGACAGTATTACAAAGCTTTCAGTTGTGCTCCTCCACTGGGCTCCTCTGTGTGTTACAGTGGGCATTCTGTTCACTCTGGTTCGCATTACATCACAGGTCTGGCAGCCTGTAAATCCTTCCAATGAAACACGATTCAAGTCCAACCTCTGGGACATTACAGACACTTTTGGGACAACGTATGCACGGTCAGCTTATACCCAAATGTGCCAACTGCTGCAGCTTCACTGTCTGTGTGAGTGACACAAATAGCCACGCACTTATTAATACTTATTCTGATCTTTTTCTGTGAAATATCCCTCACAAATCCCATGGGTAAGTGGACAGTAAATGTGAGAGGATATTAGCATAGTGAATGAGGAAGTGTTGTCCTTTGACTAATCACAAATGCTAATATATCCTGCTCTGTCCTTTCTTCCAATGAGTTGAGTAGATGCTGAATGACATCCGTGGCCTTTTAAGATTAATTATGGTAAATACTTCTTCGGGATCTTGGGCTTTTTGGAGGTGGTTGGGATTTGAAAAATCCATGTGCGCATTTACTTTTGCTCGGTTTAATTTCTTCCTAAAAAAAAAAAAAAAAGTCCACTGCAAAAGGGGATAAGAAAAAGTTAAATTATTTCAGCCTATCATAATCCTCAGAAAAATGTTCATGTATTTTTGTCAGGAAGCGGATTGGTACTTCCTTGTTGCTCGCTAAACCAATGACATGCTGGCTGGAGTCTATTGGAAATTTTGAGACTGTTGATGACATTGCCATAGGGATTTGTGGAGGAGTATGCAGGCAGCCAGGCAGAAATAAGGTCATACACAGCTCAGGTTTGGATTTTGGGATTCAACCTCAATGTTTTTTAAAGGAAACAAAGGATTAGAGGTTCAGTAAACAAACCATGGAAATTGGAATAGGATAAGCAAGCCTATGTAGGAACACAGGGAGGGGAAACAAGGCATTGGATGCCAGTGTCCAGAATGAGGAATCAGGTGTTTGACCTCATTTTTGTTTTTTTAGACATGCAATACCCCCCCCCCCCCCCCCCCCCCCAAAAAAAAAGAAAAATCACACAATGTAACCACAGAGCCACGGTTGTACAGGTGGCCAAGTCAAAACTACAAAATGGGGATGAGAGAAATTGGACTAAGTGGATAGCTCTCAATAGGAGTGAAGTAGTGAGGCCAAGTGTCCTCTATTCTTAGCCTGTCAGACCTAAAAAATGTGTCCTCTACTCCCCTTAAAAACTGGGTTGGTGTCCTGTTTAAGCTACCTCCTCCTGTACCTGTGCCCAGACATCCGCAAAATCACATCATCGCTAATCTGCCACTCCCATTAAAAAAACGGTCTGCCGCAAGGAGTGGCTTTGGCTTTGTTTTTTTTAATTAAAAAAGCTGTTTCATAATAACTGATCATGATCAAGCACGGGACAACATCTGTACTTGTGTGACCTAAAAGTGCAACTGTACACCTCTGCTGATTATGTGTGATGAGCTAAAGAAAGCTATCAACATGAGGTCTATAATCCTCTCCGGACTCCAAAGATTTCACTTGACAGGTTCACATTCTAGTGACACTCTGGTCTCTGGACAAGCCAAAAAAGACCAGGCAGACAGGTTAGAGGAAAGTCAGAAAAAAAACTAATACATTTTGGGTTAATTCTGTCAGGAATGCTGAGGAAAATAGGTAGTGAAAGAATCACAAGGAAAAAAAATTAAATACCAGAAGCTCAGAGTAGAGTTGCAACACATGACTTGACAGGATAGATATAGGTTAAGCAAGCAACAGTTCTGCTGACATAATGATGGAAATAGAATAACAAGGCTTTGTGGTAAGTAGTAAAGCTGCAATGGTAAGAGTGATATTTGAAGAATGCATTGTTTCACCACAGAGCTACCACAACTATCCAAAAGTTAAATGCCTCACTGCACAATTAAAAGTAAAGACAGCCATTTTCCTTCACATGCCATGCAGCTTATGTGTTAAACACGCTCATAATAGATTTACTAGGCAATTCTGATGACAGACAGCTACCCAGTGTTTAATGCAAGTTACTTATAAGTCTCTTTTTAGGGAGGATATACTGGTGAACTCATTGTCAAAACGAGGTATTAGATATTGGGACTAAAACTATTCCAAGGAGGTTCATAAAAGATATGAAAAAGCTATTTAATCAGCGGTCAACAAAGCTGTAATAGCTCTTGTTTGGATCTTAGCCATATTAGAGACAAGACAACAATTGTGCTTCCCCAGCAATGTAGAGCAAAGAGAACACCGGCGTAAATGTTCTCTCTTTATTTCCAAAAGAGTGACCAAACTAAGCAACAGTTGAAGATGATTGCAGCACGCATAGGGAGATGAATACAGCGTAAATTGTGTGTGCTTTCCTGGCGCACAAATCTGCCCTATGGCTCAACGGGAATCATCATCGGTGTCATCAATATTTGGCTAGTGCTCGCTGTTTTTTAACCTGTCAGTGCATGTTTGTGTTTTACTGCCAACCTGGGCTGCGCCTTGGCCAATCTATTAAAACCGTTTCTGACACACCACTGGGTTGACGACTTGATTGTTTTACTGTAATATGCTAATTATATCAAAAATAAAGTGGATGCCAAACTAAGGCGAAACCCTCAATTAGTCACAGAGAGCTCCTACAGAGAATAAATGACTCCCTCTGTGAGGAAATGCAATGTTTTAAAACCTTTTTCTGTGGTATAATTTGAGAAAACTGAAACCAAATACATATAGTATGCTACAAAGTCTCAGCTCCTCTCCCCTATGGTCTAATCCAGAAGACATTAAAAGCTCTAAAGCATCTGCTATACTCACCGCAGCCAACCTGTCGCGCCCCAATGTGACCCAATGGGCGCATCGCAACTGTTTTAACTTGTGCGTGGTGATCGCTACACTAGTTGCAGACTTTTCCTGAACAGAGGTGGCCCTAATGAAGAAAGGCTACCGACAAGGCTATTTTTACGGACTAGAAGAAGAAGAAAAAGAACGGCAGAACTGGCAGCAGCCTTGATGTCGATGCTTCGATTTGATTCAAGGACCTAATTTTTCAGATCAAGCCAAGTAAGTTTACAATAGAGACTTGCAATCACTAAGAGTCCTGGCATCTGTTACCCTCAAGCTTCTTGTTTCTTCTTTGTTGCGCGCTGCTGAAAAAAAAAAATAGGTCACTTCTGGTCACGCACTAAAATATCTGGTGCGCCAGCGAGATCTACGTCATTTTGACCTCACATTGGCGCGCAACAGGTCGGCTGCGGCAACTTTAAAGAGGCCTTTAAATGACAGAGATCATTACAGTTGAGCCTTTAAGGATCTTACCTCTAGTCTTTGCACCATCTCCCTGATGTCTTCTCCGCAGTTGTCGTGGGCAGACAGCATGATACACTCCCCTCGCTCATAGAAGATCTTAATGCTCATAATCCCTGAGGTCCATCCAATGACGTCACGACAAGAGCAGTTGAAGACCACATTTTTGGATTCCTCCTCGATGAGGACAATAAACTCATTTGATATGCCGAGCAAGCAGTCCACGTCCATCGACTGGCCAAAGTCTCGTGCACGGACGCTCCAGGTGATAGCGCCAACGCTGAACAGATGTGCGTCCTTCCTGGGTTTAACCTTCTCCTTCTTCTTGGCTCCGAGGGTGATGAAACTGAATTTGACAGCGGAGTCAATAGTGGCTGTGCTAACAAAGTTCTCAGCCAGGTCCTTCAGGTACTCCTGCCGCGTACGAGTCGCCATGGCTCGGAACTTCTCTGACTTGTGCGCGGCGTTTTCTCCATTGATGACCTTGGCGAGCAGGAAGTCCCTGAATACTGCTGACTTTGGGAAAGTTACAGACTTGGGAATAGGGGGGCCGAACGGAGGCACGTCTTTAGATCTGGACACGGCCACGCTGGAAAACAGGATGGAATCAATAAATCAGAAGCAGTGGTGACTTTTGAGAGAACGTAAAAAGGTGAACAGGTAGTGAAATGTGCATATAATGAGCCGCCAATTGAAGAGTGTTGAAATGATATGGCTTTCAGGGCAATTATTTATGGTGGATAGACTGAGAGGAGCTCAGACTAATCTTGCTCTACTCAACAAATGCTATGTTATTAAAAAGAGTCATCTTGACTTCAGAAACACTCGTAGAGAGTCGTAAGTCATAATTTCAAGGTGTCTCTGAAGATAATAATAACCGTATCATCACTGAACAGATCAAAAGAGCCTTGTGATTCCAGCACATTACAAAAAAGTCATGACAGAAACCACAAAGCACTCAGCAGGCTATTATTATTATTCTTTCAAATTAAGTGCTCATAAAAGTTCATGTAGAACCATTTGGCATGAAGGCATTTATGCATAGCACATCAAAAGATAAACACATTCCTCTAAATTGTCTTGAGGATATTAGTTTGCTTCTTATCCCATGGCAAGGCACTCTAATGTTTGGTGGTTTGACTCGAAGCCACCAAATTCAGATGTTACAATTTTACCCTCTCCTCCTCTCCTTTTTTAGCAGACTGAGTAAAGTAGCTTTAAGATAGCCTTGCAGCCGTGGTGCACGCTTGTTCCATTTACCTGTAGCAGACGTTATCAGTGCAGGGGTTGTGGACTTTGACGATGACAAACACATGTTGGAAATGAGAACGGATGTGTTTGGGAGTGAAAGGAAGGGCCCCGGGCTCCTGGAATACTATGGTGACGATATCATTGCCAATGTGCCTCTTCCTTAATAACTGTTAGAGGAGGGAGACATTGAGTCAAATACAGAAAAAGGAGAAAAGGCATCACATACAGGGTGAATAATTATAGTACAATAGTTCACATGTGGATGGCATTTATGTCAGGTTTGAAAGCTTTTGAGTGGACAAGTCAAGGAACTTGAAGTCCCCTTAATATTTAAATGTAAAGTGACAAGTTAAATGATGTTTTTGCCATTAGTTGCACCACAAGGACAAAAAAAAAACATTTACAGAGCTCTTTATACAGATTTTCTTGTTGATGCAGCTTAGTATTTTTGATTATGAAATATTGTGTTTGAAATAAAGACAGAAAAAGAGTTTTGGGGAAAAGGGAGATGTATTCTGTGAACCCAATTCTTTAACCTATAATTATTCAAGGGACTTTCACTGAAGCTTCTTATTTTGCAGGTCCTGATCACATTCAAACAGTTACACACATGCACACCTGGAAGTAGCCCAGTACAACAAGTCTGATCTGCTGGCCACTGAGCAGCTCCAACTGAGCCATTGTGGTTTAGGGCCTTGCTCAAGGGCACCTCAGTGGTAGTCATGAGGGAAGGGCAAATGCTACTCTTTCACTTTCCCCGCCTGGATTTATCCTGTCGGTTTGGGGATTGAAGAGACAACCTCCCAATCCCAAGCTTGCTTCTCTCACCTTTAGGCGTTATTAGGTGATGGAGACATATCCCCCCAAACACAATTTAGACTGCTTGCATTGTTGAATTGTGCAGACAGTTAACCTCATTCTCTGGTTGGCAGCGAGGGTCAGTAAGAGCCCAAAACAAGCAGGATTAGAAGGTTTCAGGTAAATTGGAAAGGTGAAGAAATTTATGTGGTGAGCTCTGCTTGGGCCTCGTGGAAGATTAACACCAGGGATTAAATTAAACTATAAGACTCGAAATATAATTACAACCCCCCAAAATAATGCCAATCAGACGTCTTAGACGCATTCGATAGCTTATATCTCTGCAGTGTTTCACTGTAGATCCTGCCTTTGAGTCACTAACCGCCTCCCTCAGTATCTACACTCTACTATCTGTTGCTGTTGGGTTGTATCCACAGTTTTTTATTTTTTATTATGGGCTCAACCTGTGTAATGGCGGCTTAGTCAGGCCATCGCTCGCCAGTCCACCATTGTATGCACTTAATTCTACTTGTTAGCGCAGACAGACTCAGAAGCCTATCTAATACCACGACGGGTCCAGCCCCTGGGGATGCATTGATTAAAATCCTACCGTGGGGTAGCGTTACCATGGCAGTGCTCATGCTTTCAACTGATAAGTCATTACTGGGCAAAATGAGCCTGTGGGCAAGATTGGCAGGAGCCCGGATTGAAGAAATCCTGAAAGAAAGCCACTCTGGGACTTATTACCACCATCTCCGGCTCACTACACAGTAAAGCAGACATGGTGGTCTGCTGAAAGGGATAAAGTGGAGTGTGGAGTTTACTCACCTGCTGTCTGTTGTTGGGTGTGTGGGGGAGCATGGTGGACACGTGAAACATCAGCTCATAGTCCTTATAGGTGGTATAGAGAGAGTGTGTGCCTGTGGAGTCCGCTGTAACACAGGACAGGGCAGTCAAGTTCTCCAGCCTCGTTACAATAGGCCATTGTGTTAAATAGGCTGATGACGTCATTGAATAGAAATCAAGATGAAATTTAAGTAGACTTAAAAAAAAAAACACTACAGCCCTAAAATAAACATTATGAAAAAGCAGAGCACCTGCACTCAGCAAGATGGACAGCATGTGGGCTTTTACTTTGTAAACCCTTAGGTTTGATGTATTACTTTTTAAATGTATTTGTATTATCTTACTCTTGTTATCCAGCTGAGCTCTGTACTTGGTGAAGCCTTTGAGGCGCACCCTCTGGCCAAGCAGATCCAAGAACTCTTCCAGTGCTGGTCCGGCACTCTCGTTGTTGTACATCTCTTCCTCTGTGCTCTGGCCCGCCTTGCAGTAAAGCACTCCCACCTTGTGCTGGAAGCTTAGCTGGAATGGGGGAACATACACAGACACTCAGCGGGTAAGTATCATTTCCTGTCCCTGATACGCCTCACACCCACCACACTCATACATACTGTACATTAAGCACTCAAAGCATGAGAGTAGCCACTTTCCATCATCTCATAGCTAAAGTGAAGGCCTTCATAACTCTTCTAGGAGAGAGTTGAAATCCTCTTTTGTGAAGCCCGGCTACGGACGTCCAGGAGCTCTGAGCAGAGCATAAATCAAGCTGGGCAAATAGCTGCTAGCAACTGTGGAGCAACAAGGGAGTGAATAACAGTCACACAGCTGGTTACCTTTTTTTTATGCCTGAAAACTATGTAAGCTGCCAGCAACAGCATTTTAATTATTTGATGAAGCAACACTTGTGTTTGGTAAAGTAAAATATACTGTACTAAAAAAGAGGCATTGAATGGCAACAGCACTGATCTCCCTAACACCCCACTAACAATACTCTTGATTAATTAACGCCTCAATAAGGATACATGTCTTATTCACAGAGAGGAGTATTTATAGACATACACAAGCCAGCCAAATCTCACAGGTGTTCACTGCAAGCATTAATATTATCCAGAAATGACAAGCCTGGAATGAACTTGTCTGACAATGAGACATGAAGAAATAAAACTTCCGGAGTGATTCTTCTTGCACGGTGAGAGTGAGAGCCATCTCCACCACCATGAATCTTTCATGGCTCACAGCTCCCTGATGTTGGCCAAGAAAGAGAGGCAAAGGGGGAAAAAATAGCTAAAAAAGAGCCCCCTGCGTTTGGCACCTGTTACCCAACAATTCACAGCAGAGGACAGCGTGATCTTGACCCACGGTAAATGTGTCAATACGGCAAAACGAAAAGGTTTCTCTGAATGTGAAAGCTCACACAATGATCTATATACTGAAACCAATTGGAATCGTCTTTTTCCTCCGTTACAGGTTATCAGTTGCCGCTGTCCTCCTGACACTGTTGTCATGATGGCTTCCTCTCTGCTCTCAGTCTGCTCTGCACCAAATCCCCTGCACTGGACGGAAAGCTATTATACAATCAAGCCCAGTAGAAATGGCCTGATCTGCAATGATGTGGTCTTCTATTTTTTATCCCGCCTTATATGGGCTCACTTAACCCCCTGCTCCACTTAGACTGGTGGACGGCAAGGACAATCGCATTGCCCTTAGATGAAAATGTATCTCTGCCTGAAAAGTACAAACACACCAGGACATACAGTATATATGAGTAATGCTCCTGAGGTAAAGCTTATTGTCTAACCGCCTTTGATGTGTTTCTGGTGGCATCAACTTCTGATAAGGTAGAGCAGCCATAAAAAAAACCAGCTTTATCCCATTTAACGGTTTTTTGATTAGCTAAAATATTCCACTTCCTCAGAATCTGAGCACACGCTGCTCAACTGCATTTATTTTCTCTTTACATATCTTTTCCCCCCAATGTTCCTCTTCCTCCATCTGTCCAGAGGTGGAGGGCATTGAAAACAGTTTTTCCTTCTCCCTAATAAAAAACCCCATTTAAATGCAATGATAGAAAGATAGTTAATGAGTGGAGAGAGGAACGAGGACAACGTTCTCCTTGGAGATCTCTGAAATGCACCTAAGGGATACAGCGGTGCCCTAACCCAACACACAACATCACTGTGACATCTGTCTGCACTAAAGCGACCCGATGCAGCACAAATTAAGCAATACGGCTCCAAAAAAAACTGGCTACAATCATCATGCACCATTACACAAATGTGTGCCGTTTTTGGGCAAAAGTGTTCTGTTTCTAAAAAAGGGAAACACAGAATGTAGATGGTAATGTGGGGAAAATGATGGGGGAAAGCATATAAATGTAGATAGAAATGTGGGGAAAATGATGGGGAAAACATATGAATGTAGATGGAAATGTGGGGAAAATGATGGGGAAAAACATTGTGGCCAATGAATGATTTCATGTTAATTCTCCAGCTTCAGTATCATTGACAGAGGATTGATTTACATAAGGGAGACCTGATTTCTTTCAGCAGTGCAATAACAGCCTCAGTAGGTGGTAGATTACTCGTGGAACTAGTGGAACGAATCTCACTTAAGCCTGAGTTACACTTCAGAGTTGAGCTGTTGCTGTAGGCATCAGACATGACTTATGGTACTGCAAAGGTTTTACCTGTTGACTCGTGTACATTTACTTGATAGACAGTGTTGGCAATTGGGCATGCATTTATTCTTTGTTCACGTTATGATACAGAGAACTGGTTTTCTCGGTTAGAAAGGAGGTAATTTGTTCTGCATAATTAAAAGGGAAAGATTAGTAACCTTTCTCTGACCTCTTCGATGTTGTCTTTACTATCATCAAACGCCATTATGTGCAGTAACATGCAGACACCCGCAGGCTAGCTTTTATATTTTCATATCCCCGCTTTTATTATCAGTTATCTTAAAATTACATTTTTAATTCTGAAACCGATGCGGCTGATAAACGCTTTCTATTAAACAATAACTGCCATTTGCCAGACTTTAATCTTGAGATGGATAGATACACATTTTACATCAACAGCTTTCTCAGAAAAAAAAAAGTATAATTTGTGATTTTTATCACCTAAAATCACATTTCAAAAATCTGCCTAATGCTTTTCCCAGTCCATCTGCACACGGTCAGCTCACTGTGATCTACAATGTAATCTGAAATGCACATGCTCGGTTCTCTTCTTACATCCAGGACCATTGCAGCGCGGTCTCCAACACTGCTTTCAGGGATGTTATTTCTGCAGAACTGATCATGAGGTTATTGTGAAGGCTGTCTGGCTCCAGGATATTCTCATTCACTCTCATGCTTTCTGTTCACAACAAAATGAAGCATTTTCACACTCACATGCACACACTCTACTAACGTCTCCTCAGCAGTGTGCATACACACAAGAGGATAAAGCTCAGTACAAGCAGAAGAAGCAAATTATGCACTAAGACAAACAAAAACAAGCCTGGCAGACCACTTTATTTCTCAGTTCTGAGTTGCAGCTCTTCCTGTCCGATATTAGCTTCCTCACATAAACACATTTGAAGGGCGGCGAAAGTCCAGCATGGTTAAAAAGAACATTACGGGGTGCTTGACATTTTAAACATTTGCACTAGAAGCATAATATTAATGATTAAAACAGTAGTGTCCAAAAATACTAATGTCCAAATATAAAACTGGCCTCCACTGGGCGTTCAGTTTGAGGTCTGTGAGGAGAAGTGCCAGTTGGAAGAGATGTGAGCTGCACTTACCCTGGGCTCTACTCCTCTGAAGGCAGTTTCTTACATTACTTAATTGCTTTTTTCCATGAGTATCAGTTTCGGTCTTATATCAAAGTATCTGTATCTGCAGACAGCTTCTAATACCAAAGGCATTGGGAGTATGGCAGGTGAAAAAACTCCCGAACAAGCTCCTTACAATCTGGCAGGAAGCACTCCCTAGAGCACTCACTTACAAAGTTACTTTGCCATAATTGGATACACAAAGTCTGTCATCGTCTTAAGTGCATTTAACTTGCTTTGGAGGGGACACTACACTCTTGTTGTAACAAAATCTTAATATACAAGAGGGTCATGGCTGACACTTTGTAGTGTAAAGAGCCGTACCCCTGTCAATTGGAAGGATGGGCTCCTGCTAATGAATGTAATTTCACTAATAAGCAGCCAATTCTCTAATAGTAAGACAAGCAATGCAGCACTAGCTAATCCCCCCACACTTCTTTCCATCTTGCTGTTTCATTAGATGAGAAATTAAAGGCCTTAAGATCAAACAACGAATCCATCTTTGACACCTGTGACTATAAAGAGCCCATTTCAGTAATTGTCATCTTATTCAAACAGAGATAATGCAAGATGACATCCTCCACCGTGCAGGAAGAATACCAAATCATCTGCTCCCAGATGAAGTAAGTTGTCAAAAATGAGTTACTTCAGCTTGTGTCTGAGGGTCCTATCAGCAGAGAATGTATGTCAAAGTACTCAACGCAGGCTACAGAGAGTGTGGGATTCATATTGATTCTATTTAAGTGGGATATTGGCTGTCACACAGAAGCCTGTGTTCATCTATATTAAGCGGCCCACATATGGGAGTTCCTGCTATTTGAAGGTAATCCCTCCAGTTTCCTTCTATAGCAGACGTAAATGTCAGAAACAGATATATCTGAAACATAAGATCTACTTTATATCATAATATCAATACAGTCCATCATTTTCTAATTCCAAGAAATTATTCATACTATGATGAGGTAGTGATTCAAAATGTGGAAAAAGTGGAAAATCTGTGTGGAGTATAGTGAATGGGTTAGGGTCAGCGTTAGTTAGGGCTAACATTATCTGGAAATATGCTCATTTGCCAAGAGAGGAAAAGATTGATACAACTGTCATATCTTCCCGTTAAATATTAAGATACAGCCGGTTAACTATTACCAGACCAAGCCAAGCGCAATAGATTTGAGATTGAGCGTTGGTCTGGGGACTCTGCTCTGTATTTTCTCTGCAAAAGAGGCGTAGGACCAACGGGCAAAGTTCAAATGACTTCAACCAATTAGACCAATGATCTCGGTGACGTAGAAGCGACAGCGGCATCAACGGGTTGCTGCGCTTCAGTGGCGTTCACTGGCAGCTATGTTGAATGTAAACAAGAAGCTGCTTGGTTGCTTCTCCATCGTCATCATGTTAAACCCGCCAATACCATGCCAGGTAAATAAGCCAGTTTGTGATTGGTTACCGCAAAATTGCGAAGCAGGAGATTTAGAAATGCAGGTTTCTAGAACGAGCTGCAGGGCGAAATCAAATCGCTGGCCGAGTGGGCGGAGTTTACCCATTCTACGTTAGCTTAGTTTAGCATAAAGACTGGGAATAGGAAAAAACACCTAGCTGTGCTCTATCATAAGGTAACAAAATCCACCCAACCACATAACTTTACTAATAAAACACCCATATATTTAGTTTATCCGTACAAGAACCAAAGAGTAATAACAAAAAAAAGGTTTTATGGGGCTTTTGTGACGGACATTTCTTGTTCAGATGTAGTGAATTTCTAGATGCTCCACTGGTTCCCCGGCAATCCCACAATGACGTCAAGACCCAAGAAAAGAAAGTGATTAAATCAAACCAAATTGGCATTTTTACACTGCAGCTTTTGCACAGGGAGCAAATAGACGTGTTTCCCAAACACCGAACATCCCTGACCAAGGCACTCAAAACACTGAGGGCATCTCGATGTACTCACACCCTGCTCGTCCAGCTTGAGTAGCTGCTCCGGGACCTTGGGGGAGTTGATGGCCAGCCTCAGACACTGGATATTAATCTCAGGGATGACGTATTCCAGCACTTCTTTCAGCGGCAGGCCGCGGGCCGTGCCGTGTCTTGCAGTGGATGGTATGGCATCCTCCAGGATGGCTCCACGAAGTGTGGTCAGCTGGCAGAAAAGACACATGATTAGGTTTTATGTCATGTCAGTATTTCTGTGAATCTGTGATTTTGTTCGTTTGGATTTCATTGAGCAATTATATTTTATTTCAAAATATTGGAAAGGAAAACCAGGCTGCGGTGTGAGCCAATCATAATATCCTTTAAAGTTATGCCATAGTATTTAGGGCACTGGCTCCATTTTGGTTTCATTGTAAAGCATTAGGAACTCCCATTCTGAATAATTAAGATAGGCCAACTGAGCACTAGTTGTTAAGTGGTGTTTTACGAGTAAGATCATTAATGTGCCAGTAAATGTTGACCCAAACAGCTTCAAAACACCCACTCTGTGCTGTTGTTTTGAACATCACAGACACAATTACGCCCATAAATCCCATTTTTATCTGCACAGCCTGTGGACATAAATGTCAAAAGTCAATAGCTGTCCAACAGAGAGGCTTTCTGAAAAGCAGATTACTTAACAAGTGAGAGTGGGACAGGGAGGGAGAGATAGCTAGGGCTAAACAATAGCAGTGCATGCAAAAAGACAATCCAGTGGTTGGGGAGTTCAAACATTATCTGCACGCTACTTGCAGGCCTACCATGACCCAGATACATTGTTTCATCGTGGGAGTGGTGTTTTACACCAAGATTGGCACTAGATATCAGTGACATTTCACTGCCTAACACATCTGTTGCACCTGAATTATTCAGTGATTGAGACCACCCAGCATCAATCAAGGAGAGGTTTCTGTACCACCAGGGAGAGTGGGAGTTTGCATCTCAGTTTGGATTTAGCATGTTGTGTGTACATGTGGGCGCACGTGGGTGTGTGAGGTTGTGGGAGAGCGAGACGCTGACTCAGATAGACTGCACCAGTGTTTGCATGACTGGCCAACTGAGTCACAACTGGCACAGAATCATTGGACCCATTAGGGTGCCAGGAGCAGATTTGGGAAGGGAGAGCTATGAGAAGCCTCCTCTTGTTTGCAGGGGCACTGAAGCATTCCTGCACTCCTGCACTGCCTGACTGAGCGCTGAGCTGAGTGACCTTAACGTGTCTTGCTGAATGCAATAAATGAGAAATATCCTTTAAAAGCATGTTTGGGCTTTCAGTCAATTCTTTAATAGAGTGGTACAAGTCAGGCTTCTCCTACCATACACCGCTAATAGTTGATTTAAGACAACTAGTGCAGTGCTCATTATAGTTACCTGACTGGTTCTGAAGGTGACTCGATAATTGTGCTGCATTCCCTCTTTCTCCTTCCCATCGTCCAGCCTCTCCCTGCGGACACTGACAGCCACCGGTCCCAGATTGTCATCGACCCCAAAGTAGTTTTGATGCTCTGGAGGTTGAGCAAAAATAAACACATTAAGCATCACAATAAGGGCTCTTGGTTGACGTCAACTTCAATGAATTGAAAGAAAAAAAAAAGATTGTTGTTATTACACAGAGACATATATTTCTTTTAGAATGAGAATCTATAACCATGTTCACATCTTTATCAAATCACTGCTTGCTTTTGCTTCAATAGATTATCAATGTATATTATTGAGTTATTATTTCTATGTTTCTATACACTAAAAACTATAGATTTTTGGCCATGGGCGCGCTGTGGCACTGATGGCAGAAAGCAGCAGGGGTTCAGTAGAGATTTGAAATTGATTCACTTTGGATTAAAGCCCTGCGTGTAGTGGTAGCATGGGGAATTAAAAAGCAAACAAACTAAATAAAAATAGAGCCCTGGACAGTCTGACCCAGATCCTCCACACAGCATTGGGCTTCTCAAAGTATTATTACAGACATAGGCCCATTTTTTTGTTCAACATCATTCAGTATTAAAGATGAATTTGGGACTCAGATTAAAAAATAATAATGATGTTTTAGATTATTCATTTCAAAGTGATAAATATATGATCCCACCACATGCGCCCACCTTCATAAGCTGACTCATCCACAGGACTATGACTTGCACCACTACCAATACTGCTCCTGTTGACCTTTTACAAACCGCGCTAAAAAAGGGATACATCACGCAAGGTCGTTGATAACTGACTGCAGGGAGGACGAATATATGGGACGAGACTGACAGGGCAAAGTATACTGGCTAGATGGTATGTGCCCTAAACCACCAGGCCACCAGGCTGTCCCCTGTGGCCAGGCTTAGAGTATTTGTGTCCTTTAGTGGAACATAAGCTGCATGGTTTTAACATTTTTGGGGATTGACAACCAGATTTATGAATTTATTTACATTAATTGTTGGTCAAACCCAAAAATAGTTTATACCATGCAGAAAACCGGATTTTTGTGGCAGAGTGGATGTGGATGTTTGTTGGTCAGTAGCATCATCAGATTAACATTTCATTCAAGAAGAGCTTTTGCCAATGTTTACAATGAGAGTACAGTTACACACCAGATTGACCCTAAACAAAAGAGACCTTCTCTTTTTCACCCCTCAGGTCAAGATGTTAATTTGTGCAGCAAATATACAATTATCGAATGGACAGATGAAATCCATGATGTAAACCATGAAACTTTATGCTTCTAAATTCTAAACACTTCTGATAAGGCTTCAGGAATAGCAAGGGTTAGGGTTACTCTCGGTTCTTTTAAATCAAGGTTGAAGGCCTTTCTTTAAATGACTGCTCATTTCTTTAAATTTCTTATGCTGCACTGTAACTTTTATTCTTGTGTTTTATGTGTCTATTTTTTAACTGTCTATTCATGTGTTTTATCGGTTTTTAATGCTTATGATTTTTAACTGTTTGTACCTGTGTTTTATCTGTTTAACGGATTTTGTGTAAAGCACTTTGAATTGCCCTGTTGCTGAAATGTGCTATACAAATAAAGCTGCCTTGCCTTGCCTTGCCTTATGGGTTCATGGTTTTTCACCCAAAAGCATTTTGGAGGGTCACTGAAAAGTGTTTTGCTGGCGAAGGGAGGGTCAAGTCTATTTTAACCAAAGATCCCAAAACTTCTCTGGAGTTTTTTCCTAATCTCTATTTATGTAATATTTGCCTTTTTTGGAATCCTTGAAGGTACAGTTAATTAAACCTAGTGCTAAAATGTAGGCCAATTGAGCACAAAACCTTCCGTGCAAACATCTGCGCCCTTTGACTGTTTATTCCACCCTGGTAAGCCACATGGTCATCGGATGAGTTGTTTAAAAGCGTTGAAGCACACTGACTTGTTTCTGATAGAGGTTGATATTAATTAACAAGTCAAATGGAGCAGGGCAGTGACAGTTGCACCATAAAGTGCTCAGCTTTCGTGTGTGTGTGTTTCTGTAAGACATGGACAGGAGCAGAACTTGGCACACAAAAAGCGTTGTCTTGAGCAAACTCCCCCTAATCCAGGGTAAAGCTGGGCAGAAAGACCTGGATTCAGCAGACAACAAAAGAAAAACCTCAGCAGGAACTCAAAGCCCTGACATTCACAAAGAGATTTCTACAAAAGTTTTGACATTGCATCCATGCCGCATGGAGGATGCTATGGGAATATGCTGTTGTCACTGTGACATTAACATTGGGGAAAAACGCATCATCAGCATGAATAATACATTAACTGTATGGAGGCAATGCAGGGTTAACCGCCCGAGGAATGCATGGCTTACCAGGACCAGGGCTGAGGGGGAATGCTCTGTGAGGAATAAGGTCAAATAATGGTAGGAGGCCTAGTGGCCCCTTTGTATACAAGTCACTAAGACATCAGAAAACCGACAGCACAGCGAGGGAGACTGTGTTAACTGTAGAGGACAGCTTTTTGTCAACATTTTTCTATAACATGTCACTGTTAGTCATCACTTGGTGTTGACAGTTTTCCAAAGGTTGCATGATTGATGGCTTTGATTGTCATATCAAATTATGCCCCTTTTCCATCTGCCTGTCACTCCACACTGCAGAAATGCTTTCAAAATCTTACACTCTTACACCAAGTCTTACACAGTATGTCCTTACTTTTTATTACATCTATTGCCTACTCCCATTTATGTGACCCTAACCTATGTGTAAAAAGTCCTAGCCGGTGGGTGTGGATGAAACATTGTGTCCATTAAGGCAGCCTTGGGAGAAACACTCCTGTTGCTAAGGGAAAAGAAGGACTTTAGGCAATCAATAGGATCAATGTTCAGCCCAGGTTGTAAAAAGCTCGGCCTAAAGTGGTGACACGCGGCAATGTGTGTGTGTGTGTGTGTGCGCCTGTGTGTGCGTGAGTGTTTATGGTGAAGCAGAGGTGACGACAGACTTGTCTCTCTGATTAAACACCTCATGAAAAGAGGGCACAGCCTGCATTCACATACAGTGAAAAAGGCATCTTCTGTAAAAGCTAAAACGTCAAAATGAAACTGACAGCAACACAGGGCATTTTAAATATACTTTGGCCTGCTACAGAAAGAGGTTAAAAACTTGATACAACTACACCAGGGATGTGCATTGTGCATAAACACTACCTGAAGCCACATTTCATGGTAAATGATTATCAAAGTAATATCAATGGTAAAGTCAAACACTGTAGGCCTAAGTAGAACAGAGCCAAGAGCCATTGAGCCTCAATTGGAGTTTGCACACTGTCAGGCTGATTTTTTTTTAAAAAAAATTTAAATGTAGAATTCCTTTTTGAAGAAGGTCAGGCATCTCTCGGTGTGAAAGGTGAAGCAGCTGTTTTCTGGGGACGCTCAAGAATGGGTAATTCGATCTGCTGAGAGCAGCGAACACAGACAGTGGGGAAAAACAGATATGAATAACGCGGTGATGGGTCGGGATCTGCATGGTAATTCCAGCGGCAGTCACATAGATGTTTTAATGAGGGGACCTGGGACCTTGGCATAGTTTTACTGATCCTAAAGTTTCATAGGAGGGGTCCTCACACCCCTATGGCCCCCACAGGGAACAGCTGCAACACACCCACTCGCTCACCTCTCTCTTCTCATATGACTAATCACAGCTTCTCCGAAAGGTTCAGGGCAATATCACAGAGAGGACATGACCGCTCCTCTCCCAAGGAAGTGAAACACACACCCTCGTACCAAACACAAGCCTGCTATTGTTCCGGCCCTTATTTCATCTGTTCCTACAAAAATAACTGGGCCGTCAAGATATCTGACCCAATGAGCCAAAGCGGATTCATTTAGGAACTTGCTCTCACACAGCATTCTGCGTCATATCAAGGAAATGGATTTGGCCTGGAAAGATTAATACTCCTCGACATTGAGTCATTTAAATCCTTCAGTATCATTACTGTTTTAATGTCTGTAAACCCAAAAGTCGCACATCGTTCCTTACCTCTCCCATAGAAGTACTTGTGGTAGTAGTATGCTCCAAGGTCTATGTGCTCAATGATGTAGCGCTTGACCTTCTCCCTGTGGATAGGCTGGTTTTCTCGAGGCACCTCCAGTACAGAGACTCCCGCATTGGTGCAGTGGGAACTTAAAGACGATTCAAAAGAGCAGCTCTCTGACAAACCACTGTAGTTGGCACTGTTGGCTCTGGAGAGGGAGATCCTCCTCTCTCCCTCCCCACCGATCTCATTCCGAAAGTGTGAACAGCTCAGCACTAAGCTGTTGCTCTTCCCGTCCCCCTCATCCACATCCAGATTCTCTTTTGGGTTCAAGTCCTCCCTGCTGCCTAGTGGAGACTCAAACATGGGTGTATTTCCACTGCTACATCCTGCTGCTCCGCCATCCATCCCGGCTCCGGGTCCAGCCACAGCTCCACCTCCAGGCACCCCAACAGCTCCAGGCCCTAGTCCAGCTGAGGCAGCTGAAGCCCCAGTAGTGGTGTTCTTCCTCTGGCTCAGGTTAGCTCTGCTTGCCACCGCCTCGCTAATGTTGAAAAGAACGCTCTGGACGTCATAGTGTGCAAAGCATTTTTGGAAGCTAAGCGGTCGCCGGTCATCCTCTATTGAGAGCCGCAGGGCGTCACTCTCACTCTTTATGGTCCGCAGTTTCCTGAACAAAGACGGTTCAGATGACTCAGATTTAAGACGCCTCATGAAGGACCTCTCTGGCTCCCGGCTGTAGAGGAGAGCGTTGTCTATGTAGTCGTAGCCTGGAATGTGGACTATCTCACCCCTGGCGATCTGGGCTGCTGTCTGCAGGCTAGGGGAGAGGGAAGCGTCGCACCTTAACAACTCGGGGAAACCCAAAGGTGGTATGCTGCGATGGTCCAGGGTGTCCACTCGGTAGCCCCTAAGCATGGTAAAGAAGCCATCGCCACTCAGGCCCTGACGGTCAATGGAGGATGTGCTGCCGTATTCACGGTGCAGCGAGGCCCCAGTGTTTGGATTGACAGCATTCTGGTCCATTATGTCCTCAGAGTCAATGTCACTAATGGTAACGTCGCTGTTACTGCGTTGGCGGATAGGATGTAGACCCTTCAGTGGGGATTGGCTGAGGAGGTCACTCAGTGTGTATTTGTCACAGTAGTCTACCTCCAGGCAGACTGATTCTCCTTGCTCCATTATTTCTACAGTATGTTCCTGCTGGCCATTCTGAAACACTGGTATCACACTCTGATAGTTTGGTGAAGGCCGTCCGTCCCATCCATCTTTCCTAGGTGGCCAGTCTGTAACCCTGGCCCTGACACCCATTTTAGGCATGGCTGGAGTACCATTTGTTTTGCCTGCACCTTCAGGTTTCCCCTGCATGTTGGAGGTTGGTGGTCCCATGTTTCCATTCAGGGCTTTGAGTTTCCTGTTGAATAGCTCCTCTGACTGCATGGCTCTGGAGTATTCTTCTGGGCCTCCCACAATTCCCACGAGGTTTGATTTGTTATCTGTCACAGGGCTCAAAATACTCAAACCCCGCTGGCAGACTCCTAGAAGAGCAGACTTTCAGGACCCTTCTTCATTACATCATGTGATTTGCTCACTGTTGACCCTAGGAGGAGCCTCTTTCCTGAGTCAGTGAAGCAGCCGTCATCATAACTCACAAAAGGCGTCTGGCACGATGCTCGACACTCAGCATTTGGATGTCAAGGACAAGTGTCTGAGGGGCGCTGAGGCACAGCGGCGTGGATTCTTTTCTCACAGCGTGCCGCCAATGTTGAATGACCTACGGCACAGAAACAAAAACAGAGAAGAAAATATTAGCACATGGTGAGAAGTTTAAAACACTCTAACTATGACATTTTCATTTAAAAATCAGAAAAATCAGTTTGTATACCTCAAAATCAAAACACAACACACTTCATTCAGCTAGAAAAATGATCAGACTGCTGACTTAAATAGTCTGTTCCCTAGTATCTGGTAATAAACTCCCACTAAGGGGTTTGTAGGGCTGTATTAGTTTTGGAACTATGTAGAGCATATCATCGAATATGGCTAATTAGTGTATTTGAGAGGAGCTGACGCCATTATGGGTTTATAACAAGATAGATCTAGATTTTTGTTGGTGCTTCCAGCCAATGCCTAACAGATGGCAGTGAGGCAAATTACAGCAACAAGAGGCAGATGTTCAGCTAAATGTTCACATGTACCAATATATGATCCAACCGCTCGCGGCATCATTGAGCCTGCAAATTATACGGGAGAGATAGTTTTGCATATTCAACGCCAATGACACTTTGCCTTTTTATCAGATGTAGTTGGTCAGGAGGAAAATTAACAAGGAATCGATGGGGTAAATTGGCTTTGACAAAATAACTGAAATGTAATATATATGTATAAAATATGCTTAAATTAACTGAAATATGGTGTTGCGGTCAACTCCCATAAAGAAATGAAAGTTTACTCTTTCCCCTTGTTCAGTTTTGTTCAGCTGGGGAAATAATAAACATAAAAGGCTGATGTCAGCAGTTGTATTCATTAACCTGAACATCCGAGGACAAAGAGAAGGGTAGAGAAAACATTGGTCGGCTTGTCCTTGAAAAAATGCTTTGTTCCCTCTTGGGTATTTCAGATGTTGGGTACATTGCTGCAAACTCACATGGTTTCCATTTCCACACATGTTGAATAGAAGCTGGGTTGGCGAAAAAAAAAAATTTACATGGACGATATAAGAAAGATGCAAACAAACAAAAGACTACACTGATGCTGAAAGCAAAAAACAAGGAAGAGAGCAACGCCTCTCTAAATAAAATACGTTGTAGGGTCCAGTGGGGGTAAGTGACTAAGGGGTTACACTAGATTCATCTCCTCAAACACTGACTTCTGCATAGAAGATCACACCACACCATGTTGCAAACGGGACTACAAGTCTTTCCATATTGACCTAAATGCTTTTTTCTTGTTCTTTTGGGCTGGTGGTGCAGGCTCATTCCTTATACTACTGCATTCATGTGAAAACCCCATGAGCTATCAAGTAAACCTTCCACATCACAGAAAACAGGTCACCTAATGGCTATTTTTCTTGTTTTTGGCTTCATTGAAGCCGTGTTGAAGGTCTTAACTGTTGAGGTTTAACTGTGAACATGACAGATGAAGTTGGGTCGGGCATCCCAATCTTTGCTTCAGCTCTGTCTACTGGCCTTTAATATGATATCTTCTGTTCCCAGACAACTGTTTACATTTCTCATTTACTGTTAAGGAGGAGGGTGTACTATTTTGGGATGAATATGTGGGTCACATCAAGATTAGCCACAGGCCAGACTAGACCGAATACACTAGGGGAAACTCAAGAAACACAGTAATACGAAAGTATGCGCTTCAGCCTGGGCCAAATACAGGTTAATGCATGCATGACCCAAATGTGTAGGAATAAATTGATAATGATACGTTCACTGTTAGGTTTACTACCAAACTATACTCTCTCTCTCTCTTTCTCTCTCGTGTTGTTATGAACACAACAACTAAGAAACCGTAGTGCCACTGTATTTAAAACAAGGCTTAGAGAGGACAGTAAAATACTGTGTTGTGTCATGTGAATGCATAATGGCCCAACGAGTACTGTTCTGGGAAATATGTTTGTCTATTTAAGCGAATGATGAATAATGGAATGGAAGGTCTCTTTTTGAAAAGCCTAAAGTGTTAGATTTGGGTATGAAGTTGGTTTTGGTTTTATTATTTTACATAAAGCAATGAATTCTAACTTACAAACTGAATCCTCCCATTCAAAATGTGCTACACCTAAATTATTTACACACATGTTTACCAATCTTATGTTAACATTTTTTTTAAAGAAATGAACGTCTAAATATGTAGATCTAGGATTGTGTATTTTGTTTATAATATTTGTGAATCTTAATTCTCTACTTGATAAAGTCAGGAAAAGTTACCATAAAAACACTAAACATCCATCACCGTAGGACACTTTGCTAGATATCCTGTTGCCAAAACTCAAATCTTGTTGCTGGACATTTAATTTAGATTTCTATATATACTAAAATCGATCCCAGGTCTCTTACCCAGCATGACAGGTAGCAGAGGCAACTTAATGGAATGTCTGCTGACCAACTCCTGAATGTCACACGTTGACTGAACACAGTCTTTACAGACCCGCAATTACAGTTAGTGACAGCCACCTGTGCAAACATCTTTATCAACGGTGACACTCTTAACAGAGGCTTTAACAGATGACTGGGAAACAAAAAAAAAACAAAGAAACTGACAATGTATATTCTCAAAGCATGACAACAAAACAGAAGGGTGAATGACTTTTCACAGTAGTCTGTGTCGAGCGGCTAAAAAAAGATAGAGGGGTGTAATGCTGTCAACACAGACAAACAATCAAAGCCCAACTTTCAGGAGAAAACAGACACATTATGTCATCACGTTAAATAAAAATGGAAATCCAGATATAAACCCAGCAATAAAAAATAACAAAAAAAAACAACACATCAGTGTTATTTAGCCTTCCAGTTTACCCTCCAATCCATTTCCCACTCCTAAATTCATAGCAAAAACAAAACGCAGGAGACTAGTCTGTTTATGCTCGGCTCTTTCTGTTTGTGCTGCTACACAGGGTCAGGAAAGGGTTAGCTTATTTCACATTGAGGACAGGACTTGGTAAACCAGTGAACATGGTGGTCTGATTTCCCCCTTCCTGCCTTCTATTAACTACTCTCCCTGCGACAGTGATTAATGAACACAGTTGTAGCATGTCTCATTCCACATCCATCCCCCTGCACCCCCGACAAATAGAGAGTGCCACAGGCTACGTGGTCAGCAGAATCTATCTTCTGTTTGACCTGGAGGAGGCTGTTTTCTGTCCTTGCCTTTGTGGCGCTGTGTGCAAGGGAGGCAGCAGTTGGAAGGGTGGGCAGTCTGCTTTGCTAACAGCCCTTTATTACTGGAGTAATGCATCACCATTATGGGTGTTTAAGACAAGGCCTGGTGAACAGGAGGAAGGGATGGCAAAGGAGAGATGGGCGAGCGAGAGAGGCCTAATTACAGTAATGAACTCATGTTCTGTCTCTGATGGTGGATAGTCTGTCTTTCATCTTGGTTCATCTAGAGAGGAGTGGCCCAGCGGATCTGTCAGGTCTTAAAATAATCCTCTGACATTGTGGCCTGATTAAAGGCCCGACAGATATTAATATGCTGTCAGAAAGGTGAACACGTTCTGTCCACCATCCTCAGATTAATGGTCCACTACCATATTTTGCTCGAGCAGGACACCCGGCATAATGTCAGCCAACTCTGACGGACTTGTCATTAGTCATTTCTACAGCTCCTACACAACTGTCACTGTGCTCATGGAGAGGAAGTCCCCCCAGAAAAAGCTGTAAGCATTTTAGAGGCCGAGCACAGACATTGTCATGGGCGAAGGCCCTATTAAAATTCTAAATGTTTCTCGTTCATCTTCTTTTATATACTATATTAAGATGTAGTAGTATTATATACTTATTAATAGTGTTTGAGCGCAGTTGTGAGGTGCTTAGGCTTTTCAAAAACACACGAAAATGGGTACGCATATCGTGCTTGGTAAAAATTGCAAACTGATATGGGTCTCAGACTTGGGGTTGGCAAATTGGCTCGATAGCGCCCCCTTCCTTTAACTTTCACATAAGTATCATATCAAGACTAGGAAAAAAAACGTATTGGAGCCATACCCTAAACCCAACAGGAAGTCAGCCGTTTTGAATTGAAAAGTCATGTTTTGGAAAAATTGTGGCCTTTTTCAGGGGGTGTACTTTAACAAACTCCTACCAATTTAACTGGATTGACTGCAAAATTTGTGAGAGGGCACACTCAAGAGAATTGTCTTGTGTCTTCTTGCTGGTTTTTGGTTGCAGCTCTCTGAATATCCACATGTTTACAGTTTGGGATTGATCGAATTGGTAGTATGGCACATTGAGAAATACTTCACGCCCTAGCAACCTGAGATAAGTGTGAATTTTTTTCTTCAAAAATTATATTTATGTAAATTAAGCCACAATGCAAGGATGTTCTACAAAATGGCACTGTATATATTAACACTTCAGCTCTATTTGATGCCAGTTGAAAACCAATTATGTGCACAACATTATTTAGAGTTTTCCACTCAGAGCTGACAGCACTTAAGGAAATTAGGCACATACTGTATGCTCAAGTGGCCGGGGAAGCTCAGTTTGTAAAGCAGGCGCACGTATATAGCGATTTACTCAACGCTGCAGCCGCGGGTTTGACTCCGACCTCTGGCCCTTTTCTGCATGTCATTCCCCTTCTCTCTCCCCTTTCACGTCTTCAATTGTCCGGTGGAATTAAAATCTTTAAAATAAATAAATAAATAGCAGGGCTGTGCCATAAGCCCTTTGAAAAATAATGTTATTATGTTAGCAACACATCCCACACGTCCCGTGATTCTCTGAGCCAAACTTGTCATTGTCATAGTGCTAAGGTTCCCTTTCAAAATATCCTCTGCAGCAAACTAGTTGGTGTCGGCTGGTTGTCACATATACACATGCAAAATATCAAGATTTGCATGTGTTTGGCCATCAAAGGCACCATTCAGCTGTATGTTACTGCCAGTGCACCTATTGTGCATCATTACAGACTATCATAATAACACAGTGTTCTTATTCACTGCACTGGCAAAGCAATGGCACAGTGTCCAGCCTATGGCAACTTAGGCCATACATGTTTATTTAGCCCTACCACGATGGTGGGCTACACTGGGCCCTGAGGGGAACACGGACCTGTAATTATAGCCAATTATCTTTAATAAAGCCTGGTGTAATTGAGCCATATTAATGCTCCTCTGTTCTCGGCAAGCAGGAAGTAGTAGCTGGCCTCGTCCCCAAGACACCCCGACCTCCAAAGCAGAGGCCAAGCTGCGATGCAGCCGTCCTCTCGTCCCACAGCCAAATTAGGGTGCAGTGTAGGTTAGAGGCCAAGATGATTACACCAATTTTCCATCTCATGGACTTCGTCATATAGTGAGTCATTCACAACCCCATTTGTTTTAAGGTTAATTTAAGTTCCTTCTTACCTGCCTTCTACGGTTTATTGTTTTTTTTAGGATGTGCCATACTGTTAATCATTAACACAAGGAAAGAAAAATTCAAGCGTAAAACAAACAAAACAAAACAGAAGGCATATTGCTTATGCTTTACTTTCTGCCATTTGATTCCTCAAACTCACAGTAAAAACAATGAATCACATTCCATGTCACATCACACTCAAGTACCATCAAATGTACGCTGCACACGGTTTTGGTATTTCGTCCTCCAAGGAATTGATTTAAAACAACGTGGGAGCTTATTTTTCAATCCACTATTGAGAGCAGCTGTTCCAACAATGCGGTGGGAAATGGAAGGGAGTACACGATGGTTTTGGGCAGGATAGATATTAAATTTATCACACTTTCAGTCAGGGAAGGAGGGGGGGGACAGCAAACAGACACAGGCATTCCCAATCTGATGAACACAGCCGTGTTGCTGCTCCACTGGAGCGATTCTTTACCTTAACTTGGTTAAAGCAAAGGAGGATGTGAGGTTAAGAAGAGAATTGAAAGTAGTGGAGCAGAAAGAAACAAAAAAGAACGGGAGTTATGCCAAACCTTGCTCAAAGACATTTGTGCAATTAAACCACAGAACCAATTAATTGGGCGATGTTATCCTTGAGAGTTCATTACTGGGGCCTGGGAACCAGGCATACCATCTTCCCCAAGAGCCTCCATAACCAGAAAGGACACTTGTTGAGGCTGGGTGTGTGTGCACCACTGCTAACACCGACTGAGGCTACAAAGGTATGGACCAAAGAAAACCAAATGCACCATTCAACAGCTTCCCCTTTCATCTGCTGCTTGCACAATTCAACCTCACAACAGGGAGGAATCTCCCACCAGCTGACACTCAAAATTAGCACTGATGCTAAAGGCCTGGTGTTAATGGCCGAACCCACCCCTTCCTGTACAATGCGATTACTCCCTATATCTGAGCCGGTAATAACCCAATCACCTAACTCCACCCCTTCTTATTGTGATTAGAGCACAAACCGAACACCCCAATGTGCCAATAATGCCTGCAGGGACTAATGCTGAGTTTGTAATGGCCAGTGTGAATAGAGGGTCACACCCTCAGTGGGAGGTAAGGAAACCAAAGAAAATGAGTTCCAGCCAGCTGCCTTACCAAGCCTGATATGTGGAAACTAACAACAAACCATATCCAGCCAAGTTACCCTAAAAATATTCCCATGGATAAGAATTTACCAACCACATATGCTAAAATGTATTTAGGTTAAGTGGGGCTGCATTAGTAGTAAGCTACAGAATAAAAATAATACTTAAGTGATGACGGATGGCAAGTTGCCGGCATCATCCATTTCAGAGCACCCCCCCTGTATCCCACCTTTGCATTCAAGTAACTTTATTTCTGTTATTATGAGCTCCAGTACACTCAATTTAAAATCCAATTTGGCGTGTTCACAAAGGCTGTCAGAGTGGGACTGGAGGCCTGTCCTTCCACGCAAAAGGGTGCAATTTGTGGAGAGCCAGAAATCTGAAAGTTGAAATGAATAGATACACAAGCTCCAGCTTCAGCTAAAGGTTTATGTTACAGGAGAGAGAGAAGATGATTCAGACTGCGTTCACACCAAATCGGGAGTTTCTGTGATTAGCACAGGGTTGTGCAGCGGTGTGGGAGTGTCACTTAAATAGCCCATTTTTGTCTCCATTGTGTCCATCAGCGGTTGCTTGTGTGATTGGCCACAGCAGCGCAACGTCAAGTTGAGTTCCACCCTGCGTGTTTATGGTCTCTGTTTTAGCTACAGAGTGAGACATCTCACTTCTTTACTATCTTTGATGGGAGTCACATGTGCGCAGTAGCTAGGTAAGATCCCGTCAGCCTGATAACTCTTTCTCCAACTTTGGTCAGTCCAAGGCAGGATTAGCTGGGAGACTTCTTCAAGACCAGAGGCACTTGTGGAATACCTGCAGAACACGGACATGGAAGTAGTTCTTTTGGAGATTAGTGTGAACTAGTGTGTGTTGTCGCAATGTTTTGCCATTGAGAATAAGCTAGCAAGCTGTGGTTAGCCACCTCGTCTTGGCTAGTTACGTAGAAAGCCGGACCGATTTTGAACAGCTCACCCTGAGAGTGACATTCAGAAACCTGTATCTCACTCAAAACAACATGAATGCTTTTCTTCAAGTTTGTATGCGTGTGGAAGCACCAGCGACACAAAGTAACACCCCAAATCCCGGAAAAAAAGTGTTTTTTTCATAATATGGGCACTTAAAGTTGATTTGTTTTTGAAATCTTCAGCGAAAAACGCACTACTCACATTCAAATGAATGGGAAGACTGCCAGTTTCACCACAATGTCTGATTTGGTGTGAATGCAGCTAAGAACTGGAACCTGATACGGCTTTACAATGACAAAAGCAGATGAGGAGCTTATATGTTTGTTCCCTAAACTAAACAAGAATGGAATGTGTGCCAGACGCTTTTATGATGTGCCAAAATGTGTGACCCATTTCTTCTCTTCTCTATCCTGTTCAGTAGGCAGAAACTCACTTAAAACTGCGAGTAAATAAACTTAATGCCATTTAATTATACATCATAAGTATATTCATATGCCACATTTTGACATATTCTTTATTTTATATCTGTGCCATGATTAGGACCAGATAAGATATTTGCAAGTTTGGGTAATGTTAAACTAGGGTAAATTACCAGGACGTTAATCTCAGCCATATGGAAGGTGACTAGTTGTTCCAAGGACCATTTGCTTTCTACTAGTTTTCAGAGTAAAACAACAACAGTCCTAAAGGAGCCTTGTGTTTACATGAAACGTATTTCACAGGATGGATTTATTTCAAAGTTGCTTTGAAAGGATTCATCTTGGTGTCAAATTTGATCCATTCACCTGATTTGGAAATAATATAAACCAGTGTTTCTCAAACTATTTACACCCCCTACCACTTCGGAAAATATTAGGCTATAACTACTACCATTATGGCCCACGTTAAAATAGAGTAGCATAGGCCTAACTAATTCAGCTACGGACAGCTCACTCAGGTTTATTTCTAAGAACGCTACTTATTGTTGACAGACAACGTCGATGCCTAGGCTGTAGGCCTACTTCCTCTGCCCCATTTCCCCCGTCCCACTCCAACTGAATCCAAATTTCAGGTAACTCAGACCATATCTCCTTACTGTTTTGCATCGGTTGCTGGTAGCAGATGCTGTGGGGACATCGCCGCCGCTGCTTAAGTATCAACTGGCACTATACTCATCCACTATAGTTTCAACAGGGCTGCTCGAAATATTCTCCTCCTCATCCACACTTCTCTTCCTAATAAGTATTTTGGAGTCCCCGTTGCAGTGTTTTTGAACCATTTACTTTCCCTCTCCTTACTATCTTGCCATCACAGCTTGTAACCCATTATGGATGTATGGATGTGTAAAAGGGAACATGCACCACAGAGCCGACACCTAAAACGTGGCACTAATCGCGACATTATCAAACCACTTTGGAGAAGCCATGTTATAACCGGAGGCTTAATAACAACAATAATAATAATTTATAATTTATTAATTCCGCAAGGGGAATTACAGTGTTTTCACTCTGTTAGAATACACATCACATACAGGCCTGAAATACACACACGTGCTCAGTACCTACACATGCACTCATGGCGTGACGTCAGAGTGAGCTGCAGCTGTCAAGGGACAGCGCCCAGAGCAGTTGGGGGTTTGGTGCCTTGCTCAAGAGCCCCATGGCAGTGCCCAGGAGGTGAACTGGGACCTGTCTACCTACCAGTCCACTTCCATACTCTGGTCCATATTGGGACTTTAACCGGCGACCCTCCAGACTGTTCTACAGACTGAGCTAAACTGCATCAACCGAAACCCAGTGCAGGGCTTTCTTTTTGTTGCAGACCTGTCATGTTGCCTGAGAGAAGATGCCAATTCAGTTTTTTAACGTACAATCAGTCCCTCCATGTATTACCACTCTTCTGCAATCTCATCTCTCTCTGACAGTCTGCGAGAACAGAAAAAAAACGTAACAATCAGCATTCTGTCACGTCATCACCACGGACCACTCTGACATGGTTCAAGCAAACACACAGGGTGAGCTGACGCTAACATGACGATGGGTGCAGATGCAAAAGAGGAGACCAAGAGAACACAAAAAAATACCACCAAGGAGACGATTGTGTGTACATGAGCTGAACAGAAGGCGCTCCTGCAGGAGCAAAGAGACAATTAGAGGCTTTCTGTTTACATCTCAGCGCACACAGACCCGAGTTGACCCAACAGAAGAAGAACAATCAGTAGAAGAGATAAAAAAGGAGGTCAGACACAACAGAGTAAACATGTACCCGCATCGTCTCATCATTCCCCCGGCGCCGGCCCTTACAATGCACTGTGGGAAATGCCCAAATTCACTAATGCCCTGTCAGTGCCCCAGGTGCACAGATACACTGCCTCTATCTAACAAGCACTGCAGTGGATCCAGGACTCTATCCTCTGGGATGAGAGCTACTTCACATACGACCCTTCGTACTCTGTCTGCATTTTGATCTATATACAGAAATCTCTGCAGAGAAGGAAGTTGTTCATACCAGAATAAGACTTCACTCCTTCCACAACTTCCAACAGTGTAGGAAGAATGAACAGCTTTCCCTAGATATAAGACAGATGGACTAAAAAAAGAGCTCACAGACATGTAGTTATGCTCTGAGCTGCTGTCTGATATCTGCTCAAGTGCTTACAGAGCCAACCCGAGGTCAAACAGCCATCTTGCCACACCTCGTCTGTCAACAGTTGTGCTCTTACGTGTAAAATTAAATAAAAGAGAGCGGTTTGCTTTTGTGGTTGACTTTGTGGTTTTGGACTGGTGGTTATATTGAGCCCTTTTTTCTTATGGAGGCAGCTTACACGAACATAACCGTGTTTCCTACACCCGTGCACCCATGAGCGTCGCACTGCTTCGTGCTACAGTAGCACCATCTGGAAAGTCTAAAGTGCAGGGGTCAACCGTGATTTCACTTGGGTTAGGGAACATATTTTATTACAGTATACACAACAGAAACTGCAAAATATTTAATTTGCAACATACAGTGAACCAGATATACCATATGCTAGTTAGAGACAATGAATAGTGGTCTGCCAGTGGAGAGTGGTTGGAGACACCATGATTGTGTATAGAAAACAAAAGGAAACTAGAAGAAAGGAGAGTCTTTGAAAATCCAATTATGTGTACACAACAGGAAAGCACATATCTTTCACTTCTGTTGACCTGGAAAAATCAATTGAGTATTTCAAATGAATTGTATTATGAAGTACAGCAGCATGTTTTGAATCTATGCATGTGAAGGGTTCAAACGGAACAGTGTTGATAATACAAATATATAAAATAAAATAATCAGCGAGTGTTTTGGCATGTTATATGCTCAGTAAATTTCTGCCACAGATGTTCTTTAAGTACTTCAGGAGTTTGTTGAAACACAGCAGAGGCTTCATTCATTAAGTCATTTGTAAGAGTAATTCTAATGCAAACGTAAAATACACCTTGAGCATCTGTTCTGCTGTAAACTCCAATTTCAGAAGATGCTTTAGGAGTACAGACGTTGATAAAAAAATTAAATTACCACCACAGCCCTGGAATGACGACCTTTACATGCCAAGATTAACATAAATACTAACAGCAATCCATCAAGTGGGAGCTTAACCACAGCGCGGATGGTAGCTTTGATTAATCCCACTGACAAGGTGGAGAGCGGACCTATGCCGCAAAGTTACATTTAAAAAAGAAAAGAGCCCCTGTTCTGGAGTTGGAGTGAGTTTTATATAAAAGAGCACAATTGTGGTAGTGCTGGCTTTATGTTTGAAGTGCGGGAGAGAAGCAGGCCTCCACCTGGCTCCGCTGGAAATGGGAGTCTCCTACCCTGATGGCCTGCCAGCTGGCTTTCTGCCTAGCGCCTGCCAGGCAGCACACTGCCATTGTCCTTTAGTTGTTTCAGGGTGATCTGAGAATTAAAATAGACAGGACAACAGATTTTCCCTGTTTATACACATGAGAATGGAGAACAAGCACTGCAGCGACAGAGAAAGCGAGGGAAACGATTTAAGCGAGGTTGTAAACTCGGCCAAGGCTCGTGTAGAGTCCCAGCTCCAATACAAAATTAATAAAAAAACCAACTAATGTGACTAATAGAATTCCATGTTATTAAAAATGTGGCTATTACGAAGCAATTAGTTCTATAAGGTCAACCAGCTTTAGTGTCACACCCGAGGCACACATCCATAGTTTTAGATGTCACTCCCACAACCTTTTCAGGTCTCGCAGACTGAAGCTCCTGTAAGTTCCCACCAGAAGGAGAACATGTTTGTTCTTGGCTGCTCCAGTGGAGCCCTGCGAACAGAGAGCACTGTGCTGTGGCCCTTCTCCAAAAGGGACCATCTGTCCCCCGAACTTGGCCTAGCCACACCAGCCTGCACTGCTATGGTGAGACAGAAAGGGACGTGTGGGGTTGATATGGCCCAGCAGGCCTCCAGAGTAAACCACCACCT
>NC_048423.1:17100810-17183204 GCF_013103735.1 Etheostoma cragini
CCCCCCCCCCCCTCCCCCTCTGCTGCTTCCCAGCAGCCTGCTGCTTACCCTGCAACCTCCATACCAATGACAGCCTGTCAGCAGAGAGCACTCCCTCAAGGAAAAGGGGAGAAAGAAAACAAGGAGAGGAGGAGAGAAATGGTGAGAAGAGCGCTCCCATCTCGCAAAAAGAAAACTGTTAAAAGAGTTGTGAGGAGTTCAGATCAAAAGCTCTGGGAACACTGATGCTTCCGCTTCATTGCTGAGGTTAGTCAGAGTCCACATCATCACATTAGTGCTGTAGAGGAGGGGGAGTAGGTAAGCTGTGTGACAACATTAAGATTTAGAACCGACACACTAACGCACAAACACATTCACACATCACTCCGGCAGCAGCACTTATAAACAGTGGCCGGCAGAGCAACCTCAGAGCGCGTCAATGCCAGGGAGAATCACTCCCTCCTTTTACTCGCGTCAGTGGTACTCATTTTCTTTTCAAAGTTTATTTTTCACACTTGGTCTGGTGTGCTGGCAGACATCTGGGGTAAGAGAGACAATTTGGACTACTGGGCAGCAGCTGGAGGCTCCACAGCTCCACAGAATAAGGTGTCAACCGGAGGACGCTATGAGTCAGGGAGGCCAGGAGTGAGCACCGATACAGATGAATCACTGGTGTATTTACCCCGCAAGAACTGTCTGTGCTGCGTCTGCCAGAAACACACTCACGAATTCCTCCTGTGATGAGCCTTACAAACTAGACCACTCAAGCATACCACTGTCTAGAACCAGACTATATATAATGCCTATTCTGCACATAAATGCAAGTTAATGTGAGGTCAATATGCATTCTTTAATTTTTTCCTTTTTTCATGACACGAAATCCAAACATTAGGCATCAACAGTTGCCATGTTTACCTGATTAAGACAGTCCATTTTCATCGGAGCCATTATTCCTAAGGGTAAAGGACTCAAATCCCCGTGAGCCACTGTGGAAATGAGCCCACTGTGAAGATGCTATCCAAGTGCATTAAATCCATCAGCCACTTGTTGAGAGAAATCCGCCACACTTCACAGCAAAAAGCCTCTAAAATAAACAACAGCAACCCTTCCTTCTGCTCTTTTATCTAATGACTAGTTGGGGGAGAATATGGAGAAAGAGGAAAGAAAAAGAAGGAAAGAGTAAAAGATGAACAAGTCTGGCAGCCATTGGGAAGTCAATTTAGTGAAATGCATACAGCTGCCCCTTAATGCATACAACCCTCTCCCTCCCCCTGTTACAAAGCTGCCAACTGAGTGAATGAGACTGCAACATTAGCATATGTAAAGGAAAGTAGGTGGCTGTGCTGTGTGTGTGTGTGTGTGTGTGTGTGTGGGGGGCAGGGGTGGTGTTTGGGGGGGGATGGGGGGGACCATGACATTCAGAGTTTCTCTGGCTGACAGGAAGGACAAAAAAAGAGGTGGGAAAGCTATTGTTCCCAATAAAAGAAGCCCAGGTCAAGGCCTGTGACCTTCCAAGTTTCTTGTGATGGCTGACATTTGGAGCGACGGGAGATGGAGGAATCCACTTATCGGTTCCCTGATTTATGAAGTACAGCTTGGTATAAAAAGGTCTGTCTGACAAAGCAAGGAACCACGACCAACTTAAACACAAGTAGATAAGAGTAGAAAGAAATAACCAGAGAGGGTAATTGCCGTTCTTTCAAAACTGATAATCCCTCCAGCCATATGCCATATGCTGAGCCTCCATATCTTTACCTTCAGCAAACACCAGAGCAGGAGGGATGTAAGGAGTGGAGAGGTCCTAAGAGCAAGGATGAAAAACGTCTGAAAAAAAGAGTATCATCTCTGCGGAGCGCTACTCTCTGGTGCTTCACTGCAAACAGCTGTCAGTTTAAGGGCCTGAACACACCAAGCCAAAGAACTAGCACTAATAAAGACTGACAGCAGAACATTCAAGTGCAGCATTTCTCAAAAGATGTGAGACAACGCTGCAAAGACTACAGCTGCCAGCAAGCCTACTGCTCAAAGTCATGTATGTTCTGCACCTGCATGTCAGGAAATAATAAATAAGTTTTCTATTTACAAAAAAAAAGAAGGTACAACTGGCCATGTAAAGGCTTGCTGTGCTTATCGATGCACTGGCATTGTGCTTGGAGAAAAAAAAAAGGCTAAGGCAAAGAAATCAGGAGAACCCATACATATCTGCTGTCGGTTCCGGACAGTGAGTTGTTAAAAAAAAAAACATTTAGCAAGTACTTTTGTTTATCCGATTACATACATACAGATTTCTGAGAAGTGATTTCCTCTTATGCAAGCGCAGATCAGCTGGCCGTGAGCTGTAGTCTTTGTGGTGTTCAACAAGTTCTGCAAGAAATCAGGCAACGTTAGGCAAAGCAGTCATCAAGTGTTTGCTCAGTTGCGGTTTACTGACGCTAACTGTTTGAGGTCAGCTTCGTGTGTCATGGCGTTCGTACAGCAGACTGGTGACTGTTGGGGCTGATGGTCGAGTCTGTGAACCAGGAGGGGAAATAGAAGACATAGAATGCCTTTTATAGTCACTGTACACATGTACAATGAGATTAAAAGTAACTCCTTTCCCAGTGCCAACATATACTGTACGTAAAACATATAACAGGAGGTAAGGTGCACAGTTGATACACTATATACATATTGAAAAAAGTCTGGCTTTTATATACAGTGCGATATGCAGTGTGGGTTATTATTTGAATATTGCCTGATAATGGTGATCATTTAATGAGTTTAATAAGATATTGACAATGAGAGTAATGGTATTGCACAGTAATGGAATTGCACAGTAACTGCAAAATTTAATAATTAAATGCCAATTTAATATCGACACAGTAGTGAGTCGAAGAAAGTCCAGGGGTTGGGGGGGTAAGACGTGAAGTCTGTGAAGTTAGTGCATGTGTGAGTTCAGAGTGGTTATGGCTTCTGGAGAAAGAAAAAGAAAACACATGTGGGTGTGGAGACTAATAAAACCTCTCTCAACAACCACTCAGGCAACTCTGATACCAACATTAAAAACTACACTTGTGCTTTGCAATAACTAGGTAGGAATGTGAGAGAGTATGATTATGTGTTAAGTTCCTTCCTAACGCACATAAAAGGCTAAATAAAGAACAACTTTGTGAGGTAAATGAGTTTTGATAATATATTTCTCCTCTTGTATAGTGCAACATAATTGAGTTTCAGGGAGCTTAATTGGACAAACACTAAAACAGTGTGATTCTAACAACTTTCTGATGAGTGCTTTGCTCTCTCTGTTTCTGGTTGGAGGTAGGAGCATGTTAATAGCAGGAAATGACAGACTTTAATCAAGCTGAATGAATGGCAGCAAGTACAGGTCTTTGTGCCACATTCTGCTTTGATCTAGCCTTTGCAGGCAGCTTCTCAGCTTTGATTTGAGTTGAGGGGAAGGAAAGGGTTTTATTTGAAGAGTGGGAAGCCCCAGGAGGTAACACTTAAGAGTTCTTGTCACTGCATCCCAGCAAACAGACAAACTCATTCATCAGCCTACAAACATGTGCTGCAGGGCCTGTGGAGAAACACACAATCCCACAAACACAGCTCGTTTGCACATGGACGTCCGGGTCCGATGGGTAATTTACATACCAAGGGAATCCATTACACAAATGGATCCACATGCAGAAAACCTTCATTCAACAACACTAAAAAAACATCTTTCACAGCTCATCTTTTAAATGCTGTGCTGAGTTCGGATGAAAGATCAACTCAATATATTAAAATTGGCCAAAACATAACAAAAACAATGTACTTTTCGAGGCTCAAGATTGTTTTCTTTTGACATTTAAGGTGTTTACATTTGTTTTATCCATTTTGAGAGAGAAAAATTTGAAATTCAAGGAAATCAACATTGTACAAGAGAAGGATTCACCATATACTTGAGTTAGAAATAGTTAGGCAGTTTGGGAAAATGCCCTCATTTGTTTTCTTGCTCTAAGTTAGATAACAAAATTGATGATGTACATTTTTTGGCCGGGCTGGCTCTAGGAAGTTCCTACAGTCAAAAGAACAGTGCAGCACATAACACGGTGGAACGCCACATGTCATTTTTACACTTCTGATTTTGTATGAGTTAAACAGCAGAGAAGTGTTCATTAGTGTTCAACATGTTAATTAGTGAGCTTTAGAGGTCCTGCTAAACAGATTTTTTTTTAAATCTTAAGACAGAGTCATTAGCCTCTTTCTGACCAAGTACTTATAGGAAGGTAGCTATAGGAATAGTCCACTTCTAAACAGTTCTGCTAACTACCCTCCCCCAAAACCAGTTTGGCCATTTGTATTCGCACTGGCCAAGTGTTCATAGGACCTGGTAGGGGGGGTAGGAAGGCACATACAACAAACCATGGCGGTGTTTGAAGACTAGGCTGGAGTACTTACCAGAGAAACACAGAAGACGAAGGCTCCAGCGTATTATGATCTAATTAATATGATTTAAGAAGATAGAAGAGCAGAGTGCAACAGGCAAACGAAACAACTAGCATTAACAATGAGCTGGTTAAATGCATGTTGTTAATCTTGTGAGGAATTAATAATCCCCAAATTGGTCCAGTTGGAACTCAAGAAAGAAAGGGATCCAGGACCGTTCTGTTCTAGGGAACTGCAACAATCCCTCAGGTCAGAAAGATGCTAGTCTAGCCGTTTTGGCCTGTTTCCACTTCTTATGCTAAGCTAATCTAACCATGTGTGGCTTCATATAAGAAGAACAGACACTAAAGGGCTATCAATCTTTCTTTCAAACTCTCAACAATGTAAATATGTGCATTTCCCCAAAGGTTCCCAATGCGTGGGACATAACTTTGGTGCCATTTGTTTTTATTATATTGGGTAAAATGACCAATGGGATAAACTGTCAAAAACCCCAACGTAGTCCCTTATAAAGTCTGATCATTCTGATCACATACAGTACAAGTACACTCAACATTGTCTAGGAGATTCAAGCCTGATGTTGAATCACACACTCTTATATCATCTCTCTAGTGGAGCCTATTCTTTCTGGAAAACCACCCTGAGGGCAACTACTATCATTCTATGGTCAACCTGAAGACAGCCAAACTCAGCATGGTACTATGGGAGCCACTGAGGCTTGCTTCATAATTACAATACTAAACAAGTCAAGACAGCATAATGTGATAAGGAACCAAGGCTTCTGCCCGGTTGCTTCCACCAGGGGACATTTAATAATCCACCAAGAACGAAAGCCACCTGTATCCGCTTAGATTGAGCTCGCTTTCATGAGGGTGTGATGATAGCCAGGCATGTGATACATCTGCTGTCCAGTATTTTTAGTCCTACTGATAACGGCATGCTGTGGCAAGGCAAGTTTCTCCTTAGTTATGCAGAGTCGGAGAGGAGGCGTTTAGGGAAATGGCCTGTTCTTCCTGCACAGAGGAAGAGATGAAAAAGCAGCTGGCAGGCAACATCTCTGAATGTCACTCCTCCCCTACCCGCCCCACCCTTTTCTCTCTCTCTCTCTCTCTCTCTCCAGCTTCAATCTTCCTCTCAGTTTGTTTTGTATCTGTTGTCTGAATTCATCAGAGCGCAGGACGCTGAGTTGCCTCCACTGTCCCCCCCCCCATGCTACTCCATATCTACGACAGAGGAAGAGAGTGAACTGGAAGGGGGTAGTGGGCACATGAGGTGAGGGGGTGGAGAGTAAACAGTGGCTTCGCATCCCACTATGTTGTTGCTAGGCAACTTTTTTTCTGCATACGACAGCCTTGAGTGACGGCAGACCTCACTTCGGAACAAAGACAGAAAGTTGAGGGAGGGAAAAGAGAAGAGCAGCACAGAGATGAGGGGTGATCTGGTGACTACAGGGACAGACACATTGCTGTCGAGTTAAAAGAACAAGGCAACATCAAAATATTGGATACGATAAACTGTGCAAGGTGAACCCGGATAATCTCATAACAGTCAGAATAAATCTAAATCTAAGGGATAATTAACAAAGCAGAAAAACATGTATGCATCAAAAAGTAATTTTCTTTCAACCAATTACTGAATCATTTTTATTTATTTGGGCCTTTATAAATATCTCAAATTAAACAAGGAAACTACTCTCTGGTCAATACACCAAGCCAGATGCAGTAGTGATGGTGATGAATATTGCATTGCTTCAGGTGATTGCAAGTCACAACAACTTTATCTCTGTTGGTACCAGATAAAGCAAACTTAATTTCTGCTGCCCTAATCACAGTGCAGAGTACACTAATGGATTCATTTTTTAACACTATAACATTGAGGATGTCTTCAGTAGTTACCTCCAAGTCTTGTTTGTATTTCTCAGTTTTGCACATGCTCTTTCATTTCCTATGAACATATGATTAGGATCTGTTAGAAACTCCTCAGGCAGTGTAACAGCATTACCACCACAACCTACAAACTATACTTTGGCAAAAGTTGGCAGACACCAATAGTTCCAGCTCAGCACATTTTTTGTGCAGCACAGGTGACGTGCTTCATCCATAGGGCACATAAGGGTTTTTTGACAATTGCCGGTGCTAAAATTAGCCCGGGAATAATTATCACTTGCGAGAAAGCTGCTTTTCATCAAGTTTGGCAGAAGAGGGAGTGCTGGATGCCAGATCAGGGGTGCTGCTGTACGGATGTGTGCAGAGGGAGCAGGCAGTCAGGAAGCAAAAGAAAGTTGACACTTAAACCATATTGTTAAGAGCAGTATGGACAAAGTTGCCAATGCTTTAGAGGACCACAAAAGGACGCCAGGTGTTTGCACCATGACTGGCTGGAGAAGTGGAAAGCTACAATAGTAACAAATAAGCAGTCTATCAACTGTTCCATTGGTAAATGTCTTGACCTGTTTACATATTTACGTAGGTGTGGTTTGTGAGAGTCAAAAAGAAGGGGTAAGAAGAACAGGATCTAGATACCAATATAATAACAACAAGAAAAGATATTTTTTTCCCCAAAGTAAAGTTTGTGGCCATCTGGAGCAAATGTTCCAGTGAAGACACTTCCTTCTGTAATTAATGAAGTTCTCCAAAGGGAACAGTTTGATTAAGTGAAAAACTCTTCTTATTCTCCACAGGCCATGTTACCGGAGCTTAGAGAGAAATGGCTCCGATAGAATTCTTGAGAACTAGGCGGCCCTGTTTTGTCATGCAGCTGGCATCTCTTTTATGGAGTCACTTTCAAAGCTGGTTCCCTATAAGTGGCATCGAAAACATCTGTTCCCAGAGCGGCACCAACCCGCATGAGAGATTGCCCAGTCCTGGCAAGATGGCCTGCAGATGTAGACAACAACCGTACATGTAAAACCTCAGACAGCCACATTGTGACAGTGAAGACAACAATATGCCAAAAGTTACAACGGGAACAGAGAGGGAAAGACACAAATAGAGGTTGGAAAGATAAGGACTGAGAAAGAGGGCTGTAATGAAAATAAAATGACTCTGGGAATGATGAAAGAAGGGAGGATACCTGAACAACAAGAGATGGTAGGTTACAGTGGAGGACAAATGGCTAGTAATTCTGAGCTAATGTCTCCTGGTCATGTTGAAGGATGTACAGTGGTACTTTCAATCCCAGGCAGAAGGCCAATTTGACCCCCATCCTGTTGAAAGCAGTCCTGTTCGTGGAGGGGCCTGGTAATGCCTGATGAAGTAGCAGTAGCACAGCTATATTAAGGCTGCTGTGCCCAGGGTGAATGAGCCTTAAATGTGCACTCTGCTAGAGCTCAGAGCACTGTAAAACACTGTGCATCATTATGGGATATGAGCTTTAGTACTGTCCAAGGCCCTGTGAAGCTACTGCTTTCCTTTTTTTTTTTTTTTGGGGGGGGGGGGGGGGCGCGCAATGGGAAATGGTCCGAGTTATTTCCATTCCCTCAGCCAGTTTATGGAAACATTATTAGAGCAAGGTTCAGTTCTCACGGCGAAGGAAAAGATTCAGGAAGCGAGTTAGAGGGAGAGACAGGAGAAAATGAAGGAGGCAGTAAAGGAGAAAAAGGAAGACTGAAGAAACGCTGCTTTTAGCCGTTTACTCTGGAAAAGACCTTGCTCTGTGTGTGTCCTTCATTGTGTTGTTCTCCCTCTGGCAAAGGCCACAAAAGCCTCCATTTATCTCTCCTGAGCATCTAGCCTTATTGAGAGAAGGCTCTGAAAGGCGGGCAGCCATCACATGTGCCAGGGTGACATGGCTTTTCCCTTGTTAACACTTTAGTGTTGCGCCCAGAGTGCAACCCGCACAATCTCCACCGGAGTGAGGGATTACCCCTGCCGACAAACGGGCAAAGAAGAAATAGTACATCTGTTCTATATATTTGCATTTCTTTGGTTTAATCACAATGCAGCACTTGACTTGATGGTAAGCGAACATTCTCACTCAGGCGTGAGAAACCCACCCCATCAATGAGGCCTTTTTCACCCTTTGGTGTTGTTAACCGGGGTAACGGCACATCACAAGGAGCAGCTTGCACAAAACACAATCTGTCAGCTTGGAGGCAGCGGGGCCAGTTTTACCATGATTCGCCCTCATCAGTTTCTATTTATTCAGTGTTCATAGGAGTAGAAAGGGGACCAAGTGCAATTTAAGGACATCGCAATGTGCACTATTCAGCAATCTGCAGCTCTAATTGCAGAGTGAGAAGAACTTTCTACATCTCTAGCATTGAAGCACAACAGCTGCAGCTGGCATGGCATGCAGTGGGTGGGTTTAATGGAGGTGTGGCGGCTGAAATGGTGTCAAAGACTAACCTCCCACCGAGAGCCACCCAGACACGTGCACCTAAGCATAAAACACACACAAATGCACAGGGTGTTACATGGACGCACTGCCAAATAGTCACTATCACAAAGTGTGTTTTGGTCTCCATGTAAAGATTAATAATGTTAATGACATACTGAAGCATCAGGGGAAATACTGCTACTGATTTACAGAGGAGTCAGCGGTAGTCGGAAAACAACACACATACAGTACATACACAGTAGAGCTGCCAATCTTTCTCCTTTCTTAATATTCAAATAAAATTTGAATATTTAATGCTCAAATGCTGCCTGTTAATTTATACGTACTACACTACTCAGGTTTATGTGCAGTTGGGGTTACTCGGTACCTAACATTAGCTTTGACCCCAATGCCTTGTGTTTCCAAGCTAAGTTACTGTTCATAAGATGTGACATATGCGGGTAGGCCAAGGTGAGAAGAGGGATATTAGCGAACATATTTAAAAAAAAAGTCACACTTGAATAGTGATTTCAGCATTCTAATAGTATTTATTTTCTTACTATTCAAATTATATTTGACCTGTCGGTATTCATTCCAACAGCCCTAATACACACATCTTGTCCCTCCAGTCTACTAGTCCAGATCACCTGCGAAATATCTGTGTACACATACTGTACATGAACCATTAAAGAGTGTATTGAGGAGAAAAGGTTATGAATGCTCTTATTTTTAGCCTCCACATCTTCACTTTTCTCTCCATCTTACCATCCCCCTTCTTGAATGCAAAATGATGAAAAAAAGTGTCCAGGGAGACAAGTGCAGATGAATTCATTCTTACCACCAGGAGCCAAGTCCACAGATACGACCTGACATGAGGGCCCCCAGCAATTCAGTGACCCTTGACCCTTAGAACTGATTGAGGCCAACGATCTAATGACGTGCTCATATGAAGGGGGGAAGGGAGTTTATAAAAAAAATAGGGGGGGGGAGGACCAAAAGGACTCTACAGTCATAAGGAGTTTGGCTGCACTGCAGAATTTACTCAGGAGGCCTCACTGATGCACATGGAAATCCATTGGCATTAATATTTATGCCATTCAGAATACCATAAACAGAGCATCTTTAAATATACTTCCACCTCACTCAAGCAGAGATCAGTCCCAAAATGAAAAGTGTGAGCAGGAAGGGGTCTGTCCTCTATCACAGAGCTGGCCAGACCACAGACTCCCAAATAAGCACAGATTTCCTTATTCCTCACTTCCTTATCTCTAAACTGCAGCAGGCTCTGAAGAATGACAAGAGATGGCAGCATTTGGTGAAAGCTCCAGGAACTAGCAGCTGTACAACATGTACTCGGGGTCACCAACCCGGCAGAATCAAGAGGAAAATCTTTTATGTAATTAGATTGGAAACGCAGTGTTATAGCAAGCAGGGTGTGGTAAGACGGACGACTCCAACATGCAGTTGCAATAAATGAGATCTTTGTCAACCTGCCTGGTTTACAAGAGAGACCAATAACATAATAATAAATAGAATTCCCAGCATTACTATCATCCCTGAGAAAGCACACACAGTAAAACAATTCCATACTTAATTAAAAACAACAGTCTTCCAGTATGAGACAAAATCATTTTTAGCAGAGGCTCATGGCTAAGTGTGTTTTTAAGCATCTATGTCAACCGACCCATCCTAATCCAAACCATAAACCTAGCCATGTTGTTGATTCTGCAGCGCGACAACAAAAACCCTGAGGTGACAAAGCAATGGTGCAGCAGCAATCCATGAAGTCAACAAACAGAGCAGCTTGGACTAAATAAGGAAATCTGGGGAAAAGTGAAGCGCCTCCTCAGGGCCCCCACTGCCTTCAGTGAAAATTAAACGAAATGACAGGAAACAATTAACCTACACTTATTATCTCTCTCCTCTCCCCCAGAAAATGTCAAATGTCACCAACTGAGAAAATGGACCTTTGTGTGTGTGTGACCTGATAAGAATCTGTGTGTGGGTACATGCACCAAACTAACCTGATTTCTTTAGTCATGTAAACAATCAGAGATTGAGAGAAATTGGGTTAATCCGGAAAGATTCAGCTGGAGAAAGCTGAATTGCTGGCATATATGTAACTATGGGAGTTGTAGTGTGTATGTGCATGGCTTTGCAACTTTGACCACTGAAATTTGGTGTTTGTGTGCTCCACCTAAACACACAGATTATCTTGACACCGAAGAGAACACTGTAATAATACAGCTGCTCCTGTGGTCAGATATGCAGCACCTGGCTGTGTATCCAGCAGTCGCTGAACTGTATGTGGCCCTACAGTCCCGTTTACATTTCCGAGGGCTTCCAGTAAACATAGCCTAGGGGAAGGTAAGCACTGAATGAACACAGTGTTGCTGCTAGACATTGTAAGAATTAGAGACCTCTTGTTAGGATCCCAACATCATGTCTGGGACATTGTTTGCTTGACTGAGTTATGCAATCTCCTTTGCTCCTTTTAAAAAAGGCAGTAAACCCATAAAAAGGCTTACCCTGGCAATCCAGAGTTCTCGCGAGAGCACAATTTGAATTTGCTCAGCGAGTTACTCTGGCATCGAGTACTGCTGCTCATTAACTATACCCTTGTAAACAAGGTGCACCAGTCACATTGGTTTATCTGATGGAGGAGGGCCAGAGTCAAACTCAGTGACCTTAGCAAGATTTTCAAATGCACGCCTGGTGCCGCCCCTCAAGATAGGCAACTTTCATGGATTTCCAGACTAATAAAGGTTAGCATTCAGTGTAATATGTGCTGCTCTCCTTCTAGCTCTGGATCCTACCCCCTGTGGCTAACCTCTAAACGTCCACAGCAGCTCTCAATACACTTCAGGAGAGAGAGCGGTTGATCTCCTCCACATTGACAGACGATTATAGAAGCAAGAGAAAACGGCAGAAAATCAGGCCACTGTCACTCCAGATCATTATCCTCCGTCAACAGCCTTTACAAATTGCATAAAAGGAAGGCTAGTCACAATGATGTTGCAAAGAAAGAGGGAGGGGGGGGGGGAAACAAGTGAAATGGAATATACTTCTCTAGCTCCGAATTAGCTCTGCTTGGCTGGGCCGGTGCTCCTTAAACACATCATACCGCCGCTGCAGCAGCAGCCCAGAGAACAAGAAAAGGCCAGGCTGAGTGCCAGCCCTGCACAGTTCAACTCCTCTCTGATTTAGCCTTCCCTTCCACTTTGTGTAAAGGGTTTCCCATACACACCAGTAACTCCAGTAGACCAGGCTTGTCTAAAGTAGTCACGGAGAAGTGACTAGTAGCAGTAGTAGTCGTCTTTGCTTACTGGAAGTTACATGAACAGGCCAAAGGCAACATCAAGTACAGACATTTTTGGGCCTTAGAAAGTGGATACAATGGCTTCATATTAATGTCCTGGTTTAATGGTGTGCATAATTTAAAAGTACAATCTCAACTGAACTAAGAGAGAAAATATTTCCGCTTAAAGGATATTGAAAAGGAAGACTCTTTTTCTTTTTAACCAAATGAATGGAAAACGACTTCTTGGAAGAAAATGCCTCCAATATCTTCTAGCCAACACAAGATTTTGATTGCTTTGCTGCTGCTGTCAAATAAAACAATAACAAAATCTGAATACATTGCATCACACCACTTCAAAATACACACTGAAAATAAAACTGCAAATGTCCAAAGCTGTTTTAATAGTTCTGGGATACGCAGTGTAAACCCCATAAATTCAGTAAACTGAACTCCTAATCACCCGATTTATGGATCAGTGGAAACACAAACAAGAATAACATTCTCCCTCCCAACATGTTTCGTCAGCGCTTTTAAAAACACAATGACAGACTACAGGCCATGACCAGACTTTCTAATTTGTCTCATGTCAGTGAGCTGGCAACATAAAGGAACCAACAAAAAAACAGACACTTTCTCACCATTGATAAAGGGTTGTTTAGGAGAAAGTTCCTTCCTCTAAAAAGGCTGACACTCAGAAAACTTGTACATTCCCGTTTGTACACACAAAGCAATAGGCCGCCTCAAAAACACAAAGCAGCCTCTGTCAACTACACGTTTTTCTTTTACTCTTATGTCTAGTTGTTATTTTTATTGTAAGGAAATAATTCTTATGGAAAATGCCTTACAGTATACTGTATATATAGTGTGATGTCTATTTCACTAGTTTTTGTAGATTTGATATACTCAACAACACTGTGGAAGCACTGCAGTGTGAGCACAGGTGAGGTTAAGTGAAGGATACTGGCCCCGGCAGCAATGAGACACGCACACACACACACACACACAACACACACACAACACACACAACACACTAAAGCTGAGCACTTTATGGCACATCTGTCACGGCTCTGCTCCATTTGACTTGTTAATTACAATCAACCTCTATCAGAAACAAGTCGGTGTGCTTCAACGCTTTAAAACAACTCATCCGATGACCATGTGGCCCTTGGCTCACCGGGGTCGATTAAACAGTCAAAGGGCGCAGATGTTTGCACTGAAGGTTTTGTGCTGGATTGGCCTACATTTTAGGACTACAGGTTTGATTAACTGTACCTTCAAGGACTCCATTTCAGTAGATTTCCTCACTAACGTTGTTGTGAAACACAATAAGCAAGGAAACTAAATGCACACTTCCTGCTTTACTGCATTACTTCAAATACTAAGATACTCCTCTAGGACACTAGTATTCACATGAAACAAAACAAAACATTGACACCATTCAACAAAGCACACTGGGTAATATATTCAACACGTGAACTGGTTGCTATGGACTCGTCGCTAGGCTTCCTCAGTCATTGTATATTTTAATCATAAAAAGGCAAAGCTGCCGAAGCAACAACGAAGAACATTATCCAAAACCCATCGTCCAATGTAATCCACTGCTTTTCAGTCCTCTGTATAATAAAACTGTTATCCCATATTTGGGATTCAGTATGCAGTCCCGGAACAATTCTTTTCAGATTGTTTGTCTCTGGAAAAAAGGACGCAAACCTCCTCCTTAGACTAAAAAAACGTTAGATGACCCACCCGTCAACAAGATTGAAAAAGACTTGACCCTCCGGTGGTCCATTCCATACAAACGCAACGGTCCCTTGCACCTCTTTGTGTATCACAAACTGTTCATTTTAGAGTTCCATACCTGACACATTTACCAAGGTGCGATTGTCTAAAGACAGAGTAAGAAAGTCTACAAAGAAAGCAGTGGCATGCAGTCAGGACTCTGTGTCACCCACACCCAGTCCTGTCTGCCTATTCAGACAGGCCCATTCTTTTTCGCTACAGTAGGAAGGAGGTATGCACATCGGCACTAAACCAAATCCCTTCTTATCTCCCATTGGAGGCTGGCCGCGGTCACAAAGGTCAGCTGTCCCGATTGTTTGGGCCTGTTGAGGGGAACACAGACCGAGTTAACCCCATGGGTCATGACTGGTCCTTGGACTCAGTGGCAATCGGGTTAATGACTGGCCAGCACTGCGTCTCTCCATTGTAACCCAGTGGCAGACACATAGACAAAACATGTAAGGAGGGTCAGCAACTTTTGGTGGCCTTTTCCCCAACATTCCTGATATGGACACTAATGAGTCCCTAAGGGAACAGGAGGTGCAGATATAATTCATCTTGCAAAGACACATTTGTCCTATATGCTTGACAATTGCAAATCCATAATGCATGAACATGATGTTTTTTTGTAGTTACATAGCTAAAGGATCGGCTTGGTGAAAGAAAGAGTGATTCCACCTGCTCACAGCTCTGACGAGTGCTATTTGCACTGGGTAGAAATGCATAAATAAAACCATTGTGCGTTCACACTAGGAACAAGACTAACGGATTTAGTGCTAAGCCGTAAGGTTCCGATTTGTCTCCATTTTGCAATTTAGCTTAATGATCAAGCCAAAAGGTATAAATGCACTTTGTTCCAGTAAGGATAACAAGAGGGTTGAGGTGAGTGAATAGCAAATGATCTAATTTTGTTATTTCTTTGGAAAATATGACAATTAGGGCTGCACAATAACAACATTTTTTTATTGTCATCGCCATATAGCAAAAAACCTTGCGAAAGACGGCAACACATTGTAAAAGACACTCAGCGTTTTTTTAAGTTAGTTGAAAGAGTATCAGTAAAGAAAACTGCCCCTGTACTATACATATATATATGTAACTATTATTAATTTTAAATGGTGCCTTTTGTGTTCAGTTCAATATTCATTCTGCAAATAAAATTATGTTGGAAAAGTTAGCAGTATTCAGCAGAAAGGCAGAACTGAGTACACTTCTACATTGGTTTATTTATCTTAAGTAATATTATCCTGATATTAAACAAGGTTATTGCAATTCACATAGTTCCCTTATAGCAGGCAGTCCCATCTTTATAAACTGAGATGACCCGCATTTTGCCATTGTGTCGGAAGACCAAAGAGATTATCTGAAGGATTAATGATTTGCTTTCAAATGGGAAACAGTCAACTAAATACCATCTGTAAGCCACCATTGTTGCGATCATATGTAGCTCCGTCTGTCAGTCATGTGTAGGATGGAAGGAGCTTAGGTCTTAACATCATATAAAGTTTCAAAAGGTCATTATAAGACAGAGAGGGCCAAGCTGGTCTTAGCAAGTCATTAGATGTTTTCATGATCAGCAGAAATAACACGTAATGTATGGCTAAAATGCAACATATATCGTTACTTACGCTCCATCTGCATTTCAACAAAAGGGCATCAAAACAGCTGTAATAAGAAGCATTTTATCATCCATTGCCTAATCTTTTCCATTTATGGTCTAGCTACACATAAGCCAACGGTGATGGCAAAGGCCATCATCTGTGATCACCCGAGGGCTCTAACCTTATTCCCATCCTCTGCCCCCCCCCAGATAACGCCACCTCCTTAGTCCATCAGACGCTTGGCTGTGTGTCACCAGAGGTGGACAGGGATTGCACCACCGGCAATGGCATGATCAGCATTTGACTTCTGTAACTATACCATCTGCTTCATCTAGCAGCTTCCCCTCCAGCCATGGCACTACTTCTTCCACTCAAATGGGCCCAACATGACAGCAAGCCACTGGATGAGTGGCAAGGGGGTGGGAAATTAAAGTTCAGAACCAAAACAAGATGTACAAGACAAAAGGGAAGGGCTTGTGTAGCAGCTGGTTTAGCTAATTTTACTGAAATAAAAGCATTTACCTATACCATTAACATCTACTTTTGAAAAAAGTAACCATGAGCTTGTTCAATGGATCCATTTCTCCTTTAAAACCACAAAAGGTACAACACAGAAATCCCTTAATAAAATCTACTGGATCTACTATAAGGCTTATGGACTTCAGTGAGAATCCTATTAACCAACAACACATCTAGACACAAATAAACAAGCAAAGTGGCACATGAGGGCAGCGATCCAGATATGTCCAGAAGCAACATGCCATCTCATTTGAGCATATCACGTAAAGAGTAGAAATATGGTGCTACAAAGGGCTGTTGGCGTCTTCCTGTGGTTCCCTGGAATGCACGCTGACATATGCCAGCGCCCGAGCAAGCTGTTAAACAAGCCATCTTAAGGCTATTAAATTGATTACGCATGGGAGGTCGTTTAATGTGCAGCACGGACAAAAATGACAAATGACCCTAAGAGAACCCGACCGACCGACCTTGTAGCAGTTAAAGTTGAAAGATTCTTTGGTAACCATGTTTCAGCATTCCTTAGAGAATTCTATGGAAGGCTTAATGTTGCTTTTTATCTCAAACTAACAGGAAGTATTTCTAGCACTGATGAGGTAATTGGATTGGTAGCCCTGCAGTGATCAATGTTAAATGACATCAAAAATCAAAAAAAGGTAAAGTATTTGTCTGTACTGTAGACATTATGAACATATTTCAGTACACCACCCACATCCATCACAAACAGACTCTCAGTGGAACAGGAGATCAATTCATAAAAAACATCAACCTCATAAGGGCATCTGTGCTTTCCCTGACAGTGATGAGTGGGCTTAAATCCTTCCATAAATCCAGACTGCAATCAAAACAAAGGCTGACGAAAAGACGGAGAGAGAGCCAGGCTCTCACAACAGGAGCAGGCAGCATGTGATCCCCTGTCTGCTGGTTGGTTGGGTTTGAAGCAACAGGATTTGGTTGGGAGGCCTATTGTGAATGCTGGTTAGCCCGCACGGGTCAGCCCGCACTGACCGGACCAGGCTTCATGATCCTCGTCACATGCGTGGGGTGTGGGATCTTTTGGATAGGGGGGGGCGCCACATGGTTTGGCATGCTTATATGATACAATGAGAAAAATGCATCAATGTGGTCTGAACCTAAGTCCTTCAGCCGTTTTTTCCCCTCCACTGTTACAAATCCTGACCAGTCAGCACACCGGTAGCAAAGCACCGTGGGAACAATGACAAACAAGGGGAAAGACTAGAGGACAGTGTCAGGCGCACTGGGGGAGTGGTGTAACAAAAAGATTCAAATCAGCCACTCCTGTTAAGTAATTTTCCAAACCGTAAGAAAGCCCCCAAACAGTTCTGTGTTATGGTAATGTCTTCACAGGCAAGCACAACATCCCGGCTGTAACTCTAGTGGGGCGTCTCCAGGCACACTAGGCCAGAAGACATCCTAACCAGCTCTGCAATGACAACAACTGGATATGGCCTGTGGGCATGACACAGGAAGCCATTCCTCTGCCAAGCTTGACAGGTGCCTTATTGTTCAGCTGAGCACACATTGTGCTCATAACTTTATTTTGAAGGACGTATCTATCCAGCTCAATTACCCTTCGACTGGTTAGCCATGCAGAAGGCGCTGTTAGAAATAGATGGGAACATTATTCTTCTTCTTCAAGGCCCTGTCTGTGCCCTATTGATGGGAGAATGCAACAGATCATTCCTTGGCACTGTCATTGTCATGGCTGCTGAATTGTTCTGCCTCTAGGAGTGTGCTGCAGGCAGTTGGTGTGATGGGGTAATTAGGCAGCCTAATTTTTAACTGCATTAAATTTGGGAAAAGTCTGTATTCCCTTCTGTAATGTAACAAAAACTGAATATCCAATAGAAAATCAAATTTCAAAATCAAAAATGATATAGGTTAGGAATTGGCTGTAACTACATAATGAGGAAAGACATGAATCCAATCTCAATTCGACATCAACAGACAACAACTACCGTTAAGATAAATATTTGTATGATATCGGAGAAAATCAGTATATTTAATTGGGTTATGTTTCGCTTCTGTGCACAATAATAGCAAATTATTCACTCATCACTACATTTGTCTGAATGCCCATTTAGAAGAGTGGTCAGATGAAAACTGCCTCTCTGATTTGCAGGCCTGGCAGCTTGAGTTAAGCCAAGGATGTTAAAGGAAAATATGTTAAATGTTATACCCGGCCATGAACATACTGGAAGTCATCTTAAAACACTCCTGTGCCTACTTAGTTCAGCACAGCCCCACGGAAAAGTAATCTTTTCCAGACATGAAACCCTGTGAAAAATAATAGTGTCTTATTGATTTCAACGCTCCAGGAGAAATAACTCTTTATGCTTGATCTGTTCAGATAGGAGCTGTGAGGCCAGCAGGAATCCAGAGCACTAGAAATGAAACAATGGAAACTTGAATCTACACTCAAGAGCACCTATTTGTTGTGTCTGCAGCCAGCCAACAGCGGAGGAATGGGTCTAGCCTATTTGTTTCTCTTTATTGGGAAGTTAGTTAGTTAGTATGAAGGCTTGACTTCCTGCAGGAAGACAGCAAAGGATATGGTGCTGGACGACAAACAACATTTGACTTGTTTACTCTCCCAGTGGAGTATACAGTGCATTGTATGCTGAATAGGCCACTGGAAGCAGCAAGTTATGAAGCACAACTGTAAGCTGCATGCTGTGTACAAGCGGACTGCCAGATATTGTGTACAGAGGATCAAAACAAATCTGAGGTTAGGGGAAATTGTTCTTTGTCTGAACATACTGACAGGCTCCCACTGCTGCAAGAAGTAAAGAAACACCAAATAAGAACACAATACAACAGGAAACAGCAGAGGGTGTGATTTTCGTTGACCACTAGGCCTACGTGTATGCATGTAGCCTAAGTATGTCATATGTTTTTTTTTTCAATCCACTCCGGGTTAATAATAACAATTAAATATGGCCTGTCGGACTATATAGCATGAGCATGTGAAGGCTTTATTATCCATGACCAGTTGGACAATGATGCCTTTATCGCCCCCCACCGTTTTCATGGAAGCACTCCACTAAACAAATTCATTCAAACATATTTCTGTGCAGCTCCAGTCAAATTACCCCCACGCGCACACGTACACACCACCACAACCATTACCAAAAATATGACGACAACTTCATGTCATTAACAGCTAAAAAAAATGTTTTAATATGAATGCAAAATGTAATGGTTTTTATTTTGCATTGAATTCGGTCTGTACGTGGAGCTAACGTGTTCCACGGTAAATAAACAAACAAAAGAGTATAAGTCAACGGCAACATTTAGGACACTAGCTAGCCCACTGCCGAAACACCATGTATCGTCCAGTTCTTTTATGTGTCCCATGGGCTACACTGCAAACGCTTCGGTGCTTGAAAGTAACTTCACCATTACCATCGATATGCCAATGACTTTCTCTGGCTTTCCCTACTCTCACTTTTAGCTGTACGGACCTTCTTAGTGTGTTGTTCGGCTCGGAGGGAGAAAATTACATTACGGTCTTACCTCAAAATGTGAGCAGTGTCCTGTCCAGGCTACGACGTTGCAAGTTATCCTAACTGGGGTAAAACCAGTTAAAGCCGCGTTAGTCGGACTCGCATGTCTCTCTTGCGGTGTCAGCCTCCAGACTCAGACTGAAGTGGCACTAAACCATAGCGATATCCATCCAGCACCTATCTCCGTGATGACAACACGCAAGGAAAAAGACTCCGCCCACCCGACGTCTGTGAACTCTCCAGTTCACTGCTGTCCATACACCACACACACGGTTAGCCTGTTGTTTGGTTTGTTGGGTGATATTTAAGGGAGACTAACAGGCTAAGTTCCACTAAAGGCTAAAGGTGGAACAATGAGCCTGTATGTAAACTAAGTCCTGTGGCTTTTTTGCCATTCACCACAATGCTTATTCTAGTCCATATAACCCCAATAAGTCCTATAGTGGCACCTTCTGGTGAACTGGCGAAAAGTTGCTTACTCAAATCTGAAAAAAATCCCTTTAAAATCAGATCCCTTTGAAGTACTTGTAATGTGTCTTGTTTTTGTAGTTAACGTTACATGAAGCCATAGACTGTAAAAAAATAGCCTGTAAATACAGCACATTTACATCATTTTTTCCCTACTATTTTTATTTTTATTTATTTTGGATACAAACTTTCTAAATTATTTACAATGGCCCATTGGTTAACACATTACAAAAAACAGCACTTTTACAATTCACAATTATTGACATTTAATAAGACGCATTCTAATCAGTGCTACAGGACACGACCACTTAAACTACATTCCCCAGGTATCCCATTGTATGACGCAAAAATGCTCGCGACAGCTGTTTCCATGGAGCCGATAGAAGCTGGATTAGCTTGTTGAATGGGTTTTGTCGTCGTTGTTGTTGTTGTCACGCGGCTTTTGGGATGTCAGGAGGAGAAAATAGCGAACATTTGGAGACTCTGTTTTCATTTGAGCTTCTGGTGGAATGTATCCGGATCGATAAAGACAGTCAAGTTTCCGACGAGTTGGCTCTAGGAGTACGACTGCTGGATTTTCCGACGCTGGTCATTTATCAGCCTCAACAAAGCAGTGGTGGCATTAAGCATGGAGAAGATCAGCGGGGAGAATACGCCTTTAACAGAGGGAAGTCTTGTTTCTTCAAAATGAACCTCAACTCACTGCATACCCATCTATCTAACACCCCTCTCTATGCTATGGTGTTGGATGTGAAAGAAGAGATCCCCAAATTAGTTGGTACCTCCCTCATCTCACTGGCGAAAGTGATGGACAGAATCAGGCAGGACGTGACTGAACATGGTGCTTCTACTCCCTCGTCTCACGGAGAGAGGGGGGTTGTTGATATATGCAACCTCACGGGGGAGAAAACTGGATCAATTTCCCTGAGTTACAAACTGCTAAGTCTGGGAGCTAGTTTACTGCCACATATGACAGAAAGGAAGGGTCTTGAAAGCACCAGTGTACACAGAGGACAAAACCTCGCAGGATCACGGCCTGTTGACTGTGGGAATGTCTATTCAGCCGCACCGGACAAGCCTGATGTAAGCAGAAACATAAAAAACAACAAATCATCAAATGAGAACACCTCGATAAATGAGGATAAACAGGACGATGGTGTCTCGGTTGCTATGCAGACGGACCCCAAGCCAAGAAGCCAAAGGCCTCAGACACTCGGAGAAAACAGTTTTGAAGAAGATTTAACTATGTTTTGTCCGCCACATCTCTTCTACAGTAATCATGCTGAGGAAAAAAGCAAAAATAAAGGCGGGGAATGCAAATTACAGAATCTAGTTTCAAAGGCCTTTACGTTTGAGGACACAGAGGAGGAGACTGAAGGTACAGGTTCTCCAATGATGGACCAGAGAGTTGGACATGATGTAAATATGTCAGGAAACCAAGAAACCAGTGGGGGGACTCAAAATGCCCTCAGGGAATCTTTACGACAGTTGCCTCTACTCAACGCTCTTCTTGTTGAGTTGTCACAGTTGAATGGCCAGAACTCACCCCAGCCCTTGTCTGTTCATCCCAATCTATCTTGGATTTACAGGCCTGCTTCCACGGAGCCTTCGGCGGGGAATTTGAACACACCACGAGAGGCGCAAACAAAATCTCTGCTGCAGAAAACCAGACACCTAAAACATGCACATTCCCCCAGATATTGTTCTACACCAGTAGTTAGGCCTGCATCTCTTAAAGTGAAAGACAAACAACAAGAGGCTTTGACTGAGAGTAAATCTCCCCGGAAGAAGCTCGTATTTGGTACAACTAAAACATTCAATCTAAGGCTGAAGCAGATTTCTCCCCCTAAAGTAAAACGTCATGAATGCATGGGCTTACTACAGAATGAAACAGAGTCCAGGGTGGCCAGAGGAAAGATGATTTCAAGTCAAAAGATTGTGAAGTCCAGCAAAAGAAAATCGGGATTAAATCAGAGATCCAGTCTGAATGAGAATGTTGAAAGCATCCCAGTGGGCTCTGCCCCACAGGAAACAAAACGAACACAGAGACCCCTGCATGGGAAAACCCAACAAGACAGGGACTCTGCGAGAATTTCAGACCAATCCTCCCTTTCTGACAGAGACCTGACATGTATGCACATCCCCAGTGTGGCTGGTGACAATGTGTCCCGAAACAAAGACAAAAAGGAGCATCACAGTGCATCCAATCAAGGCCAATCACGCTCTGAATGTGACAGGCACGGGGAGGAAATTGAATCTTCAGGAAGCAGCAGACACAGCAGCCCCAAATCTGCATTTTCAGACTCCAGCGGGGAAGAGAACCAGGAGGCAGACTACGCTGATGACTTTAACAGCCTGGAGCCCAGCGACGCCTACTCCTGCTCCCCTGACCCCGGTAGTAGCCCCGAGCCCTCTAGAGACAAGACTCCGCTGTCTCCTGTCTGCCCCGAGTTGCGCAACTCTGAAGGATTGCAGAAGAGAGCGGTCCTCCCCGTGCCCATCAAAGCCCCCAGGTCTCCACAGCGCGCTCTGAGGGGTACGCACATCATACGGCCGCGAACCCAAGCCTCGGCGCTCAGCATCTCCTCAGATGACAGTTTCCGAGACCCCGGGCCGGCTCCCTTACAAACCACGCGCTCCGGGAAACGGATGACGGCGAGCGGTCGAGTGGAAAGGAGCCCTGAGAGTGTCGTGTCATCAAGAGGTCAAAGGAGCGGGTCAAGCAAGAGCAGCGGTTCTGTTCCAGGATTTTCTGCAGAATCAACGTCCTCCGTTGAACCGCAAGACCTAGAGGAACTGGAGGATGAGCTTGGATCTCTGGATTTCAAAAAGGGGTATCAGCATATCTCTGAGCTAGTGGCCAACAAACTCCCTGGTTACACTATGTAAAGAAACAGTAAAGAACACCACGGTTGGTAGAGCGGGCGCCCACACAAAGAGGTTTACGCCTCGACGCGGCGGGCACCGGTTCGACTCCGACCTCCGGCCTTTTGCTGCATGTCATTCCCCCTCTTTCCCATCTTTCATGTCCTCAGCTGTCCTATTAAATAAAGGCCTAAAATAATCCTTAAAAAAAGAATACCACATTATGGTAACGTCAAGGCTACACTATTTCCTCTAATTTGTTGAAATAGAAGAGTAGCTAGTGTTGTACATATCTAGCAAATCTGTGTAAATCTTCCATTCATTTATGTCTGACAACTTCTTCGAATAAAAACAAGCTTTTTTTGTAGAAATAATGTGATCATTTTACATCGTAATCACTCAGTTGATAGGCTAGGATACTGTATATTTGCCTTCGTTGTTGGACCCGTCTTTTGGTGACATATAGGAGGATGGGAAATCTCTCTGGGCACACCGTTTATGCAAATGATTTGACATAATAAGCTCTCATTTCCAGTCGAGTTGTCACAAGCTGAAAATCTTCCAGAGCGCCTAAGGCAGCTCCTGATTTCAGGGTATTTCCTTGCCCACTTTGCATCCCCCCCCGCTAATATTTGATAAGCAAAACAGAGGCAGCTATTTGGTTCATTTTCAAACTGGTGTGATGGGTTTTTGCATGACACGGTTGTGTTTATGATATGATCTGTGGCAGTTGTGGGGTTTCATTGGGACAACTGCACCTTACTGATTTGCTTTAGTGGTCATTCATTATTATTATTAAGTATATATACTCAAGTACTGTACTTAGAGTATCTCAATTTATTCTACTTTATATTTATACTCCACTACATTTCAGAGGGAACTACCGTACCTTTTACTGTTCTGTACTACATTTATTTAACAGCTTTAATAATATTTTTATAGATTAAGATTTCAAAAATCTATATAAGGCATTGAACAGCATCGTTATACAATATGTAAGCAAAAATATGCAACGTAGTTCAAATTAGACTAGTTCCTCCTCAACCAGCTATGATTTTAAACTTGCAATATGCATTACTAATGTGAATCCAATAAAACACTGACCAAGTCCGTTCTGCATAGTAGTACTTTTGGAGTATTTTGTACACAGTGGCATTGCTCTTTTTACCTAAGTAAAACTCTAAGAGTCGCGTTTCCATATTCATATTGTCTGGTTTTCATAGTTGACTGTTTATTACTGAGATATTATAATCTAAGGTTATAAATTAGACCTTGTTTAACTAGTGTTTTACATTACCCTCTGATGTTGAATTTGTTTGTTAAGTAAACTAAAACCTTATGTGTTAGCATTATTAAATTATCTTACATATGCTCAGTCCTTTACTGAACAGTTAACGAGTTACTTGTACTTTTCTTGGGTATTTCCATTTGCTGCAATCATACTTTTACTCCACTACATTTCAGAGGCAAATGTTGTACTTTTCACTCCATTACATGTATCTAATGCCTTTATTTACTTGTTATTTTTCCAATTCAATAAATACATTATGATGTATTATTATGGACAAGGAGACTTGACTGCTACCTGGCAGTGTATGTAGTAAAAAAAAACAAAAAAACACATTAGACAGCATTTTGAAAGTACTTGTTTTTTAGTTTATTTTGATGCTTATACTTTTACCAGTATTAATAATTATACTAATACTGTGGTATTGCTACTCCTACTTAAGTAAAAAATATGAGTACTTCTTCCACCATTGAATGTGCTTAAATTAAAAATATAAAGTACACAATGTACATACTTTTACCAGTATTAATAATAATAATAATAATACTGGGGTATTACTACTCCTACTCAAGTAAAAGATATGAGTACTTTTTCCACCATTGAATGTGCTTAAATAAAATACATAAAGTACACAATGTACATACTTTTACCAGTATTATTAATAAAACTACTACTGTGGTATTGCTACTCCTACTTAAGTAAAAGATATGAGTACTTCTCCAACCATTGAATGTGCTGAAATCAAGTTCTGAGGTGTAGTGCTTCCTACCGCGCATGCGTCAACTCAATGTGTACGGAAGAGCCGTAGCAGCATGTTGGTCGGTGCAAACTGAGATGTTCAAACACGTTTTTCTGACAGGACCTCCAGGTAACACCTAACAGCCGGCGTGTAACAGTCGCTGTATACACAGACCAGTCAGCCAGCTGTCGGGACCCAGTGTCCCGGACAGGAAATACGTTGGTTCTGATGAAAGTTAGCTTGTTAGCAGTCTGACTCTTTAATGCAGCATGTAGCACTGCTAGCTGTTTGTGCAATATGAGCCACTGGACAATATCATGCACTATGCATATTTACTTATTCAATACTCTGTTAACCAACAATAAGTGCAATATGTCATTGTGTAATATATGTTTATATTAGTACTATTTTTAATAATATAACTAATTATATTTTTTCTGTTATACTTAATTGATTCTCCTGTGTCTACTTAATGTGTATTTGTGTTATTCTAAGTCATTTTTTTCTTTCTTTTGAGCTGCTGTAGCACAGGAATGTCCCCAGTGTGGGATTATAAAAATCTATCTTTCGGATCTTATATTAAATACTATATTGACTGTTTTTTAGTCGATATGACGTAATAATCAAAATGTATTTTGGTTTAATGTTATGTTCATTTAGTAGACTCCTTATTGACTGTAATTAAAAGATGCTAGCATCAGTAATGGATGGATTAAACATATCCCGACATCATACAGGATCCCAATTTCGAATTGTGATAGAGCCTAACGGTGTCTCTTGTTTTGCTTACAGGTGTGGGGAAAACCACTCTGGTGCAAAAAGCCTGTGAGGCTTTAGTGTCCTCCGGAGTGGGAGTTGAAGGGTTTTACACCGAGGAGGTCAGGGAGGGAGGCCGGCGAGTCGGCTTTGATGTAGTCACTGTGACAGGAGAGAGGAGCCACCTGTCACGAATCAGGTAGCAGGGTTGTCATCCTATCAAAAACAACCTGCTCTCTTTTATCGTGCTGCTTTTTGGTAACCTTAACCTGATTTTACTTTACAGAGATGCTGCCGGTTCATCTCATGGCAGACGGGAATACACAGTGGGGCAGTATGTGGTTGACTTGCCTTCGTTTGAAAACCTGGCTATCCCCCTCTTCAGAAATGTAAGACAGCAACACATGCTTTTAAAACTCACCCTCAATCAATAGATCACGCTAAGCAAAAATACTCCCTTTTCTCCTCCACTTAACAACTCATCAAACCTTTGATTTTCTCCGAATTGATGGAATAATTGGAAGCTTGCAAACACATAAATACCAGAGTGACATTTTTAGTGTTCGTGGTGCCGTCTGGCTGTCACTGACCGTGATTAATCCGACATGTAAAATGAGCCTGGAGAGACGCCTTCACATGTGTTGTAAAGGAAGGTGTCTGTGTCCTGGCGGCAGCACATTCCCCTTTCATCTGACTTAAAGATTCTCTGTAATCATTGCTGATCACCCGTTGCGCGTAACATACAAACACTGACACAGAAATGCTATCTGAGACAACAACATGAAGAGCGTTTACCACATGTTAGATTAGCCACATAAATGTCTACATGTCTAAATACTGAACCGAGTGTTTTTATTTATGCATGCTCATGCTTAATGCTAACATCCCTCGTCTCCAGGTAGGGTCAGCAGACGGGGGCAGCAGGAAAGTGTTCGTCATTGATGAGATTGGCAAAATGGAGCTGTTTAGCCAGTCGTTCATCAGGGCAGTGAGACAGACTTTGGAAAGCTCCTCCTGCACCATCCTGGGCACCATCCCAACCCCCAAGGGTAAACCTCTGGGTCTCGTGGAAGAGGTGCGGAGCAGCAGAGACGTCAAGGTCTTCACTGTAAGTGCAAACACCAGCACACTCTCTGGGAAAACATTTAGCTCAGTTTAGGAACATTTAAGTCTCACAATAGCTATACAGAAGGACATTGTTTGCACTACATGCACTTAGGAGGGCAGTCAGCCTGCCCAGTGACGCAGAAGGAGCATTGCATTATCCCTCTATTAAAGCAGGATTACCGCTAAATCATGCGTGACTGATTGAACAACAAAGGGTGGTCTCAAATGTCAAAAATAAGTTTATCACGGAAGACTCAGTTATAGATATTGTCATGCAAAATACTCACTACGATGGAGTAGTTACTATTCCCGAAACAAGGTGATGGGTCAGTATAAACAACATTTTGGCAAACATATGATTTGTAATTTCACTTATAAAACACTAGGTCAGAGATTAGGTTGGTAATCGCAAAGTGGACAATGTATAGTCAGAGGCTTAGGTCCCACAGGACATGACATGTGTCCCAGTTAGCACAGGCAGTACCATATTACATTCTCTGCAGACTGCCCACTTGCCATCTTTAATGATGTTTGCTTATTTCCTTTCCCACTTAGGTGTCTAAGGAAAACAGAAATGACATTCTACAAGACATTTTAGCAACACTACAAAGTTGTCTTAAACGTACAAGCTAAGATGGAGATTCAGAGTCCCTAAAAGGGAAAGACACTGCGCTTGTTTCATTTGTGTCAGTGTGTATGCAGTACTCACAGCCAGACCGCTCAGGGAATCTACACCCGCTTCATAACAGGTTCATGACCTAACTTGAGGGGCTTACCGAGCTGCCGGAGGAGTCAGTGTGTCACATGCATATATTTATGTACACACATACATTTTTTTTTGTCTTTCTCATTTAGCTTTAAAATTAATTGCATGCTAAATAATAGATTGTGAGATGCAACACAGCGGGGGAATCGTTCAGTTAGTGTTCCCCGAGACAAAGACTGCTAGTCCCCAAAACAGCAGTTATATTTTTTATTCAGCTGTGGGTTTAAAATAGACTCGAGCAAGCACTTCTCACTTGTTAGCTTGTAATATTAATTTGTTCACTAGGACAAGTGGTGCTATTTTATTTGTTGTAAAGGGACAAGCAGAGTAGTGCCCCTGTTTATTCATTTAGAGCTTTGCTATGTGAGCCCCCCTTGTGTTTGTCTAGTCAACCTGAGTGGGCTCATTGAAAAATATCAATATTTAACGGTGCAACTGCGTCCAATCCTGTCATGATTTATTCATCCACTAGCATGAAGAAAAGAATAGAAAAATAAACGGGTATTATCTTACATATATTGGATTGGTTTTTCTTTCTTTCTTGTATTTTAAAAGGTGGGAACCGTTCATTTGTTTAGCTGTTGCAAATGGTTTCATACTGATGATAAGCTTCAATGTTGTTTTCTTACTCATCAGCACCAATAAATATGCTATGCAGTTGTTTCAGGGGATGTTTATGCTCCATCCTGGGAGATAATGGCATATCTATCCATGTGCAGTCAGCTTACAGTAAAGGATGAAAAGTCTTCCTGAATATAGGATTTCTGAAATGTCAAAGTGCATTTATGAAGGATTAATTTCAATAGCGAAGCTCAAATGAGGCCTCAGAAGGGTTTTACAGCCAAAGAACGAGACACGCTAACTCAAAGAGATGTGAAGCTCACTGCAACGACCAATACACGGCTGTCAATGAAATTTAGAACCTCGGCTAATTAGGTATATGTGAAGAAGACTAACGTATCTGAAGAAGATCCGAGGTTTGTGGATAGTTCAGATCAGACACACGGCAAGTGTGGAAAGAACGTCACTGACTCTGTGTGACCTTAAATGTCTGGCAGTTGTCTCAAGGTTTTAAATAGAATCCCTCTGGCAAAGATATTTCTTTCAAAACTAAAGCATCTTTAGGTCATTTCAAAGAGAAAATACATGGAAGGCTTTTTTTTGTTGGCTTGTTTAAAAAATAAAAACACTGCTTGTGTAAGTGATGCGACCTGTCAGGCTGGCTGCGGAGAGAGCTGCCAGCTGTGATCCGCGTCAGACGTGCTGCTGTGCCAGCATCTGTTCTGTGGCCACCGCTGCCGCACCTCTGGATCTGCTGCCACTGACGGTCGCTGAATCGGCTTCAAAGTCAAAGCCTCAATGGTCGTATTTTTGAACTAAAAGGGAAATATGCCGTTGCATTGTTATTGTAGGCACAGGCTTACTTAACGGGCAATTAGAGTGGATGGTATGGTTCATAGTGGGGAAAGCCAAGCAGCAGTGCTGCTTAACCCTCATGTTGTCCTCGGGTCAAACTGATCCGTTTCACTTTGACCCGTTTGGGGTAATGGGCCTTTAAAATAAGCGCTGAAAATTTCAACATTAAAAATATCAAAAAAACTCACCCACAGCATTGAAAAAGTGACAAAAATGTGGGAAAAAGCGATAATAATGTTGAAAGAAAAACATTTTTCCATGGTTGACAGGAAGACAACACAAGGGGCGGGCTCTCCTGATTGGTAGCTGATCCCCAGCACCCTGCAGCCTGGGAGCAGATGGGTTATGTAACAGTGAGTGACAAAGACTTTGCCAATTTTGCCAATGAAAGGGTGCGTGTGGATGCGTTTGATGTGATTAGCAACCATATTGAGATATTATTGGCGTATCATTTGCAGCAATGAGCCCAGCCAGGGGTACGTTTGCTGTTGCCAGAGTGTACATTGAAAGATTGTGGAGAAGCTCAACCAACTTCAAATAAAATAGAAATAAAACATTTAGATTTACTTTATGTTAATGTTCTTTTATTTCAATAAAAACCAGCAGTTGATCCAGCTAAAGTATAGATAGTTGAATATTGTTGATAAAATGGTACTTCAGTTCATCTGACAGGGTTGTGTGTGGTCACGTCTTAATGCGGTATTAAATATTCGTATCATAACACCAATTTGGGATACAGAAATAAGTAATTGAAATCCATAAAGATAATTATTTTTCATTTTTTGCACAGAAGAGAAACACTTTCCATCCTGAAAAAAACCCTCTGTATTGCATTACTATATTTTATCATATTTAACAGACATATGGTCATCATGCTTAGCATTATATTGTTAACACCATGCGTTTGTCTATATGTAACCATTGTGCAGCTGTAACAATTGGATTCACTGTTCGGGGACTTGAATGTATTTATCCAGCGTAAAGCCATAAAAGAAGTTATTCAATATCCATATCGCAGAGATGCATTCACACCATATCTGCGGGTGTGGGACAGATGTCAATGTGGCACCCTGTTCCCCTTATCCCTCCACACATGGAGGACACAGAAACGCAAGGAGCTTACCAACAATTCAAGACAAAAGGGAGCTTGCTGCTGGGAAGGAGGGGTAGCGGGGTGGATGGAGGGAAGCTGGGGCTTAGATGAGAACATGTCTCTCCAGTTATTGCACTTTGTGGTACCAGCCCAGGAGGCCCAATGACAGCTGTAGGGGAGGGGGTCCATATCACGATATATTGTCTGAAAAGCCCTTGGCCAAAATGCCAAACACAGCTGATGAAAATCGGACATGTTGTTAAAGACCCGGTAGGAGATACACAAAAGCATGCTTCAGCTTTCCCAAAGCCGGACTTCAAATTCACAGTTTATTTCCCAAGATGATGGTGTGATTTATTGGGCTAAAGCTTCATAGCATCTGTGATGTCAGATTTCTCAGTGCCAAAGCTTGCACGTTGTAAGCACTGAGCTGTGCTCCCTTAAATCAAGGTAATTGCTCAGCATGCATTGGGTATGTGAGCGCGGTAGGAAGGCTTTGCTCTGCGTGGCCCACAGGCATTTCAAATATATTCTCAGAAAGCTGTAATTGAGCTTTAATTCACGTCATTGTGCTGATGGGCATAAATAAGGTCCGCTGGTCTTCACAGGTGGGCATTTAATGTCAAATAGGATCCAAAGGCTCAAAAATCTCAAAGAAGAATTTAAAATAACAATAACAAAGGTTAAATCTTTGCACCGTTTCAACAAATTCCTTCCTTTGCTATTCATAAAATATGTAGCATGTATTATTTTCCAAAACTGATGACATATCTATACTTATTTTAAATGAATGGGTGAATACTATGATACTAAGGAGCAATCATTAACACATTCCCTGTAGAAATCTGCCTTCCAATGGAGCATTTTCGAGGCCTGAGGACATCCATCTCCTGTTACACTACCTTAATGGTTCCTTGTGATCTCCGGATCTCTTTAAATGACTGTGCTAACCCCTGGTGAGTCACTCCTTACTTGGCTACATAACAAAACATAGACTTCACCTCACCTTTTGGTAGGATTTGTCACGAGGGCCGTTATTAGTGGTTAGACAGGGGAAATGCAACAAACAAAGGGTGGAGAAGTGCGCGGGTGTTGTGTTTTGTGGTGCACAAATCCTTTGCCCAGCCATATAATCCCACACTTAGAGAGGAAGCCTCCAAAGTGTGGTGACACACAAGCAGAGTAAGTGTATCACTGTCTCTGCAGGAGAGGGTTGAAGCCCCCACAGCTGTAAGGGAAGCAGTCAGGAGATGTCAGCGGATGATATGGAGGTCAGAGGGCCCAGAATGCACACAAAGATCGGGGGGGGGGGGTTATATTAATCAATCGATTGGCCGGTGATGCGTCCCCCAGGGCCGCAAAGGATGTGACTGTCATTCCAAACTTGACAGAGAGGGAAAAACACACAAAAAGTGTCTTTCTTGTGGGGGGGGATAACCCAAATGTTTGTATTCCATGCATATCAAGAAAATAGGTGCCATATGTGAATTTGCTAATCATATCCTGGATGTCATTGTGGATTATTAACTTGTCTACACTAATAACATACAGATCAATGCAGCGGCACATGGACATGACTTATATGGGGATTTTGTATATTAAGAGAACAAACTTAGGGTATATTTTACAGTACTGTGAGAGGCTGAGTCACACAGTCTCCATAATGATTCCCAGATTGCCAACCTGCCGTGATTAATGCTTCGGCTGGATGCTTTTGACAAATTTGCACCGCAATCGCAGAGATTTCTCGAGCTGTTTCCATTCCATACGCTACTGTAGCTGCTGTGTGTATGTGTGTATGCCTGTAGACGAGCCAAGACCGCATTGTGACTTTTGGCAGTGCGACAAGAACTGAGATGTGGTGCAGTTGTTCTGCCAAAATTAGATTCTTCTTCCTCTTTAGCTGCTTCAATTTCAACTCCCATACGACATGACACATGTAAACAACTAACATTTTAAGTCATTTCAACCTGGTTAGTGTCTGCACCTGCAGCCTTTTAAGAGTAAGCATCAATTTAGCCTTTTCTAGTTTCTTCATATATTACAATTCTTCCCAAAAATGTTTTTAAATGTGCACCAAGTGACCCATTTCTTTGCCATTATCCTCTCAGCTGTAACCAATCTGTCCCTCAGACATCTCGAAGGGAATCGCTCAATATTTTGTAAAGCTATACTGCAGTATTTTGCATGCATGCATAGGACTCATTATGCGGCCATAATATCTACATAGCATGTCTGGTTTCTCGGTATCTATGCTGTTGATTATGGATTTGTTTGAACCGTGTCTTTAATATGTAAATAGAAGGCCAATGATGTGAAGATGATGTTAGCCTGGCCTTTAATCTCTCTATTCATCTAATCCCTTTTCTCCTCAAAGCCTCCAGAGATGACAACAAAGCTTGTGCAACACACATTGTCACCACAACTCCACCACACATATTTTCACCCATTAATCAGAGGCGAAGCAAATCATTGCTTTTTAATATTTTATTAGGAATAGTCTTCGCTACAGTTTCTGTTTAAAAAAGTATTATTATCAAACAAGCACAAGCAGTATCAAACTGCTGATTTTAGTGTAAAGAAGAAAATGTTTTGGTCAATGCGCTGTACATGTGAAGTAAGTCATGAGTTCAGGATAATACTCGGTGATAACTGATTCAAGGTGATGTCACTGTGATTATTCTCTAAATCTGGTATCAAACCCAACACAACAATACAAAAACTAAAAACAGAAATATGAAATAAGGGTGGCGAGAAAATGTGTTTTTCAATGAATCAAATCTACAACTACACGGTGCACACTCACACAGTATGGTTCATTTCACTAGAAAATAAAAGTGAACAACACAAACACTTATGTATGTAAGGACTTAAAGTGATTTATATGAAACACGTCAAAAATAAAACCGTTGCAGGTCTTCCGATCATAAATATAGTCAGTAGTAGCGTATTTTAGCTTTTAAACAAAAGTGCACTGCACATTAGAAGCTATTTGTAAAAAAACCTTTTTTAGTAAAATCCTTTTCAAAACTCAGAGGTCCCTTTTTCCAAAGAACTTTTTGAAGACGGACTTGTTACGTGGCCGTGGCAGGCTGGCGTAGCTCCTCAGAGCCGGGTCCTGACAGGTGTCCTGCTGCCCTCCAGCTAAGGCCAGCGGCGGGGGCTCGGAGCGTCTGATGATGGACGCGCTGTCCGATGACTTGTCTCCAACTACAAGAGTCACACAGTAGTTGGAGCCTCTTTCCTGGCCTCTGCCTCCAGGGGTGTGCAACGCGGGTTTGATCTTCTGAAACGTTGCTGAGAGAAAACAGTAGAGAGAGCATTAGGAGACCACAACACAGATGTTTATGATTGACATGCACATTATAGCTTTAGGTTCTGCAACCTGATGTGAAGGAGTGGGAGCGACGCTTGTTGCTGAGCCAGTCCTGACCGCTGGAGACATGGGAGTGAGGGGAGGAAGAGGCGTTGTCTTTGGAATCTCTAGACAGACTGTAGGTCATCAACTGCTTTAAACTGTCTTCTTCATCATCTAGAGAGGGACAAAACATTATTAAAAGCAGACATTAAGAACAGAAGAGCCGAGGGACATAAAGAGAAACTGTTACTGTCCTACCAGATGTGAGCTGCCTCTGTGCAGTCCTGTAATACAATACCTTAGCTCCCCCTAGTGGAACATACTGCACCTGAAACAGCCAGTCACTATTTCTTTCCCATGGGTAGAGCACTACTTTTACTACCAGTACCTTTTTGAGCTCAACAGTAGCCTCAAAAATGAAGGATCAAGCACCAAAGGCTTGTTTGATGAAATAATTGCTAGGGAAATAAATAAATAATCCTTTCCAATCAATAACCACCATATTGGAGTGCATCCTCTCAGCGGGGCTATTCAGAAGCCACCGATGGAGGGTGGGGTTTGTATTGCTTCCACTAAGTGTGAATGTGAAGCAGGTGTGACACCGCCGAAGACCTTACCACAGCGGCCTCCATCTGAGGATGAGATGGCCGACTGCTCATCCACACTCCTTAAATGACTCTGCGGCAGGTGACTGAACTCTCTGGTGAGGACAACAATCTCTTTGGTTTGGGTGGTGCCCGGCGGTTTGCGCCTGGGGAACGTGGAGGTGACCTCATGGTGGGAGGAGCAGTGGCACTTGGCGCGACCATGACAACCGGAGCAGAGGAAGGGCTTTCTGGAAGGTAGGAGGGAAACATTTTTTGTTTTAATCACAAAACGTTATTGTAAAGATTGAAAGCATCGTTGGAATTAAGACTTGGAGGTTGTTAAACCGGCATATCTTACAAGGAAACGGAGGGGTCGTTATCAACTGGGACACTTGGCAATGGAGACACAGACTCACTCCGCCCTATAATGAAAAAAAGAAACACAAATGAATCACATCATTTTCACATCAGCTCAGAATTAGCATGCATTCGTGATTAAATGTTCACCCGTGTTTGCTTGTATTTTCATCATCCATTTCTTCATCATAAAGCGTGAGGAGGCATTGAGCAGATATTCAGACCCATCGCGAAGCCTGAGGGCCAGAAAAGACAACTATTACAACCTCCAGTTGACCCCGGCAGGGGGAAACATCGTCATTGTGATATAGTGCTTATCAAAGTGTTACCGTAGTCGAATGCAGTTGGGTTTTTTGGTGTAGTCTGGCGCAGGGGAACAGTCGGCTCCCATGAGGTTCAGAGGCAGGCCACATGCGGAGCTCTGCAGCACAGCACAGATCATTGACTTCATACTATTTAATTCAATTATTTATCATTTCTGTTCTCCGGAGCTAATATTGATGTCATTTTTCTGCCTACCCTCAGTGTATCCTTCCTATCCTGGTAGAAGCACAAGGTGTGTCTATATAGGACGGCATGGTAGGAGTTCCAGCCTCTGGAGGGAGCCTGTGAAAATAAGATAAGAGCGTGTGCTGCTGACTGTGGCCTTTACATTTGTTGACCATGCTCGCTTAAACATAAAACGGAGCCTTTCCTACTTTCTTTCCTCCCAGCTGCAGCTTGTGCTTCCTCTCCAGCGTTCCCTCCATAGACTGCAGCTCAGGCTTTCCACTCTGAGAGCGTTTAAATGAACACAATTTAGACACAAAAGAAAAACGTGCTCTCTGTGGTTCATCGTGAGAGCCGTATATTACTAATAAAAGCGCAGCTGATTGTAGTCCCTCCTACCAGGGTGAAGCAGCGCCCTCCTGTGGCCAGTGATTCGTCCTGCCTCTCCATGTTGTCCAGGCTTTGAGAGGTTTTTCTTTGCTGACAGACGCCACCCAAACCCATATGAACTGACAGCAGACTCAATGAATGGTCCTGTTCAGAGAAAGAAGATTCCACAGTCATCACTGATGACAAATATAAATTGCTCATGCAGTTGTGTTGCCTTTAATATCAACATCAAAACAAAGACCCCAACTAGAGGTCTGGGCCAAAATGACTACAGCTTGTATTTACTATAAAAGTGTGATTGTGGGACACTTGTTGATATTGTATAACCATGTACATGTATTACTATTGCATTAATTAGGATTCTAATAAATGAGGCAGGGTGGGATAAAGTTTCAGTTCACCCAAGTTACATTATAAAAAGTTGGTACTAACTTGTTCCTACTTTCCTCTGGTGATATGTAGACAGGCTGATAGTTTATATTTTTTAGGTTTTAGATCAGGGGTGGATACAGGAGAATATAACTCACGTAAAATTATATTTTTAAATGATGTTGCACAGGGTAAATTCATTTTAATTGTAATTTTTCACTACTGTAAGCATCACAAACAAAACTGTAATCCCTTCAATTGTACTGGGAAATCTCGAAGACGGATATCTCAAACGCTGGGGAAGTAAAACCCAACCCGCCCTGATGCCTGCATACCAGAAGGAACATGTTTTGTTGTGTAATGGGTGAACTGATCCAGTTTTAAAGTTTTCATCATCACAGTATGTCAAACGCTGACCTCACCTTCGAACAACCCGAGTGCTCGTCCACCTCCTCCCCCACCTTGGTCTCCTCCTCCTCATCCTCTCGGTATTGATAAATATATCTCAGATTGTCCCCCACATCTGGCAGCTTCACTGGATCTGATGCCGTCTCGTTCACTGTCAATGAGGTCTTGCCAGCTGGTTCCCGGTTGGGGAAGGACGCCCAGGACCTCCTGTCTCCTATGGCCAGTGGAGGGAGCTGACTTTTGGGACCCTGTTGCTTGTCGTAACCCAGCAAGCTCTGAAGGTAGGGGGGCAGTTTAAACTCTGCCACAAGAAGGTTTGGTGCTGAGGCTGTGACCAGGTTCCTGTAGAGCACAGCTGGGGCCTTGGGCGAAGGTGAGCGGGACACGGGCTCTCTGGATTGATCCAAGGTGCCCTGGTTGGGTTGGTACATGATGTCTGAGCAGATGCTCCGTCTGTACCTAGTCGTCTGGTTCCAGATGTCCTCCAGTTCTTCTTCTTCCTCCTCAAACTGCTGGCGGTCGAGGTGGACGGGATCTGTTTCTAGCTCTGCTGAGTCTGCCAATTTTATGGGGTTCTCACTTGTTTTAGCACAGTCTAGACCTCCCACCTCAAGGGACATGAGCCTCCCCACCACGCCTTTGGGGTGCGGGTTATCTGGACACGGAGCATCCGTGCAAAGCTTAATACTGCTCGAGGTGGAGATTCCAGAGTCAACCGAGTCCTGACGAACACTCACACTCACTGTGGACTTCAGATTCACGACCATATGAGAAGCTTGGCTCAGACACTGAGGTCCAGGGCTCTTTTCACGCACACTCTGCGGTCTTGCACTTTTATGATACTGGTGTCCATTCAGGTCTCGGATGAGCGTATGGACACTAGGGCATTCATGTGTACATGCAGCTGTATTTTGGGTGTGGTTCATATAAATAGGGAGCTGGGAATGCTTGCTGGTCCCATCCCTTTGAGCTGTACTGGTTTTAACCTCTAATGCCATTTTGTCCCACTCCTGCTCTGCATCCTCGTGCACACTGAATTGGGCTTCAGACAGGTCGTTATATGGTACAGTCTGATCCTCATCCTCCTCAAGAGGATGTGGGGGTTGGAAGCTGTTGTCCACCTGAGGCAGGTCTTTCGCCCCAACTGTTCGTGTTTTAGGAAAAATGATATCTGCTGAACTGTGTGTGACGGCTGGAGTGGATCGAGTCTGTTTGAAAGAGCTCAGGGCTGTGTGTCTCTGGGAATGGGGATCTGGATCAGTCCCTGCTCCTTTTTTGGACTCCGGAGGGGCAATAGTGATGATGTCCTGAATGCTGGGGATGAGGGTCATGTCTTTTGGTAGATCGAAGCTCAGCACAGAGCCCAACGAGAGGAACCTGCAGTGGCTTCTCGCAGGATTTGTGGTCGGCTCCTCTGATACGGCATATGGAATTGTGCTGTACTCTCCTGAACATTCTGTTTCTATGTCCTTCAGCAGGGAATTCTTCACATAGGCCATAGCTTCTACTCCATCTCCACTCTTTGGAGAACTCTTCTTCCTTCTGCCTTCCTTCAGAGGCCATGTATGTGTGTCATACGTGATCGCCTCGCTGTCATAATAAGGCAGCCCTTCTGTTTGCTCCTCCACTCCCATGATTTTCTGGATTGTGTGTCTGCGAGCGTCTTTCTTCCTTTTTCTCTTCTTGCCCATTCTCTTAAGGCTGCTGAAGATGGAGCTGCTGCCGCTCCCCGCCAACGGGTGGAAGGTTACGTTGGCCTGAGGTGAAGGCGCCAAGGAAGACGGCGAGGAGGAGGGCGGCAAGGAGGTCGGGGAGGCTGAGGCTGCAGAGCAGCTCTTTTGACGGGGCAGGGTGATACTCTCATACACAGGGGCCACAGCCAAGTTGTTATCCTTGACATGCAAGTAGGTACTTACCTAGAAAAAGGAAAAGGATATTAGTGTGAGCTCTCGTCTTATTGAGACTGTAAATGCTTTATCGCACATGGTTACTGGCACTGCAGGCTGGAGCACTGCGGCCCTCTGCGGGAACAAGAGCGGTTTTATGTGTTACAGACGAATGATGACATGAGTGGAGCAAACCTGACTCAGACAATCAGTAACTTTTCCGTCTCTTTTAATCTACATCCCAAACGTGTGAGAAAACAATGGATCCAGTCATGTACAGAACTCACACGGCAATGCAAATGTCCTAATACACGGAAGACATCAAAGTTAGACGAAAGGACAAAAGAACATGGACATGGTTGCGATTGCACACTTGTAGTACCTAATCAAAATCATATGTGGCTGCACATGCCGTCATATGCAGCTGTAATGGCTTGACCTTTCAACTCTGTGACTAATCTCTTGTTTCTGTGGAAGCCCCCAGACCATAAATCACGCTGTGCTGTCTGGGGGCCTTTCTTGAAAAGTTCAGCACCAGTTCTTTGTCTAATGACTGCGCATGTATTGGCGTTTTGGAGCAAGAATTTCATAGGAAGTGAAGGTGAGGTCACTTATTTTACACAATTGAGGCACCTCCGTGGAGAGCCAAACAAAACCAGGTTTTGCATCAGGCTTGTGGTGAAATGACAGAAAGCGAAGACAGATCTTCTGTCAACATTCACAGCAGGGAGAAGATTGCGTGTGCTTTTCTTACTCATCACCCTCATTCTGTCTCTGCCATCAGTGCTTTAAATCCAGGCGCAGTAAACAAGTTGAGCTTAAAAGAAAACGTTGTTGTGTAAACTGATTCATTGGCCAAATATTCAGTTGGGAATTTAACCATTTATCTGAGATTACAAAAGACAAGCTGAAAGGGCAAAATGATAGTGACAGATTATTTTAAAAATGGATTACATTCACAATCCAAAATGGACATGTTTATTCTCAGTGCCTTAAGCTTACTTAAATAAATCCTTGTTTTTACAATGAAATGTATAATGGGTTAACTAATTTGCATACGAATTTTAGATAAAATGCCCTAAAATACAATTTTCAGTCTAGTTTCTTAAGTCACTTTTATGCATATCTGGTATAAATGAATTGAATTACAGTTACATAAAGACAGCATACCTCTTTCTGAAAAAAGATTTGCTCACTAATTGGATATCATATTTTAACTACACTTCATTAATTACGTTTATATTTTCACAAATGGATTGTAAAAGCAGTACCTCTTTTCCCATCACATTACAACACAATGGGCTTCATTAAAAATAGAATTTATTTGGTTTTGGATTTGCATTTATGACTGCAGTTAAGTAGGAAATGTGAGTTTTGACAGTTAAGTGGTTTGTTATCCTTCTCTCACTTTTCTTAAATTAACTGTAGATTTTCCAGCCGCTGTGACTACAGAGATGGTGTGAGTGCAAATATGATAGCACTTTGGCAAGACTTGTTTCCTTTCACGCTTGTGCCTGGCTTACAGAGAGGGCGACAGCACGGGGAAGCTGCAGTCCAGCTATACCTTGTAACGGGTTAGTAGAGCATGCTGCCCCCAGAAGACAACTACACACAGCATGCAGTCCCAGCACACATCGAGACGCAGCATGCCATGCCAGTTCACAATGGGCAATTTACCTCATTTGTACTCTGCCGATAAATCTTTCTCTTTCGCTTTAAACTACCCATAGTATTTTCCAAAAGTCCCTGGCAGCGCCTCCAAAAGTTTTTACAGGCAGAAGATTGAGGCATAGTAGGCTGAAGGAGAAAAGGGGGGAGGGGGGAAGACATGAAGGCCAAAGGAGAGGGAGGAATGTACAGCAGCAGATAGTCAAGGAGGGAGATCCCATGCAGTGTCATTACAGGGATCTGTTGTTACTGCATTGACATGTGGAACAGCAACAATGATCATTTCCTTCAGTGCTTTTAACAAGAGAAATTTATGTAGCCAAGCCAACAACAGCGGCACCCCATAATAGTGTTTGGTGACTTTTAATTAGAAGTGATGAGTGTGTTTCTCACCCTGTGGACAGGCTCTGCTGTCTTCTCAACTAACTGGTCCATCCTAGCAGGCAGCTCAAGCACCTGAACCTGGCTGTCTTCTGAGTTACCAAAGCTAAGGATGAGGTTGACCGTGCCCCCTAAAGCAGGGCTGTTGGGCTCTTTGAGAACCACAATGGAGGGTTTGGGAGACTCTGAGGAGGTGGGTTCGCCGCCCCGTGGTCCGATGCTGTTCATGACCTCATACCCATCCTCTAACTGCTTCTCCTCAGACAGGGATGTGGGCTGGCTGTCTCCTGCTGTCTTTAATTTGTCATCGGAGGTGACAACTGGGGACGGATGGGACTGGTGGGTCTCCACCTCAGGAGCTGAACTCTTTGTAGGAAAAAATGAACAAATAATTATTGGTAAAGAAGTACTGAATATTTAACATATTTGTTTTCAGCCTATTTCTAGTTTTGTGATTTATTATGATGATTATTTTGATTATGGTTTATGTTTAATTGGTTGTTAAATTGTTTTGTGGCTGCCAAAATCTTCAGTTCTTTTATTTTTAATATTTTGTAGAAACACCTAAAAGAAGGCTCTGGTTATCAGCAGTGATGGCATTTATGTCTGAAATACGACATTGTAAACACTTATTTTTAGTACCTAGTCTGTCCCTACATTTAATGCTTCTCTGCTTATTTACCTCTGTTAATGGAGAGCAGAACATTGTGGCCTCAGAATAAATGTTATCTTGGGAAGGCTCCTGTCTGCTCATCTTGTGAAGCCATTGTTGTTTCTGAGCCCTCCAGTGCACCGAGATCCACCCAAGCATACTCCTCAGTTCCTCCATGCGCTCTCTTACCTACAACATATTACTCAGGGTTTGTAAAAGTGGGGAAAAAAACTAAAACCAACAGTATATTCAAGGATCGCAGTGAGTCATAAATGTGTAACCCTCCTCACCATCTGCGTGAGGTGGTGTTCTTTGTCTAAAAGGTTTCTCCCCGCGTCCGCCAGCTCATCAAACTCCTCAAACTTTTGCTCAATCTGCATGTCCAGCTCGGCAGCGAGTGGCCCTTGGCCGTCTTTCCCGAGATGCAAGGCGGTATCTGAGAAAATGTACGACCTGGTGTCTTCGGTCCATGAGCTATTAAGAGGGGGGAGGAAAGGGAGGTCGTGGAAGAGACAAGGAACAGGCCTGTGAGAAAAGCCTTACACTTCAAAAAACATGACAATGTCCAGACTCTCCCTGATTGGACAGACATTCATCGCCTTGTCACACTCAGCCCCAAAAAACGTGGGCTGACCCCCTCTGCACATCTTAAATTATACATTTCACCAGGGACCTGTGCTTGACACAAAGAACATCCTGTTCTGTTCTAAATATTGTAATTGGCAGATGTTCTCACAAAAAGGATTACGAAAGAACGTCTGGCAGAAAGGGGGTCATGACATCCCCGAGCCCTGCTTACATCATGGCGAGGTAGCTCCTGAAGAAGTCCTGGAGCTGCACAAACTCTCGCAGACGTGACTTGTTCTCCGTCACACTCTTTCCCAGCTCTGTCCAGCCCTGCAGCATAGCCTGGATCTTTGCCCTGAGTATGTGCACTCTCTCTGGGCACAGCTCCTCCATGCGAGCCGTCTGGTTCTCCATCTCCGTTACCTCCTCCCTGATGACTCTAGAGGCAATCTGTGGAGAATCACAACAAAAATCTATCATCTCCCATCATCTTCCGTATCACTCGAACAGCCTGTACCAATTGTATCTCTGTATGACTATGACCTCATCCCCATAGCTTAATGCACATCAATCAGCTCGAGATCCATATGGGCTGCATATGGGCTGCCACGCTATAGCAAGCGAGCAAACTTGACCAATTTTTTCTTCTTCTGACGAGGCAGTAATTAATAGCGTTAAAGGGTTCTCAGGGAGAAACGTTTCTCAGCTACAGAAAGCCTGAAGAACCCCGAGTTGTGGATGCCTGCATGCTGACGGCACAGTTATTTCAGTTTGGGAGATTAGGTCATTTCTGCCCGTCAGTGGTATCAAATCCAGACAGCTGTGTGTGTGTGATAAACATAACACTGCCCAAAAATGACTCACACAGGACTACCAACCTCACATCTCCAACCCTGTAAAACCTGGACGCAAAGAACAAACCCCACCAGATTTACCACACACACACACAAAGATCCTGTGTGAATAATAAACTTCTGCACTCTCCGTATGTGTATGTGTGTGATTGCACGGTGCCAGTTTATATAATAAATTAAACAGCACAAAGCTGGGTGGGCCGACCCTTTTCTTAGATTTGAGAAAATCTGGCACAACAGGAAACAGACTGTGGAACAATGTGTTGGAGGCGAGTGCGAGAACGAGAGGGGTTGCTTCCCCTTTCTTATCACACCAAGCCAATAGTCGATAGGATGGAATACTGGATCGTATTAGCACCAGTGAATCATCTTGAATGTTTACACCGTCCTCCTCTCACCTCCAGGTGTCCCTGCTTTTCCTGCAGAGCCTCTAGGCCGCAGCGGTCCGGCTCACACTGGATGGCCATGTCGGTCTCTTTCTCCAGGATGTCCAGGCCCAGCTCCTTGCTGCAGCACAAGCACTCCTCCACGTGCACCGCCAGGCTGGCGTGCTGGCCGGGCGTAAAGTCATCATGAGTACTTGTAGGATGTCATTAAGTCATTATGCCTCACTGTGTATTATTTGTTTTCCAATGAGAGCCACATTGCAAGCAAGTGTTTCAAATGGTGTCAAACCTTCTGGGCAAGTGTGTATGTGCTATGTTGACATGTGTACTGCTTTCTTAACAAGATTCAATTCAAATGAACACAAAACACTCATGTGAGGGGGAGTGCTGGCTCGTTTGGGGCCAATGAAAGTACATAGCCACAGACAAAGGGCAACCAGATGTGGCTCTGTTGGTTAGTGCAGCTGTTTGTGACTTAAAAACCCTTCAGCATCATCTAAGATCCTTATAACTTATTTATGACAAACAATTCAGCAACCATTGAATGTAATGACCTAGAACTGGAGCTCATAGTTCAATAGAACTCCTTACCTTGCTAAGCAGCTCCTGGATGGCCTGGTCGTGGCTCTGCGACCGGCCTCTTTCCCTAACAGTGTCATTTAGCATCTCTACGGCCTCTCGTAGTTCCTCCACAGGGTCCCCCATGTTTCCTATCAGGGGCTCACCACCACCCCTGCTTTGGAGTCCCAGCAATGGAGGAGCTGAGGACATCTTACTGTGAAGAGGCTGTTGGTTACAGGAAGAGAAGGAGTTTTTATCAGACAGGTCCAATATCATGGAAAAAGATCGCTTTTACCACAGAAAATAAGGGGTGAGGTTGGTGGATTATTTAGGGTGGCGAAAAACATTCAGCAAAACATTTTGCCACTTTCCGTCACAAATAATATCCCATTCGCATTCATTGTATTTAGTTAGTCACAGACATCTTACAGATGAATATCTCAAAACCAAACCATTAGGTGAAATTAGAATTCTTTTTATGTATTTTTTATTTGTGGGAAATTACCCTTTTTTTGCACTTATAGTACACAATGTCTCACCTGGCCCAGTCTGTACTGATTACCGCCGAGCTCCTGGCTCTCCTCCAGTTCCACGCGCTCCAGGAACTCAGTCAGCATTCGTGTGTCCTGGAGCTCGGAGTTCTGCTGGGTCAGGGCACTTTGGACACGGTGGTACCTGAGCGAGAGAGAGAGAGAGAGAGAGAGAGAGAGAGAGAGAGAGAGAGAGAGAGAGAGAGAGAGAGAGAGAGAGAGAGAGAGAGAGAGAGAGAGAGAGAGAGAGAGAGAGAGAGAGAGAGAGACACACACACACAAGCATGAAATGTTTTAATGACCAGCTACACCTTAACAGCAATCCACATCCAGATCTACAGCAAGCCTAGAGCCTTCAGCAGAACCACATTACAGAGACCGCGAGCAGTAGACTGAGTGCCTGTCCCCCATGCTAGAGCGCTGTTTATGTAATGGTAATCATATATCATCTGTCACATAAACACGTCCTGTACTTGAAGGCATGAAGGTACCCTGTCCGTGCAGAGTTTATAGTCAAGATGGTAAAGGGTGCCCTTTCAAAGGGTATTTTTTCCAGAATAAATGAGCCTGAAGTTGCTTGTATGTAGCGTTAAATAATGACATCATCCCAAGTGTCTTACAGCTGCTTAGTGGGAGCCTCTACCTGCATCAGTGGTTCCTCAGACTCCACAAGTGTCCATCCCTGCCCCATGTAACACCCCCACCCTGGAAACACTTAAACGGAGCCATTTCCGTTTCTTTATTTTCTTTGCTCAACTTGGTGTTCTTTACAGAGTCTGAACTTGTGTTTATGGACATAGGTACGTCCAGTAAACCAGCCAACATCATACGGTTTTACCGAGAGTCCATGGCAACAACCTGTCTTTCAAGGGCCAACTTAAGAGAGAGGCGTCATCTTGCAAACATGGACCGGTTGACTTTGACACACACTGACAAGCTGTGGGTGAAGTGAATGTCAGGACTGCGGGTTGGACCTCGCTAAGTGCTGCATGAATCACAAATGAATAAATCCGGGCCTTGCAATGAATGAGCACATTGAGAGTATTCTTTTGCCAACTTGGAGAGCTTATGATATCTATGGATATATATTTTTGTGGTTTTATGGGGTGAAATTGTTTGTCTGGGGATTTTATGAACACACTCTTCCATGTTGGATTGCAGACATGACAATCCCAAACTGTGACCTCTTGGAAACACTGACAAAATTCTTGCTATATTTCCAGACCACAGTGAAAAGTGAAACCACCAGAGTGTGATTGTTCCGATCCATAACATGAGTCTTCTGTGATGACAGACATCAGGGGGTTACCCCTGACCTCTCCCTCTCTGACAAACTCACTTTCTTTCTACGTCCTCCATGCGTGCTGGCAGGCCTCGTGTGTGTGGGTGACTGTGGCTATGGAGGCGCTCCACCTCCTGCCTCAGAGCACGGAGCTCCAGGCTGCGCGCTGCCATCGCTTTCTCCAGCAGACAGCTCTCCCTCTCAGCCATGCTCATTGTTTCAGGGTCACCAGCGAGAGCAGATTCCTTCATGGAAAGCTCAACGGACTCCAGCCAGGCTTCCATGCTGCCCAGGGCCTGGAGGACTTTTACAACCTACACAGAACAGAAGCAGAGGGGCTAATGAAGTTGAGGTTTTGCTACAGTAATTTTCAAGTGATTTAGTGCACAGCGAAAACAAAGAGGTGATGTACTGTACTAAGAAGACAATAACAGCTTTACCTAATGGAAGTAGACCATGCTCTGACCTACATCTTTTGTAATAAAACACGCACGCTTTCCAACTTAGTCATCAATCTGAGGGGATTTGCAGCCTCTTTCCATCCGCTAATCGAATTATATGGCAGTGCAATTTATTTCCCTTGGATTACGCTTCATAAATTTTGGGGAATATACCTTGCAGACTCTTCCAATTAAGATGGTAAAGATGAATGTCAATGAGCTTCAAACCATGAGTGCATGTGAACAGCCCAGGCACTGGGCCAGCAGAAAGCTTCTCCCAATGGGAGAACTGATCTAGAATCATCCGTCATAACCGTAAATTTCCCCCATCAGAGGTAAGTAAAAGGCTTTGGTAGGACTCATGAGGAATGCCTGTTGTGAGATATTTTATGAATCTTACCCTAAAACCCAGCTCCTCTGAGGCCTTCAGATACATTGCGTTCCTCTGGTGCCTCCGCCGCAGCTCCTCCCAAAGAACGTCCAGCTGTCCGAGGAACTCCTCTATCTTGGCGCAGCCTGGGTGCTGTGCACGGACCAGCCCGCGGCCCTCCTGAGGACGGAGCGTTAAACTGATGAGAGCATGTGGATGGACTTATGTCGCGAAATATGGACCTAATCTAAAGCTTTGGGCAACTGAAGCTGTCTCAGCTCGTTATTTGATTAATACACAACAAAATGTAGGGGATATTTTGATTCACGGCATTCATCCAGTGCTTGTGTTTTAAAACAAACTGTTAATATGACAGTGCGCCTTGGCTCACCCGCTTGACCACCTCTATCCTGGCCCTGTTGGTGAGAATTTCTTGTTCCAGAGCGTGTTGGCCCCTCCTGGCTGCCTCCAGCCCCTCAAAGCTGGCTATTGAACACACCTGTGTGGCCATGGACACATTGTCTTTCAGCCAGGACAAAGTCTGAGAGGGAAAGGAGAGCAAACGGGGAATCAGTTGAAGAGATGAACCGTTAAAAAGAAGAATATCTGAACGGGCGGGCCAAAGGAATGACATTTAGATGCCACAGTAAGCACAGTGACCAGGGTCCAGGTGATTCTTCTCATCCTGACCTTTAAACCACCCTAGTATTTGTAAAACAAATCAAGGCAATTACTGGAACTGAGAGAACAGTAGCACACTGGTCTGCACACAGTCACAGTCGAATGCATGACAACTTTGTCTCATTTCTCATTCAAAAATGTGACATAATGTCTGTGGCTTGTTACAAGAAAAGGGTGTAATAGATGATAGTTGACAGCTGCATTGCTGACTTGACAATTCATAGCAATGAATTCTGCCATTGAGGTTTTTAATCAAGATGAACCATATTCGTTAAAACATAGTGTATAGACACTTGATTTTTGATGTAAAGGGGAAATGCAGGCGTGCCTTGCACGGGTCAAGTCACCTTGTCAGCAGACACGGTGAACTTCTGGAGCTGTGTGTGAAGCTGTGGGTGGCCTCGCGGGGCCGTGGCAAGCTTGGGCTCCGCTCTGGGCTTCCTGCTGCAAAGAAAACACAGACATGTGACTCCAATTATGACTTCCATAAAGAGCTCTCATTACGTAAGTCACAGAGAAAGAGAGAGAGAAACCAGGCCGTAATGTTACCTTTCTCCCTTCAATTGATGACTGACGATGACATCATTTACACAGGCAGGGCCGTCTCCCGTGGGTAAAGAGGTGTGGTTCACTGATGGCTGCTCCTGGCTTTGGTTGCTCTGTGTTTTCCTAACAATCCCACATTCAACAGTACTCTGTGGACAAAAAGTACAAAGTCTCGGTGGGAAACAACTAAAAGATTTGCAACACGACACGCAAGTAATGTTTGGCTTTTTCTGTCGGCCATCCATCGAATAAACGTTGACTGGACGCATAAACATCTCAAATGGAGGATTTTATACTGGGAGCAGTGACTAAACAGTGAGGCATCGGAGTAGCTTACTGCTAATGTGAACGTTACAATGTGGCTGGAGGCTGGACAACGTGGACAGCTGCCCAAATAAAGAAAAGCCTCTCCTGTAAATGACACAAAGCATACTCTCTTACAAAGGTGGGCTCTTCTCGGTGAAATAACCCAGACCAGACCAAAGAGCCAAGCTATTTCTGTTTGACATCATCAATGTTTGTAATGAAAATACTAAATATGGCAGAAAAAGGTTAAATATATTATAATTTCTTTATGAATGAACACATTACATCTAACAAGGTTGCCAACATGTGCTATACTACTTTGATGACTAAAAAGAGCCACTGCAGTTGGAAACACAACCCTTTTTGAAAATCCCTTATCCCCAACTCTAATTAAATAGCAGCAGGGTTTTTTGCAGCCTTAGATACTGATTTCCATGGCCCACTACTCTGACTCCGTTCAGAACTATGCAGTGGAGTTTTCAGAAAAGTCAATGCCAGAGCTATAGGCCTTGTCTGTGTGCAGAATTATATTAAAGACGTCAACAACCACTAAGCCTCTTTTACAACCATCTGAGTGCTTTAAAGGTTGGCCAAAGGACTCTGCAGCAGGGTTTCCAATGAAAGCTACATGTAACCGGACCATTACAGAGAACACAGTGGGATATCCTGATGGTTGGTCTGGTTACCAACTGCAGTCCACAGCAAACATCTCAAACAGTGCACTGCAACAGGATCCAACAGAGCCAATGCAAGAATGGATGCACAATAATTACTTATTGGTATAACAGTTTATTTATTCAAAAGTTTTGTTTTTGTTTTTATTAAATAGTTTTTGGGGGTATGTACTTATGTTGCTTCTAACTGTGTGTCATTTAAAACTTACCAACCAATGTTTAAAAAAAACAAAAACAAGTTTATATAATTAAGGTTTTACTTGCTTTGCTGACCAAAACTGACAGGCATAAATATGAAACGATTAAATTACCTGTGAATTAAGTACAACATTCACTTAGGTTGACATTTAACTGAATGAATAATGCAGACCATGCTGTGTTAACTGTTCTATATAACATAATGACTTTTACATATGCTAGTAAAAACACTGACACAAGTAAAGTCTCTGCAGCAATCAGCAAGGCAAATGTGCATCTGAGAAATGTTTTCCCGTAAAAGAAAATCAATCAATCAGAAAGGCGTAATTTACACAACGGCCAAAAAGCACAAAACTGCTATTAATAATAGTGTTTTATGGAGTAGCTTTAATTTAACCAAGTTATTTTCTGCATGGGCCTATAGAAGAAGTGAGTCAGAGATCTGGAGAAAAGTGTCCCCTCCAAAATTATGCGAGAGACGCTGTAAATTACAGGGGGCTAATATCGTTTGCAAAGATGTATGGCACATTATTGGGCCATGTCTGTGCTAAAGCTCCAGAACTAACAAACTACTGGGATTCATTTGACAGGGTTGATATCTATCAATGACCTCGCCTCCCCAGATATTTGCTTCTTCCTTTCATCTTTCACAGTTGCTTCCACTGTAAACAACTCCTTCAGAGCACTTAACATCCCATTCTGCCATATAAAAAAGAAGTCTGTCAGCCACAGCACAAAATAGTCCTTTAATGATTTGCTATGTCGTATTCAATGGTATTCTGTGTTTTTAGGCCTCATTAAATCATCTCCTATTTCAGCATATTTCTCCCTGGTACTGTTGATTCTTATCTGTTTTCTATGGATCCTTTTCACCCACGTGTCTTTTTGCAATGTGCTATGAAGTGATATCAGCCAAGAACTATCACTTAGCACCAAGCCCATCTGGTCTGCAGCCCCAGCATCTGGCTACAATTAGCCAGAGAAACAGACAATAGCCATGTTTACCCTCCAGCGACAAGAGGCCATGCTACTGCTGTCACAGACATGGACATTAAGATTATAATGCATGTACATACAGACACTAAAACATACAGACACTAAAACTTTTACAGGTACCTTTAATCGACTGAGTCAAATTGCACCAGAGAGACCACAAGAAAGAAAGTTCGTATGGAAGCATGTTTGCGGATACACTGAAAGTGCAGTCTACCATGTGCGTATACCTAGAGTCGCTATCAGCCAAAAGAACTGTGCAGCTGCATCTTGTACCCTGAAAAATACTGGTATCAACTCAGTACACCCGGGGAAAGTTAAAGCGCTGCGAAAGTATGTGACAAATTACTTTTACTGTTCAACTGATGGTTGTGCCTGGTGCTGAGTTTGGCCTTTGGGCTCCAGGGTTTCGTCTGGAGTGTCTTATTAGTCCTTACAAAAGAGTAACTGGGGGTCTCCCACAGACGCCGCACCTAGGTAACTCCCATCTCCCAGTGTAATAAAGGCAACTGACTGCAGTGAAAGGGCTTGGGACGGCCATGCCATCGAGCTCCGCACCTGCTGAGAGAAACAAGTGAGCCCGGCTTGCTGGCCTGATGGGTTAGAGCCTAAAACATCAGCAGGGGAATATACTGAAAAGAGTGGGATTTTCTCTCCTTGATCTTCTGGGCAGAGACTTCACAAGGGCTCAGGGTCAATTACAAGAAAAGGAACGTTGCATTATGGGATACCTCTGTGCTGAACACAAATAGCCACCGGTCATTCACTTACAGATTATAAAGAGATTTAATGTGCTAACTTAAAAGACTGAATATACACATAATTACTGGTTTTTAACATACCACACACTTAAGTTTCTGGATACGTCCTCTTCTAAAAGACGCTTATAGTATTTCCTTGTAGGTTTCTGGGCAGTGGGGTCACTATAGGAGCACCCACGTGTTCAACAGAGTGCTGGTTGGCCTCCAACATGAGGAATGTCTTGTCTGAGGAATCCACATGCTCTGCAGGTTATTCACTCACCCGACACTGAGCCACAGGCCATCTACTAATATAATATCAATCCAATGACTTTAGTCAGAGCAGTTAAAAGCTAAAATACTATTTTACCATAAAGGAGGGAAAGGCTTATTTGCTCTAGCCTAACATTCAGCCAAGTTGTGCAGTCAAGGTTGACATTTTTCATGGACACTTAAGGAATCCTTGTTCCAGTCTAAATAACACCTCTAAAAGCTCTTCCTGTAACTCCTACAGGGCAATGTTCATTACATTTTCAGACTAAAGTTCTTCAAGAGATTGAAAAGACTGAATAGTTATATACTGCTCTATTCTCTCCAGGGTCTTTGGGGTTTAGAGCCATGCTGGTATTCATTCTTACCATCTTATCAAGGCCTTCCTCACAACTCGTACACCAGATGATGTAATTAAGTGCAACTAACCATCTGGATGGAAAACCAGCAGTGTGTTGTGTGCCAACACTAGACGCCACCGCTCTATAGCACATCTGACAGACTCCAAAAACCCTGTTATTTAGGAAAAAACGCTGCTTTAATTGTAAAACAGGCATTTTCCAAACCAGAAGACAAAGTGCGTCACTTTCTGTAGCCACAGACGTCGTGCTGATGATGCTGGTCTCTGCCAGTCGAGAGCCACACTGTGACTTCACCAGTTATAGATTGAGTTTACTTACCACGCAGCCTTTTAGACGATTCTGCTCCTCCTTCACCTCCTTTCCCATGATTCTTTGCATCTCCATTCCCACGTTGCACTGGGGTTCTCGGGCGGGTGTCAGGGGGTCACCATCTTCCCTGGTGAAAGCTGGGCCAGTGGGAGAGAGTGTGGTCCGGTCACTCCTGCAGGGGGAGCAGAGTGGGATGTTACTGTGGTGCTGACAGCAAAGCTCCAGAGACCAGCAATGAACTCCAAATATGGCTGTGAAGTTTTCAACCAGTGTTTGTGTTTTTTGATTTAAATAGCCATGAAACGCAGCTGATAAGACAGACGAGATGATGTAATATTTGGATCTAAAGATAGCCCGCTGACATTACAGGCTCTCGGCCTGAGAAATATTTGGAAAGCGGGAGATGTTGGAGACGGATGTCAGAACTATGGAGTTACGCCTGACTGTATTTATTAATGTGAAAATGAAAAATGTTGCACGGCTAGAGTATAAGGATTGCAATGTTATCCATTGGCCAGTTCAACACTTTGATCCAGTACAAGATAACACAAGAACTACTGACCAGACTAAAATTAAAGGATGGATCCTAGTAAGTTTATTATTCCTACTACTACTACTACTACTATTATTATCATTCTTATTATAAATAATAAATAAAAACTTAATTTATATGGTACATTTCAGAACAAAGTTTTGAAACACCATCACCTCAAAGTTCCCAGATTTTCCCAAGAAACATCAGGGAAATCTAAAATGTACAGATTTGCTACCTATAAACGGATCTATGATATATTGGACATAATACCAAAGATTGCCATATGTTTTACTACGCATGCTGAAAAGCTTCAACCGATGTCAATAAATCAGAATCTCATTTCTTGTAGCTTGGTTCCCATTTTACCACAGCATTTAACTGTGTACTCATTAAGTAGATATTGCTTCTGATGTAAAAGGCTGGACTCTTACCGAAGGCTATTAAAGTAACAATAAATTTATTTTACAATGCCATACAAATTACAAAATATGCTTGTAAACACGTAATATCTTAGATTTAGCAGACTATTCGAGGTGACGGCAGGATTTTAATCGTGAGAAGAGAACAAACCGTGTTGCCAACTCGACTCAGTAAGCCAAGACATCATTCACATGTACAGTACAGTAATCAAACACATGGTCAACATCCAAAGCAGTGCAGAAGACTGATTATTACAAACTAAACCAGTGGGTGGTGGTGACAGATGCCTTGTGTGGTAGTTGGTCTCCAGACAAACCAGCCCTTCACTTTGCTTATCATTTTTCACCGATTCAAACCCAAATTTAACAAGGCTAATCAAGAGAGAAATCTTTATACAAATGGAAAAAAATTCTTGGTTTTGCCAGTGCAGAATTTTAATGTGGGGTACCAATTGAGTGATACATTTTTGTTTCTGTTCCAGCTTAGTGGAAATCTTTGGAGGACCAATTACTGGGTGAAATGCCGCATGTACTCACAGGGCCACCAAAGTGGTCGACAAAATCCTTGGCCTGCTGTCTTACCTGAAAACCTTCTGAAGAAGCGCCCAGCAGTCCTTCACCTCGCTCTGCTTCTGCGTGACGCCGGCCGCCAGGGCAGGATGGAGATTAGACACCTGGGACAGGCTCACATCTAGCACCTACCACACACAGGCCTGTAGGTTAGGTTGAGAAGGCTTCTTGCTGCTTTAGGTGACAAAACAAAACATTACCTACCATGATTTGACTGGCGATGTCGCGTATTTCTCTATCGCCGAAGCTGTCGAGCTCTTTGGCTGCAGATATGCTTTTCTTCTGAGAAGAGAAGATGTTTATCAGTAAATATGAGCAAAATGTGAATCTAAGATCCAAGCGGAAAAGAAACAATTAGGCCGCCACGCAATTTTACCATGTTATCAATAGCAAACAACGTATTATCGGCCTGTTGGTAGAATGAGGAAACCTCCAGTGCCAGCTGAAGATTTTCATGGTAGTTTTTCAGATGAGACTGGACCTTCAGCCACCTGCACAGAGAAGATAACACACAAATAAGTCTTCTGTCTAGATAGATGAGGTTTCATGCAGCATACCATTGTAACGTAAGGGACAAAGTTTACATTTTATTGATGTGTTTCCTCTTGCTGGAGATGTTTTTGCCATCTGTCTTCCCTTGTTTCTCCAGTTTTAGTGCCAAGTGGTTGATCTCCTCGTGGAGGTTTCTGTATAGCTGCTCATCCTGCAGGGGAACACAATCCAACTATGACCTCAGCTGTTGATAAATGCCCGGGAAACCTCTACAGAATTGTATTATAAACTATTAACATACGGGAATGTGTATATATTTACCTCAACAGTGTTTTTTTTTTTAAATCAATGTTCTGGTAATTATTATTAGCTGCTTGTTCCTTTACAATGCTCACCTGTTTCAGATCTAAAATCCTCCTGGTCAGCTGCATTTTGTCAACATTCCCCCCGAGGACATTCACCAGAGACTGCTCCTCTTCCTGCTGGCACACATAAAAGTCAGTGTTTACAGCCCCCATTTGTTAGGAACCCAACCATTATTTCTTTTTTCAGAGGCACCGGGATTAAACCACATTACTCCTGCTACCAAGGAAGATGCTGAACAGAAATAGCCTTCAGCATTAGGTGAGAACTTGATGCTAATGCACAGAGGGAAGGATGAGTGGAACTAAATGGAGAATACAGTCTCCTCTGGGGAAGGATGTTCTTTAAAACTTCATTAGCAACTTCCTCCATTACATTCCCACAGGTTCATTATCAATCATCAGTTCCCTTGTGAGAGACATGGACATGAACAGAAAGATAAACGTAAGCCTAAAACAGCAGATTGCTTTTTTAAAATGACAGGCAGATGTTTCACACTGGTGAAGATACACAAACAAGAGCCCCCGTCAGGATACTGAGCTAATTTCTAAGTGCTGTTTTATTGGGCCAATTACCTTAATCTTAACAACTGTTGATCAGAGCGGTCTGTCTACTCATATGTGCCCCTGGACCAACTGTTTTTGGGTCTTTGGACATTTGGGAGATAATGTGAACAGGATCAAAATAATGAAAAAAGGGAAAATGTCTGCAAAATTGAAATAAAGGTGCATTACAAATTTCACATTTGACCCTGTTTCGCATGAGTGTTAAATTTAAAAATGAGAACATGAATAGAAAATGCTAGCGTCATGCAGTCAGCAATTTATTAAAATCCCAAACTGCAAAAAACAACAACAACAAATATCCTTAAAAAGTGCTATGCTTTGACTCAATAGTTCAATACAATTGGCTCTGAAAAGCATGATAAAAGGGGAACAAAAAAAGCCCTCCCTCTGCAATTAAATCGCTTCTACACAACAGAAACAGATTTCTTTTTACCTTCTCTTTAATCCAGGCCTCCAGCTTGTCTACTTTTTTGTTGAACTCCTGCAGGTTCCTGGCTCCACCCAGGGCCCTCGTCTGATTTGCAGCTGTGTGTTTTAGGGCCTGCCACTGGTCCCTGAGCTGGCTGAGCTGCTTCTTCACCAGATCAGAGGTGGGGTTCAGCTTGCAGATCAACTGCTCACCCATCTTTTGAAACAGAAAGTCGTTGTTCACTTAGGGCGTAGTGTAGGAGGAGCCGCCAAACTAACATAGAACAGTGGCTGAGTACATTTGACACCTCGAGTTTGTCAGAGTCATTGGTCATGGGCCAGACGGCTTCACAGATGTTGGACAACTGCCATTTATTTCTTGGATATACCCTTTAAAATTCTCCTGGTTCAGTCAATACCCTTCCTGAGCCGTCTGTGTGTCGGGGGAGGTTAATTATCACCACTGTACCATTTCCAAAAATGTTCTCCTAAGGGACAATGTATAAGCTGGCTTGACAGAGCCGTCTGGAACACTGAGGGTCTGCTTTTCTCTCCGACCTACTGGAATTGGCCACGAGCCCATTATGTTATGCGTTATGTGATCTGACGGACTCTCTAAGCTACAACGGCAGTGATTAATGTTTGCATTCATATCCCCATTACCTGTTGAAAAGTTAAAATAAACATTTCATTTGGGATGTGAGTTGCTGTGATGTGCTTGCACTGGTAACTTGGTAAAATGTCAGCTATAATGTTGAATCATCATGTTACCTGGTTGAGTTGAATTAGGGTGTTCTCAAAGTCTTTGAGGTCTCTCTGAAGAGTCTGCGAGGCCTCCTCCCAATCCTGCAGGGGGCAGCGCTGAATATTACATCCATCCTTCAGGTCCTGCAGCTTGCCTTTGATCCATGCCTCAGCCTACATCACAAACAGACATACAGACCAAGATTCGCTTCACACTCTGCACATCACAGGCAACCACTCATGTCTGTTTATTGACTAGATTCAGCTGTTTGATGATATTGCTCACTTTCTTCATTTAACAGTAAAATCTGAGAATGTATTAGCTTTAGAATTATATATAACAAGGCTGAGGTTGGCCAAGGAAGCATTAATTATTTATGAATAAACACCATATTTGTAGATACATTCGTATGGCTCGATATTTAACACAGAAACATGACAAAATGACTATCAGATTTCCTTAGCAGGGTTTTCAAAGAAGTTTATATTTAGAACTTTCACATCTGAGGCCCATCTACAGCCTATTAGTTGTACAGAGATATTTGCTGCCTGACAGTACACTCAACAAAGCGGTAGTCACAATGGTAAATAGTCTTGTATCTGCTTATCAGGAGAGCAAACAGGCCTCATTTTCTTCCCTGACATAGATTAATACGTTGCCTCAGACACATCAAGAACAGCTCTTTGTTCTCCGGTGTCATGTTATGCAGAGCAGACGTTTCTTTTGGCGAGTGCCTCGGCTCTGTTGCATAAGGCTTTGTCAAGCAAAGCTGCCTTTTCTGGTAACATTTGTATGGAGTGAAAAACTGCAAACCAGGTGGCCAAAGTCAAAGTGTTGGAAAGTACATGTTTGTTTTTGCAAAGAACCCAGTGTGGAAGTGAGTGACCCACACAAGTCACGATAATTGAATGGATGAATAAATCAACTCCAGTTCTTCTGCTTCTAAGACGGATTCTAAATAAGTCATACAACTGATACAATTATTTTTTCTAGTGCTATTGTGTGGAATGCTTGCAGTTACAGTCAAGCACACAAAGTGAGTCATTAGAACATTAAATTAAGGAATTATTTCTAAAGAAATTCAGTACAACTGACAATGAACATTGCAGTAACTTCTCTTTTAGATCAATAAAACATCAAGACGCCACATGACACGGCCTCTAAACAACTCTTTACTGAAGAGTAAAATGTGATGTCATTAACTTTAAAAGCCCCCTGGTGCAGCGGAGGTATTTCTGTGTTGAACAGAAGGAAAAGAGCTTGACAAAACAGGCCCCTATCGCCTCACACTGGCTCCCGTGGCATTATGATGACCTCATACAGGAAGTCTATGATTCTCTTGTTTTTTCCTGTTCGCTCTCCACAACAATAGACGGTTTATGAAAATGTACAGTAAGGCTTTAGTCAAGCCACAAAGAATAGACAGCTAATGCACACAGTTCAGATTGTATTTTTTTGATGAAAAATCTGTGGCCACACCGGAAAACATCGCCGGAGTCAACAAATGCCAGATTTGAAAACAAACTATGTTTGGTGATCATAAGCAAAAATCAGGCTGCTTTTCATTTCCACAAGCCTCAAAGAATCCACTTTTAGCGTTTAACAGGAAAACAAGTGTGCACATCTTTACACTTTGTAAAATGTTGACCAACAAGCCACATTTTTGTTTCTTGTAGTAATGCAACTTGGCCCCGAAAAGACTGTTGGAGTGGAAGTTTCTCAACTTTATCGTGGAAATGAGACAGTGAAAGGCGAGCTTTTTTGCAGTGCGGCCTCTGAAACATATGGCCCTCAGCAAAGCTGTGCTTCTCCATGTGGTGACCTGCTTTGCTCTCCTTGCTTGAAACATTAGGGACCTTTAAAAGCCTCTCCATGGAAAACTCACTTCCACTTCCACAGCGATCTAACACTGAAATAACACATTTTCATCAGCGATAGCAGTCAACCACATCCCTGTAAAACAAGCAGGTCCCCACCTACCAAAAGCTCTTGTTATTTAAAGTAAATTCTCAAATAAAGTTAAAATACAAAACGCTGTCTCCTCCAAAAGCAACAGAAATACAGACTCCACTTAAGCGAAAAGGGGCTGCTAAGCTTGTTACCATGAATGACGTGCTACAGAGCTGTTTTCAACACGTACAGTACATACATCATATGTCTCCTTCAGCTGACACATCCCAAATTAATTTCTTATTACTGGAAGTAAACATCCTATCACTTCGATGGTTGATGGCCAACTGCGGGAAAAAATGTCCCTCAGCCGAACCCGCGGTAAAATGTCCTTGTACACTGGGGTGGACGGAGCAATGAGATAACACAACTAGTTGTGCAGCTTGGCTGAGTCTCTCTGGGCCATAGGCGTGAAGAGATGGAGCCAAACAATGATCTCATCCCTAAATAATTGCTTCACTTGTGGCGGTTTCCCCTCCCTCTCTACCCTCAGCCGAACACAGCTCATACAGTTCTCGGGACAAAATAAGAACCAGGACATATTTTGTTCTCCTCGGAGGGTCATGCAACTGGCAGCTTCCATTCTGATTTCATCTCAACAGTGTAACTGGTGGCTTTTGAGAGGAAAACCCTCTGCAGCTTCTTTCTTTTAAACATTTTCACATCAGAGGAGATTAGAGATAAGTTGCTTGCTGTGATCTAATTTAGAATCATTTAAACATCTCCATCTGCATATTCTTGAAAAGTGGTGTTGAACAAGCACACATATGTGGGAAAACAAAAAAAACAGTAGGAAAGTGCTGCCTTTCATGAGCAGAAGTTCATATAAACACCCTAACTGACCATGACTAACTGCTGATGTTGATATTGTGAATGCATGCTACAATTTACCTGCAGCACTTCCTGGTTGAAGAGCGAGTTGCGCTGAGAGAAGTCACTCTGGGACGTAACAGCTGCCGACGCTTCATTCTGTGTGTGTGGATGGCTTTCTTTCGTCTGAGGCTCTCTCTTTAGCGTCTCAGGCCCTGACAACTGTGAGAGGAGACAACACAGACAACAAAGTGTTAAAGACATGATGGCAATTTCAATTTGACTAAAACATGAATTAGATCCCACCTGAACACTAGATGTGGCTTGCCTCTGATAGAACCTAAATGACTGATGTACAGCTCTCAATGAGGGCATGTGTATGTGTCCATTCATGTTGATAACACCTTTTTTATACTATCCACAGACAATATAAACTTGTGTGACCCAAGTTCACAAATTAAAATACTTATTGTCAGCAATATGTGGAATGAAATGAAAGACTGCTGGCACAGCTTTCCTAATTGAGCATTTCTGCTGCTCTCCAATCAGGAAACATCTGGGCACATAAAGGAAGCAGGAACGGACATATCCTTGGATGTCTGACATGGTTTGCTGTCAGCCTTACATGTAAACATTTCACCTTTAAATAGCAGATCATGTTCACTCTTTCATACCTGAACAGGCAAAGAGACCACATCCTTCTCATATGAAATGGAATTTTCTTGAATAATATATGAGAGGAGGAAAAGCAAAGTATTGTTGTGCTTGTGGAATGGGAGGTGATGTAGATGAGGACTGTAGTTTTTTGTTCTAAAAGGGGAAATTAGGCTATTGCTGTGTCAGTGTGTTATTATAAGCAGCCTCCATGAGCTGCAAGCCTTTTCTTTTGTTAACATCTTCCCTGACCTCATGTTTTCCAGTGAGCCCTGGCCCTGCAAGGTCTGCTGTAACAGAGCACTTCGTCCACAACATAGCCTACACTGATGACTTCAACAAGAAACGGGCCAAATCCAACAGCCCATTGACTTTAAACAATATCCTACAATATACACATACTGTGTTTCAGTCTGTGGAGCCTTTTTTCAATAACTTACAGTTAATCAAGAGGACACAACAGGCTATGTGTATGACGTTCAAAGACACGTTGCTCGCTTAACTTAACCGGTTTTCCACCTCTATGTAACTTTGCTCCAAATGTATAATATAATAAAGTTTAAAATAAAGTTTGGTGAATACAGCACATGAAGACTTCATTTCGTAAACTCCAGGAGATCCATCAACTCCCCTGCCGCAGATATAGCTAGTAGCTAAATACCTCACTGTCTCACAGCAAAACAAATACAGTCTGAAAAAAGTTTGGACAAATAGCACCATTATCAACACAAAACATTAAATATATACAGTATATATTGGGCTAAATATGATACAGATATGCTTTTTAAATTAAACTTTCATTTAACGTTGGTGAGATAACAGCAAACAGTCATTTTGTTTTCTTTAGCTAACTATTGGTTATTTTTGATAGAATGTTAGCAGTTAGCTAACGTTAGCATCTTACCTGTTGGACGGATTTCTCTCCGTTTTCTTTTAGCCTGGTTTGTCCCTGCGTGGCCTGAAGTTCGTCACTGCTGTCTCTTCTGAGTAAAACCTAAAATATTTAGAGAAAATAAGCAGCCGATTGTGCTGAAAATGAGCCGTAAATGAGTAGACCAAGCTGGGCAAGACGACGTAAATTGAGGCAGGTTAAAAACCAAAACAATTTAGACATTAACATTTACACTTGTTATAATACCTCGTACAAATACCTCGATACATTTCCGGTAACTACTTCAATATTTAACATTGTGTTAGGGTACATTTATCAGAAAAAATGTATATCAATATTTAAACATATTTTTTGAAGGTGTTATCTCAAAATCCTTAATAATGAAATTACTATTTACCACAAAAGTGAAACACCATGTGGATACTTCAGACCATAGCCTACTGGTAAATGTCAGCAAATAATTTAAAACATTGTTCAAAATGTCTATTTTCCATGCTAAATTAAGTCTTTATAACGTTAATATATACCGGTAGTTTTGTTGTTGTTTGTAATAGTTAAAACTAAAGGATTTATCACATAGTCTACACTTTGTAACAACCTTTTCACATTTCTTTAAAAATAGACTACGTAATAATTACCTATATTTTGCCTTTATTGAGTAAATTGCCTTTTAATTATACTGCATTATTGAAACAAATCCCACCTATATGTGATTATTTTCTTGGTTATTATAGTGGCACATTTGCAGTAGTAAAGTGTGTCCTGTACCTTGAAGTGAGAAGTGGACTTATTCTCACAGCTCACACCCACAATCCTGGGCAGATGTGGAGCGGCTGATGTGCTGGTGACGTTGTTGTTGTTATTGTTGTTTTCAGATGTGGACCCTTTGATTGAGAGCTGTGCTGGTCCCACTGACAATTTGTTCTCTGATCTGCCTTTATACCCAGAGATCGTGATCTTCTTGATTGACCTGGAGACAGCAGAGGCAGAGGCTACGTTCTGGTTCAGGTGGTCCTCAGCCGCCATGTCCTCTGGATTGTGCTTGACCGGGGCTACCTGCTTGACGATGGGTGAGACAAGACAGGGGCTGTGTGTGCAGACCTGGGATTGACTGAGGTAGAGAGAGTTCAGGTTGTGCTGCAGAGTGCAGTTATCCAGACTCTGGCTCTGCAGATAACTCTGTGTAAACTCCTGGCATTTTGGCACAGCCGGGGCCGACAACCTCGTCCCAATGGTGAAGGGCTGGACCTTCCTCACAATGCTCTCAGACATTGCCAGTGTCCAGATAAAAAAACAAAATATGTTGAAGTCCAAATGGGCATTAAAAAAGTCTGTCACATCTCTTTGTACGCTCTTCTCACTCACCAGTTCTGTTTGCCCAGTCTCTGTTAAGCAAGCAAGTGGAGGGTTGAACAGAAAGTGGAGGGAGCCCTCAGTTCTCTACCTTCTTGTGCATATTGAGAATGCACAGCACACAGCCCAGCACGGCTTCCTTGGACTCCTGGGATCGAATGCGGTCCCAGACGTGGCGCAGCGCTGTGCCAAGGTGGGCAGCGCCTGTAGAGAGGCTTCTCCTGATGAACTGTGCCACTGAGCCTGCCAGTCTGCTACCGAGGAGCCTGATAACCAGGGACCGCAGCAAGATGAAAACTGCTGGCATGCTGCCTTACTGTGCTGTGCGAAAAAAAAAAAAAAGGTCAAAAAAAGGAGGGGAAAAGAGGAGGGTTGGTTAAGAGAGGGAATGAAGTCACCACCTCTCCACACATACAAACTCTCTCTCTCTTTCTCTCTGTCAGGAGCGACAGAGTGGAGAGGGGGCTGTAAAGCCTGGCTGTCAAAACTTCCCCTCTGAACCCGAACAGAAAATCTGTCCAGATAAGAGGCGAGTAATGGAGTCAGAGGCAGAGACCTTTGTCAGACCTCTTCAATCACAGCTTATCCTCTATGAGGTAATATCCTCAGTTGAAACAAACTCGCACACACCCACACTGCCTCTGCCTTACCTCCACCTTCAAGTGCAAAGGAACAGATTCCGCCTTGAGGTGTTCTGCTCTGTTCCAGCACAAAGAAATTACAAGACAAGACAAAAAGGTCCGTCACAGACAGCAGGCTTTTGAAAAATCCAGGGTAAAATCTAAGGAGAGAAGAAGCTTCAGAGGCTCATGTGAGCGCTGTCTGTCCAGGAGTGAGAGTGCTTTCCTCAGCTCCAAGCTTTTCCCCATCAGCAAGGAACAGCTGTCACAAAAGTTCCATCTGAATGGAACAGCCCTGTTGCTCTGCTCCTTAAACCTCGGAGCTGCTGGCCCGACAAGTGTGGGGGGCAAATTACAGTCAAGAAGATAATGACCCCTACCACTCCTTGATGGTGGCTACGGTTCAACAGAGCACATGTTGGGCTGAATGATTGGAATGGCAGGGGGTGGCGTACGTATGTCAGGGCAGCAGGGATTACTGAGGAGAGTAGACAGCAGAGAAAATATTTGGAGAGAGCAGAGCGGAGAATTTGCTTCCACTGGTGAAAGCTTTCCCCAAAAAAGGAATTCTCACTCTTCACTTAGCTGCCCTCTGACTTGACCCCATCACCTGGTTGAATGGTTCGCAGTAGCTGCTCAGCCACTTAAAACTAAACCATGTCAGTACAAGGAAAGTGAAGTAATTGCATTACGGCAACATGCACAATTTCTGCAACATAGTGTTTTGGGAATTCTCAAAATATCGACCCTCGTAGAAAATTACACAACATTTATACATTTAAAAGCTGTAAATACATTTAAGAAAGAATGTGTCTATGTGCTGAAAAGTTGCCTGTGTTACTGCGGGACAACAGTCACTCAGCAGCACTTCATATGACAGAGGAAGACGCCGGAGACGACATGGTTAATGATGCTGTTAAAAGAGCTCTGGTTTCATGATGAAGTCATCTAAGGAAGAGTTTTAATGTGTTGCAGCTTGAAATCAGAGATAAATTCTGCACAGGCTGAGTAGTGTTCAAGGAAAGCTGGATGGGTGGAGTTCAAGGGGTTTGGCTGACTTTAAAATGCCATTTCCTCATATTGCTGGGTGAGTGGCTCTAAAAGTGTGCGATTTATGTGTGCTGTGGGTACACTGTGTGACTATGACACCACCACATGCCGAAATGTTGGTTGGGTTCAAGTGGAACATTTTGAAATGTGGTCTATTTTTAATTTCTAATCATTGTTCATCAGGAAAGTAGTGTATACACGTAAATCTTTTAGCAAACCATGCTATGTAAAGGTAAGACCAGCCCACTGAGAGATAAATGAGAATACTGCATCCACAGCATAGCCTGGAATACAACTGGATCAAGTAAAAAATAAAAATCCATAAAATATTTACCCCATGAAAATTTTCTAACCCTAACTTGTTGAGTTAGCTATCTTTTGTTTTAACTAGACAGGCCTTAAAATTCAACAGAGGCTGCTATTTTTATCAGGTTATCTCCACTGAGACAAGCTTCCATTTAGCAGCCTTTGAGAAGCTTGAGAACACAAACATGACATAACACACCACACATCATTTCTTTCTGCTACTAACCAATCAGATATAGCCAGTATTGTTGAAGTAGTATTTTTACATTTTGGAAGACAATCTTGCATGAGTAGATACTGAGTTAGCCTGGAGTCGATTAGCGTACCATTACAACAACGTCGAAAAGCACACTTACCAGCACCTCTAAAGCTCACTAATTAAAACTTTACTCTAAAGTGCTGGTAGGTTCATTTTCAATTTTTAGAGGGGGTAGTTATGCTAAGCTAAGCTAATTGCCTCATGTCTTAAGCCCAGGACTTTACGCACGGACCTAAGAGTGGTATTGATCTACTCATTTAACTCTTACTGATAACATATTTCCCAAAAAATCGAACTATTTCTTTAAACTTGTCCTTTATGAAATACGATAAAATGGTGGGCAGGTTCATGGATGATTTGCATAGCATCATGTAAGATTTGCTGAAAGTTCACTGGTAGACCTTTAGGAATAATACCTCAATTAGGTCTGGAAGATATAGAGAAAATCAAATATTACGATATTCTTGACCAAATACCTCAATGTCGATATTGCGACAACATTGTATGGTTGACTACTGGTGCTTTAACAAAATGTTATTTACACAATGAGATTTTTAATAAATATTCTCCAGAAATAATTTAATGACTTAGTGGGTAAAGGTAAATAATAAAACAGCTATTATAGTCTGGTAAGTTCAGAAAATGACATCACTTTACTGTAATGCAGCCTGTAAAACCAGGTAAAGACAACACTGACCATATTATGATATTACGATATACCCAAAATCTAAGACGATATCTAACCTCATGTCATATATATATTTCCCAGCCCTAATCTTAACATAACCGAATGTCTAAGTTAAGAATCCTTTGTATGTATAGCCCCTGTTTTCCACTTGGCCTGTAAACAGAAAGGGATGGAAAGTTATTTTGCTCGCGGTGTCACTGTCTGATTAGATTTGAACCAGGTGTCCCACCTCTGCCAACCAAGTCAGATTAGGCTACTGTAACACCTTCCTTATGTTGTTTATCCTGGAAGTCCCCCCTCCCTCCCCGCAGCTCTCATCCACATCTTGTGTGTAAGTTTTAACTCTGCTGCCTACATCCCTTAAATAAATAATTCAAACCTCAGCCTTCATCTGAAAGCTCTTTATTTGTGCCATCTTCCTTTATGTGTATCTTTTAAGATGGCTGTTAAAGGCAAGCTGGTTCTGGCCTGATCGCTGATATCATTGCCTCCCAAGATGATAATACAATCCTGATGCTTTCTCACCACAGGCCCTGGTTGGTGATCACCCTTGTTAGATATCTGCCATTTTATTACTGTCAGTAAATACGACTTGGAAGACTTGTTGAGGGGGTGATGTCACCAAGGCAGCCCGCATAAAAGGAGAGTGATAGCTGTGGCGGAGGAGAGAATATGCATAGGAGCTAGAGGGGGTCTGTACTTTTCCACTTGGCGTATGTCATCACAAAGGCATGATCGGCCTCCTGGTCAAGTTTCAGTACAGATAAGATTGAGTTTTTTCTGGATCATGATGAAAAAAATAGAGATTTGAAGTTTTGGTTGATATAGTTGATATGACAGGAGTAGAAAAATGGAAATACTTAGGGTTAGGGTTACACATGTTTTATGTCAGGCATGCTTGGCCTGAGCTTCCTAGAAAGCAGACAGCATCTAGAGAGATCTAACCCAAACACTGGACACTCTCCGGCTTAACTTCCTTTATAACTTTTATAGTGATGGCTAAAACGGTTTTGTTTAATGTTGGATGCCAGGCCTGGATCACCACCAAAATGTAATTATTTGTCCTGTGGCCAAAAACCGTACTTTTAAGATTTTACAAGCAGGACAGACAGAGCGTAAACAGAATATCTTAAAACAAGACTTTGGCAAAGTTTAAAAGCAGCATGAGCATGGTTGTACCAGGTCAGCTTCTTTTTACTTTGTTTAAATACAGTAGAAAGAAACACACTCTAAAGAGAAAGTTAAAGTTGTGAGTGACAATACAAACATGCCAAATAAAACACAACCTTCGAGGTGGTGACGGTATGGTGCCAATGAAATTGTGAAGTCATACATTTGTATTAATGCTTATCTGTTGATCTAAACAGCTTTAAATTCCTTTGCTCTTAGCTCACAAGTCTAAACCCACGTCTTGACAATGAGCTAGCCTCTCTCAGATGGCTCGCCTGTGGGCTTTTGTACTCCAGCCGCTGAAGCTAATACACAGCATTCACAATGAAATGATTTGTTCTTAAATAGAGCATTATGACAGCTGCAGTTCATGGACAAAGGGAATCATAAACACATTATGAAAGGCACATTTTCAGTGTTTACTTCATGATGTCCATATGGGTTTCGTGAAGTTTTACCCACCCCAAATCTATCCAGCCGGAGAACAGAACGGATCGCAACGTAGTTTATAACACAACTATCTTAAAAACATAAACGCTGCAGCCTTGAAACTTATCAACAAAAGTACCAAACCCTATAATCAAAAATGTAATATTAATATACTGTAATTGTGGCCGTGGCGCCTAGTTTTGACAGTCACCTAAGGCCTATATTTGACGTAATAAGACGTAATCAGCTGACGTTCACACACACCCCCGTGGTGCTTCGTCTTGGTAGTCCTGTTTCACACGTTTCCTCTGAACATGTCCACTCTTATCACAGCCGTAACGAGCCATGACATCATGTGCAATAAAATGCCATCTTAGTCATTGTTTAGAGAAACGGAGTGCCAAGTTTGACGCAGGAAGAGGCAAGCAGAGACAATGATACTCAACCGTCAGCCGTGACGCACATATTGTTCTTCTCCTAAACTGTAGCAGCATTGTTCCAAAAAATAAATGTTGAGTGGTTTGTTTGAAGGTAACTTCACTGCTGCACTGACATCAATAACACCATGATCTCTGGCCTCCGTTTGCACCATTCCAATTCCAGTGCAACATTTGCTCCATTCAGCCTCCCAACTTTGGCAGCAGGGTGGCATCATGAGACAGACCAATGTAACCCTGTGTCAGTAAAAAGGTTCAGATATGAAGACAGGAGTCAGACCTAGCTTTAAGACAAGATGGCCTTTGTTTTACCTCCTAAATCAGTTTCTAGCCACAGCATTGAAAAAGGCATCAGGCAGTGTAGATGAGTGTCAGCTGTTTTGGAGAATGTAAGAAATCAAAACAGGCTTTCACTGGCATTTATAAAAGCTGATAATTTAAAGTCAACATTCAGGCCTATTCAAAAAAGGATCTGGAGAGGTGGTCGGGCCTTCTCATTTCGCTGGCGGGCCACAGTAACGCCCTCAAGATGACAGTACTACCTAGATTACTGCATTTGTTTGTGACAATTCCTGTCTGGCTCCCGACATATTTCTTAATCCAATTGGATGGCTATATCTAATTGTTTATATGGAATCATTCCACCCCTCGAATGAATCTGGAAAGACCAAAATCTAAAGTGGGGCTGGGTCTCTCAAACTCTCTCCATTATTACTGGGCATCAAACATTTCCAAACTGGCATACTGGGGTGACAGCATTCTTTGACAAAAACGGGCCTGCCTGGGCAATGATGGAACTCTCATCACACGCATCGATATCACCTATTTCTCTATTAGCAGCTGCCTTTATGACACAGACCAGTAGTAAGACTTTGTTTTCACCCTGTTGTTTCTGAATTTGGTAAACATTTTAACCTTGATCAGATGAATAGCTTTTCTCCTCTATCCCTCAACCTTCTTTTCATGCCTTCACAGACAGATCAGAGTTTTGCTGGTTGGCATTGGCACGAAATGGTTGTCTTCGCTGATCTATTTGATCTTTTCTGCCCTTTGAAGCCCTAGTTAGAGATCATAAAATTCCAAGGTCCCACTTCTTCAGATATCTCCAAGTCCGCAGTTTTGCCTCAAAACAATTCCCTACTTACCCTAAGTCGCCAAATAAAGACTCAGTGTACAATCTAATAAATTTGAATCTATGGAACAGAGATGATCTCTAAGACGTATAATATAATACATAAAATTGATCCTTCAACACTCACTAAAATACGTGAAGCCCAGGAAAAGAACCTGGTCTGAAGCTTGCATACTCTGCATACCTGCATCTCCAGCATACACACCTCCTCTAAATGTGTAAGGCATGGACTGATTCAATTCAAGGTATTTCACAGAGTACATTACTTCGATGACAGGCTAGCAAAAATATACACATCTGTACACTATATCTGTCCTAGATGCTTATACTCTCTGTCATTGGGTCACTTGTTCTGGTTATGTCCCTCCCTAGTTGATTTATGGTCGTCCACATTTGACTGCCTTTCAGCTTTATGCAACATATCCCTAAAACCTAATCCACTCAGTGCTATATTTGGAGTCCCACCCTCAAAAATACATGCCACAAGTACAAAAAAAAGAGCAGCAGCCTTCTGTAGTCTAATAACAGGGTAATGTTAAGGAATTGAAAATCTAATAAATGCCCACACTTCACGAGATGGATCCAGGAGGTTTTATCTTCAGCTAGAAAAGATTAGACATTTAAAGTACACTTAACAGTTCTTGTGACACATTCAATAGAGTGTGGACTCCCTTCATTGAATATGTGAAGGAAATAAAGTTATAAAAAAACACATTCAGGCTAATTAAGCAGGTCAATGAACAAGTCAATAAGTACATTTGTAGGTGATCAAATGTATCCACTTAACAGTTCTGGACTGGAGGCCAGTTGATGACAGATTGGCATCTGTGGGATCATTTGTTCTCAACAAGTATAAGGGTCACTGGGAATGAACTGATTTTTCTTGGCTGTACTAGCAGTTTTTGGCCACGCTAGCAGCATGCCTCTAGGGATAGCAATTTCAGGCTGTCCACCACTTTGATCCAGACTGATATAGTGGATGGATTGGCGTGAAACTTTGTACATACGTTAATGGTCCTTAGTGGGCAAATCCTATCAACTTTGTTTATCCCCAGACTTTCTCTCTACCACCATGAGTTTGACTATAACTATAACTATTCTGTTGCTCTAAACAATGTTTTGAAAGATAGGGAAAAAGGGGTGGGTCTCCCCATGTCGATTCAAACCCGTATCTCCATGGTTAATATGAACGTGTTACCCAGGATTCATTTTGTGAGCTCAATGTTACCATTTTTTCTCCTCCTGCTGGCTATTGGCGTAAATTACAATCAGCGGTATCTTAATTTATCTAGAAAGGTAAACGCCCGCACCTTAAAATGTATACTCTACAGAGAAGGAAAGAGGATGGTGGCCTCTCAGTTCCCAACTTCAAACATTATTTTCTGTCTTTCCTTTTGAGACCCCTCCTCACTTGGTTGAACCCAGATGTGTCTGTTTGCTGGCGTACCTTAGAAAGCGGCTTGGACAGAGCTTGGTCACTCCATGGTGTTCTTTTTGCCAATGTTTCTAACAAACAGTGTCAGCTACACTTTGGCCCCATTATCTCACATCTTATAAAGACTTGGAGATTATCTGAAACATACTGCTGTATAACTTGTACTTGGCACACTGTTCCCCTTTTTTCAATAATACAGCTCTCCTGATTGGGGGGATTTAGCAAGGGTGGCTTGTTACTTTTTTCTGACTTGCAGAACACATTCAATCTACCACATTCCTCTTTTTTCTTTTACCTACAATTAGGATCAGCACTTAAGGCATACAATGTCCCTTGTTAGAGGCTTTTGCCCATCCATCCTATCTGGAAGTTATTTACTGTGCAGCCCAAAAACTATGTTATGGGGCCTAGGCTTTAAAGGTTCTTAGTGATATCTGGCCGCTCTACCCTTCCTACTGAGAGGATCTGGGCACGTGATTGCCCAGGACTTAGTGTCGAACTTGACTGACATGGTGTATGGTCTAACATTCCAGCATTATCTTGCAATTCAAACCATCTGCAGATTCACTATAATTTCAATCGTAGGCCAAATCTCACCCCTGTGAAAATGCAACACATGAAGATAATTAACAGTCCTTTCTGCCCAGTTAAAGCTCAAGGTACATACTGTATCTTCACATGTTCTGGGAGTGCGCTCCCTTTTGTCAGTTCTGGTACAACGTTGCATCCAAAAATTCCACCTTGACTAATGTTACTGTCCCTGTTACTGTCAACGTTTGGATTTTGAATGATCTGTTAGTAATTCCGGTCTCTAGAATTTAAGAATTTGATGGACTCACAGCTGTGAGGAAAATTTGCAACCCATTGGAAACCACCTCATGACATGTCTATCCGTACATGGACCCTTTCCTTTTTGGATGTTGTGTACATGGAACTGTCAACAGTGCACATCCATGGAGCGCCAGAAAAGACCCTGGACACTTGGCACATCGCTAACCCCTTGAGGACCTCAACCTGCGTGTTGTGTTTGGTCCCTTGTCTTGTGTCTGAATGTGTGTGTGTTTGTGTGTGTCTGTTTCTACATGTGTGGTTTTGCCTCCCGCCCTCCAAGCTTCCAATGTCTCAGTGCATTGTTTGTAAATGTTTGTATCTATTGATAATTTCTTAATATGTTTTTTTTTTATCACAAATAAAATGCCACGAAATTTGGTGCAGAAAATCATCTGAGCATACCTTCAAAAAATACTTTGTTTTATGACCAAATACCTGCAAAACTATTAACTTTCCAATCCGTGTGACCTGAACTTTAGTGCTAATTAGCAAATGTTAGCATGGTTACTCCTAAACTAAGGAGGTAAACACGGTAACCATTATACCTGCTAAACATCTGCATGTTGTCATTGTGGGCAAGTTAGCATGCTGACAATAATATTTAGCTATAGCACAAAGTCTTTATTCTCAAAGTTATTTAAATCTGTAATTCAAATGAAGTGTGAAAAAAAACCAAAGCCGTATAGAAAGGAGTGCAGCTCATCCATGCTGCAAGTCAGTGTTCTAGTGTGGGAAGCACAGTAAGCAAGCGCACACTGTGTCATACAGGCCTTTATTGTACTTTTCTCTGCAGAGTGCAATTTGCAGCCACCCTCAGGTGGCAGTCAGGCTGAATGAGGTCACTCCATCATGTGACATCATCGGTTCACATGGCAACCAAGCTCAGGCAGCAGGAAGCAATTTTCCCATATCAAAGGTTAAAAAACAAAAGAAAGCTGAACCTTATTTTTGCCCTCTCCAACATTATCAATCACCTTGAGAGGGAGGTTTAACATTTGACCTGTGATGTCATCCCAGCGGCAGGTTGGGTGCCTTCAAGCCTTTATTTGGAGGCTCTGTTGACCTGGCGGTGTGATATATTTCACATCCAGGAACTTTAATCATGTGCTGCAGCCTGCCTGGAGTGTGTTGCACGCATGTATGCTTGACATCTAAATATTGAATTGTTGCCAAGTGAAAAGGCTTGTTAAACATTTGGAATGCAGATATCAAGAATGAGGTGAACCTACATATTTACATTTCAACATTTACATGTCTAGACATTTGATGGATCTGCTCTGTAATCACGATGTACTTCAAAACTTCACGACAGAAACAGCCGAAGAAAACTTGTTTCATCTGAATGCTTCGAGCAAATGGAAAAATGTAGGCGCGCCAAAGTACATCTTGAGTCATTTTTGAACACCGCTATTGCATTGCAGATTAGTTTAATGTTTTGGTTGAGGTAATCTTTCTTTGATGTTTTCTAATTGGAGGTAAATAAGCAAATGCCAATAAGCAGACAGACAACGTTGGAAAGACTTTCCCAGATGTGCTTAAACCTTGAAAAGCAGTGGGGTCAACTCTGTGAGGACATCATTATTCTTCACCTCAAAGAGTCAGGCAAATTAATTTTTTCTTTCTTTCCTGCTTTGACATACAAGGTGGCCTCGAGGATTCTACATAACAAGCTGGACCCACCTGAAAGTTCTGCGTTATTGTTTGCCTCACTCATGTCACCTCCTGTTAGTGGAATGGATGAGCTCATTGCTGACACCAGTCTGAGCTATGCATGGCTTGTTGATGCTAACACTCTAACAAGCACACTGACACCACTGGTATACTTTTACAAATAGAACTGAACGTTAGAATGGTTTTTGTCTCCAAAGTAGAATGAAAATTTGCAAAACATAAAAAAGGAAGTTGGATTTTTATAAAGAAACATACCATGTTGAGGTTCAGTCACTATTTGTGAGCATGAACGTGTGTGGTTTTGCCAAAAGACACAACTTCTAGGCTCACTTTGTGGTTTCATAAAGTACTCATTTGCCTTACTGCAGAACCAGTGACAAAGCAGAAATTGTTCCTATTTTGGGTATTGGTGCTCAAACTGTCCAATTCACTTGGAGAATAACCCGGACTGCTATTTTTTTGGGCATAGATTGTTGAACACATGTCTGGATTATGAAAAGCACGTGACCTTTTAGGCCAAGCTGTTGCTTTAAACAGACAACTTGTGCAATGCTTTGCACATTCCAGGTTAAAGATGTATTCATGGAGAGAACACAGAGTATCAAACTGTACTTTATTCAAGCATTATATGGGGATGATATAGGTGCAGGTGCAAGTGTTCATATAGGGCGTGGGATGACAATTGGGTTTAAAACAGGTGCTGTGCAATCTATGAAGCAACTGTTCCAACTGTGTGGGGGTAGGAGGGATGAGGCGGGGCTCTCGGGTCAAAAATAGAAAATGAGCCACATAATTAAAGTGGTTCGAATGAAAATACTTGTTGCTGCCAGTTGTGTCTGAAAGACCCTTTAGAATGGTTTTCAGTATTTCCCATTATACATGATGGTAATAAATATCAAGCAAACAAATAAGAAGCTAAACTGCATCAATAACACAACATCACAGAAATAAAAAATAAAGAGTAAAACTGTTATGGTAGAATGGAGTGTAATGATTCAGATGGCAAACGACCCTTTTAGCCTCATAGTGAGGTTATAGGGGCTTTAGGGGAGAAGTCTTACCCTTCATTAGGTTTTATTTGTGGACGTGAGAGAGCCCCAAACAAACAAACGAACAAAATAACTAGAAACACTAAAGAAAACTTGCTCCCCGGTCTGTCTAATGGGAGAACTCTCCACAACTTCCAAAGAGAAGAACAAGCCGCAGAACTGCAGTTTTAATGAAGCTTAGCAAACACTAAAATTTGTGTTTTAGCTCACAGGTGAACTACAGAACTGTCGAAAGGCGTTGAACCTACTCTCTCACCAATCCTAATAGCATTTTTGCATCGTTTTATGACCACAGTGGAAATGATGATACTCTATTAAATCACTCATCTGTTTAGGATTTGAAGCTTTAATAACCAACCTCCCTGCACGACCACATGACTATGCTTATAAAGTATGGCTTGTTGGTTAATTGGTCATTAGAAACATAGCCTTACTAATAAAAAGCTGCAACAAAGTACTAATTTTACTCCTAATTCCGACCCACTTTAAATGATCCATAAGTGAGAAAATGACCTTAGGCAAATACCAATCATCTTCTTTAGGACTTACAGAGAGGAGCTCTGTTCATTTAATAACCCCCAAATTAAAGGAAAATGTATGATTCAATCATCTGACCACAGAGTTAGATCATGCTCTATGACATCATTCTGGACTGCTTAAGGCTGTTGACCTAATCCAGCTATAGCGGAAGTCAAATCAGTGCGGTTTACATCCGGGAATATCTCTGTATATGTAGTAATGCACTGACCCTTAGCTTGTAAATGCACTTTTGGATTGTATTTGATATTATCAGTTAAGACTTAAAAAAGGCAGTTTTAGGCAATCACAATAACACTGTGCTCTACAGCAACACTGCTTTAACTTATATGGGCCTAAGAAATTTAAATACATAGTGGAAACTACGAAACAACCTCAGGAGTATGTTGAATATAGTGTAAATACTGTATTAATAATAACGTGTGTATACTTACATTATACTTACCATACTTACCATGATACAGACATTTTCAGGCAAGTTCCATACAGTACTCCTACTAGTACACAGAGTACTAATAGAAGCAGATGAAAATAATGCAAATTCGTCACTAAACTATTACAGAACTTGTTTAAATGTCAACATCACCACACATTTCTTTCCCTATCCTTTCGTTTATTGGTTTATTTTTTATGGAGTTGCTTTTACTGTTCATAATAACAGAACACTCAGGACTTTTATGAGCCATGGTAAAAACAAAGGTTGACCAAATGAGCCATTTGTAAGTAGAGGCTGTGTTTTATTCTGCCACAAAGCATTGCAAAGCGCTTCCATCATTGGGTTTGCCCAAGAATACCAAACAACAGTTGGTTTTAGCAGTTGCTGTTGACTAGCAGAGCTATGCTGCAGTTGGCCAACTCCTGTTCTCTATGTCAAGGCATAACAACAGACAGACACCACATGTGTTGGCTATAAAGTTTGTGAAACACACCACTAAGCAAATGTGTCAAAGAGTGGCTCAGCAGGGTCAGATGGGTGACGCAATCTGTGTGTGAATGCTGACAGGTGGGATGGCAGGCCTGACTTTTAAGGCCGAACAGACTGGATGTGACAGCTAGAAATTTTTACTGGGCAGAGCTGCACTCCTTTGCTGTGTGATGAGAATCTCCCAATTTGCAACTAGTAGTTACACATATCACCTCTGTGAAGAGCTGTAAGGCAAGGGAAACATCTCTAAATGTTTATGAGATAATCAACTACTGGAATGACTCAATAATGGCAGTTGTAAATGTAATTTTCAGGAATAAAAAAGCCAGCTCTACTCCTTTCCTCTTTTTTAGTGAATACGCAGATTGTTTCCAATATTATAGACTGAGGCCGGGCACAAATTCTAATAGGTGAAGGTGTGTGTGTGTTCGCGCCAAAGCATAATATTAGTGTATTGTACCCCATATCTTTATACAACATGAGGTTTGCATAAACTAGCTCAAAAACAAAACAATTACCCCAAATAACATCCTGCGTCCCAGACATGTGATCATTTAAATAAACTTCTCCAAGCCATTTCCAGAAATTCCTGGGTCCACTTCCAGATAATAACATCATCTAACTGTAATTGTGCAATAGTATGAGAAAGGACTGCTAAGTCAACCGCTTTTGGGTTCTACAGTTCAGACCGTCAGAATTAATTTCGGAGTTTTCAACTGGACCTAACAAAGAACAAAATAGTTGAGCTGACATGATTATATCTGTAGTGATCCTACAAAAGTAACAAACTACAATGGTTCACTTGAGTGATAATAGTTTTAAAACCTACTGCACCCATGGTGTACTGTAACCTGATTTTCAGTGTCTGTGGTCTGTAATCAGCTATCAGAGCTCCAAGGGGCAGCCCTGGGCAGCTGTCGTTTGGGCTGCCCCAGGCACAATCTTACCATTGTGCATGACGTGCAGCTGGCATGGTGTTGGAATGCCCACACATAATGAATCAATCAAAGCCCCCCCCCCCCTAAGTGGACCAGAACTAGGTAGTGATATAGGCAGATTCATGGCAGCTGTAACATGGCTCCTCAGTGCCATAATCCATTTACAAGGCTCCACGTTCACTTCAGCCTGACCATTTAGAACAAGGTTGATCACACCAAAGTACCCACCCCGTTGTAATTTAATGCTTTTAAAACTTAAGTAGCTAAATTAAAGTAGCATGATGTGCCACATTTACAGCCTAGACATGTGAAACAGGCTGTTTAAGGGGCTCCAGTAAAATTCACAACATGGGAAAGGCTTCAGCCTTCAGATACTAAGAAATTGCAAGGTCCACCAGAGCTGTTCACATTTATCCTTGGCCCCATCACCTGGACCACAGTTACAGTAGGATTAGGTCAGATAGCTGACGGCTATTTTGTTCTCCAACTCAGGCAAGCTGTCCAAGAGTACATTCTTAGTTATTGACAGCATTGAGCTTTAAGTGGTGCTTACAAGATGGAGGTCTTTTCTTTAAATCAAACTACGTAAATTCTCACGTATAAACGAACCAATTTGATGGCAAGCTTACACTGGAATAAATTGAGGTTGTAAGGCTTATTGGTTAAATGCACTGGCCTTGCACCAGATGAGCTGGGTTCCAGCCTGTGTCAGTAGGATTTCCGTCCATGCTGAAGAACAACTTGACACTAAAACACTGAGATCTCCAGGGATGCTTCTTGGTAACTGACCCTGCTGTGCCAGTCCTCGTGTAGCAGGCATTCAGGCAGCCAACACGGAGTATCAGATTATTAAGTGCATTGCCCAAATGCACCTCAACCAGACCAACTGGATTATTTAGCCATGTTATCTGACCAATAATACTAGGGTAGGGATCATATTCTTAAAAACATTTTTGGGCAGGAGTCTGTGTTTTGGATCTGTTTCAGCCTGCTGACCTCATGAGCAATTCAAAATGTGTATGACAACGCCATCTACTGCTGCCCTTATGTTATTGTGTGTGACAGAAATCACCATTAAGGATGGAGATTTCATTAGCTAGATTTCATGCTTTTCGATGCCTGGAGAGGTAAAAGTACCTAGTTACAAGAAGACAAAGAAAAGAAAAAATCCAGACATGAAAAAGCATAATTTTGTGTTTCTGAAATACATATTTTCTTCTGTCTTTTCCCTTTCATCATCTTTCCCACCTCAGATTTATATTGGGAACCGATGTGTGTTCCTTGCCCCCAGGTTGGGAACCACTGTGTTAAACTCCGTATTTCTATCTTCCTAAAAACTACTCCCCTGGAGCCCCAGACTCCCAAAGCCAAGGTTCACTTTGCATCAGTTGGTTTTTGGTAAGGTTATTTCCTCAGCAGACAAATCTGTAGTAGGAGTATCAGGAAATTGCAGGTAACTAATAACATTAACAGTGAATCCATCATATTCAAGTGTCCCAGTAAGCCATGACAGTGAGCTAGCTTATTAACTTTTTTATCTTTGTTAATACCAGGACTCTAACACCAAAGCAGCTACATGGAATTTTGTCATCATTTATTTTATTATATGTGCTTTTGACCTATAACAAACTTGTTGGGGAATTTGCATCACTAAAGTACAATGTTAATTAAACTGGGTCCTTCTTTAGATAGTTTTTTGCTCCATATTGTGCTCACATGGTAGATAGGCGTACTTCAGAGTCCATAGTGACACATCGCAAACCTTGGGCCAGTTAGCTAGTGCTATTTCATCACAGGCTGGTGTCTGGATTTCTGGGAAACGGAGTATGCAGAGAGTGGGCGGTGGGTTAATAGCCAAACAAAACCCAAAGCCCCATAACAGGTTCATCCGGCCATGATGTTGTAAAAGACGTGGGTTAACATTCCTTTGGGCAATGTTTTTCTTGTCAGATTAGAATAAGTTCTTATTCGAATCCAAATCCATTATTTATATAACACAATTATAACACAAATGCAATTCAAAGTGCTTGACAAAAGCATAACCATACAAAACAAATACAACTGAAAATACGACAGGTCAGCAAAAGCAGCCGACAGAGGATGCTAGTGGATGCTTTTCCTCCCAACACGTGACGAGGGAGTCGGTAGGGACTCCCAGTGTGGATAGCAGCACTGCTTGTCTAAACACCAGTTAACCACAACCTACTTGACCACTGAAGGTAACGTTTGCCTAATTATATTCCTCTGGTTGTATTGTTTTTATGTCCGATAACTTTGCCAATGTTAGAAATAAACGCTGTTATTTTTACTTGTGCCGGCCGGTTTTATTTAGTTCACGTTTACTAGCTAGCTAACAGCTAAATTAGCTAGGTAGCTAGCTAACGTTACTACTTTTTAGCTTTAACGTTAGCATAGATAGCAACAGCTTCCCTTGGACACTTGGTTATCACAGAGCTGGATACAGGAACACTATTATCGTTACACTGTTATTGTTAAAGAGCATGTGAGACAAGCGACCGTGATGGTCAGTTACTCACATGTGTGTGTTATTCCGGTCTTAACGTCACAACTAGCGTAATGTCGGTTAGTTAGCTAGTGTACGAGGCGTTGGACTGTAGTAGCTAGCGGTTAACGTTAATCATGTTAAAGCGCAATGCCACCGGGTCAAGATTAGCTTTATTAATCCACTATTTGTGCGTATACAATATACATGGTCAACTGAGACCTATGCAGTAGTATACATTGATGTTCCTAGTCCCATTTTCTACAAAGCCACTGTGGTCAAGTTGTCAGTGCCATGGCTAACATTAACGTTAGCTAGCTAATCATCTGATATGAACAGCATCCTGTTCAGTAGGTTAGGAGGGTGTAGAAACCGCTTTCCAACACTCTCAAACATGCCCCTCTTCTCAAAATCTTGCAAACGTGACAATTCAGAATGAGGAATGCGAAAACCTCTATGTGACATGCAGGGAAAACTACCGGTGACCGGTTTACTGCAGCAAAGAAGAGGCGATGTTGCTTTCACGTTGGAACTGTTTGTATTTTGAGAAGTCACTGCATGTGTGGTCTTTAGTTTAGAAGGCAGTTTTTAAAGCATGCTCGAAAAAGAATTACAACGTGTGAGACAAAACAATGACTCTAATACTTATAACTTACATTGCCTGTGGCCTATGTCTGGCCTGTTTTGCTTGGCATGTTATATTGGATGGTCTTCTGGGGATTTATTTATAAAAGCAAACAAAGGTTGGAGGTCAGTGAGTAAGTGAGTCACCGAGACAGAATAAGCAGGGGGACATTTGTAGCAAGAGACAAATTCACTTGCATGACATATGCGAAGTGTTTATATTAACTTGTTCTTTTAGATATTTTGTTTTACTGTTAAAATAGGTTAAATAGAGTTGGAGACCTTCTTTGAAAGTATTGTTGAACTACAAGCTTCCATTGAACTGCAGACCATTTTTACTGAGTCTTGTTTTTGATGCCCATAATTTCATCAAACAACTGCCCAGAAAGTTGAATGACAATTTAGTTGTTGTTCTCTTTTATATAAAATAAAAAGACTATTATTTTATAATCTTTAATCCTGACACATTAATGTTAAAATATTCCTGAAGCCATTTGTCTGTAAGGATATTGATATGGTTTAGCCCAAAAGGGGTGCATATTTATTGATATGATTCTATTTTTAAAACTTTTGTTGTGCAATGGGCTGTTACAGGGATGAGAGTGAACAGAAAGAAAGGGGAGTGGTAGGTGTAGGTCTAATCACTTCTTAAAATACCCTCCCAGCAGATAATACAGGGGCTTGTGATCCTGTCAGCAACACCAGAGCTGAGCAACACTCGATCCAAGAGGACATGCAGTGTCCCTTCTTTTTGTTCTCCTGGATTGCCCCTTCTAGTTTTCCCCACTGTTCTCCTAAGCAGAGTGCTACTCTTCTTGTTGTGGTCACAGGTTTCAATGGTGTTGGCTTGATGGAATCCAAGTAGGTGGCAGAGTGATGGTCTAAGGACTCGCAGTCACGGAGGTGCTTGCGCGTGGAATGTTGCGCTGGTCGGTGCACCTAGAAGGAGGGCCGCGGAGAGTCAACCATGCTGCTGTGGCGGTGGGGCACAAGGTGTACTCCTTTGGAGGCTACTGCTCCGGGGAGGACTACGAGACACTCCGTCAGATTGATGTGCATGTCTTCAACACAGGTTGGTGGTTATCATACGTGTATATATTGAGGGTTCCCATTAAGTGTGTATTTTCTTATAAACTCTAAGAATTCAGGGAATTTTAAGTAATTTCTTGTTTTCACCTGTTTGTTGTGTGTGTTTATTGTATTTAGTGTGTGCAACTATTGTGGGATCTAAGATGTTCATCCCTTTGCAGTATTTTGACCTGAAAAACATCAGTAAATCGAAAAAGGATACAATTGGCAGGTCTCAACAGCACTCTTACTTCTTCCTACTTAAATTTAATACAAGACTACACTGGAAACCCCAGTAAATGTTTTTGTTTGCAATCTAATGTTTTATTAGTAATGTGCGGGAACATATTTGTAGTAAGGATAAGAGTGTTTCAAGACAAGAGTTTGTTGAACCCTCACCACTTAACGGTAACTCATTACAGCTGGCAATTAAAACCCAAGCTTTCCATTGTGGTTTGTAAAATGTTCTCTTTGCTGTTTTTCCGTTGATTTCTCACAAACACAGGTGTTTTCTTTTAACATGATGCTCTAAACTTGCTCCCTTTTCTTCTTAGTAACCTATTTTACATATATTTATATATATTTTTTTCACTGTGTGGTTAGACACCTGCTTTAGGCTTTTACACCTTCTTAAAGTAGCTTGAGCTGTGATCTGTGGCACCAAAACCTGATAAAGATGCCTTTGGCTGATTGAAATGGAAATGGGACCACCTTAGCCTTGTCCCTTGCTTTGTGCTCCTTCTCTTTGATGTATTTTTACAGCACACCCTGCTGCCTTGTGAAGTCCTTTGGTTTTCCTTTTCTTTTCTTTGTCTATTTTTTTCTGACATTTTTCTTTTTACCTTCTGTTTTGAGCCTCTCAAAATAGGTTAAAGGCAAACTGGCAAATAAGCAATTCATCCACATGTTTAACACTTTGTTACATATTGCCTTAATAGACTGCAAGTTAAAAGTAGGTTTAAGAGCTTTGTCAAATGTCACCCACTGCTTACCTTTTATTTAAATCTCTATCCCCTAATTGTTCCAGTATTGTTGCCTGCTTGTAATGTTTTATATCTTTTTAAAAATCTGAAAACTAGATTACCATTGTACTGCACTGTGTTACTGTAGTACATTTACTTTGGCTTTGGACTCCCTTATTACACTTGCAGTTACTTTTCCAACTGTGTATTGAATTAATGTATCTTACTTGTTTTGTACTATAGTGTCTTTGCGCTGGATGAAGTTGCCTCCACTGAGGACAGGAGGACATGAACGTGTCCGTGAAGTGCCATACATGCGTTATGGCCACACAGCTGTGCTATTGGATGATATTATCTACCTCTGGGGTGGGCGTAACGACACAGAGGGGGCCTGCAATGTGCTTTATGCCTTTGATGTCAGTAAGTAGAGCTGCATCTAACTCACACTGTTAAGGGATTGATTGATGCTGCCTGTGAGATGCACCTGTTAGATGTTAAGGTCGTGATAGCTAAAGCGAGAGAAACCAGTTTTTTTTTTACTTCAGGGAACTGTAACACCTGCATATATATGTGATAGTTTTCTATTACACAATTACACAGGGCCGTAACACTAAAGTCATGTATTGTAAAATAAGAGGTTTGGTCCCTCACAATTTATTTTAGTTAATAAATTGTTTCTATTCCTAGACACCCACAGATGGTTCACACCCAAGATTTCGGGTACTGTTCCTGGGGCAAGGGATGGCCACTCGTCCTGTGTCTTGGGGAAGGCAATGTATATATTTGGAGGATATGAGCAGCTGGTGAGTCTTCATCACTCGTCACTGTGGCACTTGCACTCTAAACATTAAAACATGATTTATTCCGTCTCCTCTGCTGTTTTGTAGGCGGATTGCTTCTCCAATGACATCCACAAGCTGGACACCACGACCATGGTCTGGTCATTAATTAATGCCAGGGTGAGTTAAAAACACCAGTTATTAAATTTCCAAAGTTTATAATGTATTAGTTCCTGGACAGAATATGCCATGCATTTAATGTTTAAGTTAAAAAAAAACTATGGACACAAAGCACTCACTCAAAAAAACTCAAAGTTAGAATAGACCGGCAACATAATCAGTAACATTAAAAGCACTGTTGGAAATCAACAAACCATTGGTAATTTCCAGGGTTGGCAGTACCGCTACACAAGCTCTCAGTGGTTTGCTTGGCTGGATACAAGGGCACTTAAATGTAATGCAGCTCCCTGTTAGGTGGCCAAGTCAAAAAAAGCCTCACAGGATTTTAAACACTGCCCTTTTAGGAAATGCCATTTGTGTTTTTATGTAGTTAGCCTGCTCACCTGATAAACCCTTCTAAAGTATATTTTGGACATAGACATCAGTGCCTCAGGTGAACTAGGGATTGGTGGAGAAAGGACTCTATCAGTCCCTCGTTTTAGTTCCTTAGTGACAACATTTTGTCATCAAAGATAATAGTTTGGTGCTTACAGATTTAGTTCGGCATGTGATGTGACTGAATAATAACATTTGTTCTGCATGTTCTCAGCCTTGCGTTCCTTTTGGAAAACAAGGCTTTTCTGTAAAGTTTACGTGTTGTCTGTTATTCCACTTTTTTATATCATTTCAAGTCTAGTCTTATCTTACCTAGATCCAACACTATCTTTCAAATAATTCCAATTAGTTTACTAAGCTGGTCTTTTTCAGTTTTAACATTATTTGTATAATCTATTATTGTATTATTCTCCAGCTACTCTATTTTATGAAAAAAAAGTTCAAGAGCCTGCTGCCCTCTATAGCATTAGTGGAAAACCATTTCATCACTTTCTGGAAGGGAAGGCATGTGAAAGGCTTTACCATGACCATCTAAAAGCATACGGAGTAGATGCCTTTGTTAGGCAGTTTCATTCAGTGGAAACTGATCGCATATCACTATTTTATGTTGTTTTTTTTATCCATAGTTCTAGTTCTGACAGACAGTACCAGCTGCATTATTATTCTAATCCCACTAAATCATATTCAATGTCCCTATTATTGTACACTATTTCTGAAAGGCCAGAGGTACCTAAAAGTGGTTTTGTTTTTGTGTGGCTTTGTAGTTGGTGATTTGGTCCACTAGAGGGCAGTGGGTACCCTAAAGTTGCTGGTCAAGAAGCCTCATCTTTCGCCAGTGTGAAGATAAAGCTTTATACCCAGGGACTTGATGAGTTTTGAACTAAAACTAGTTTATGAGGTATAGGTCAGGTTATGCAAGAATGGTGTAAGTATGTAGGTCACATCCAGCGTCTTTGCTATCTGTCTTTAATACACTGCTTTATGTTCTGTCTCTTTACTGAAACGTTTATGGAGTGTAAAAGTATAACAACATCATCTGCTGATCTTCTCTTCACAGGGCACTCCGGCACGCTGGAGGGACTTCCATTCAGCCACCATCATCGGGACAAAGATGTTTGTGTTTGGAGGGCGAGCCGACCGCTTTGGTCCTTTCCATTCCAACAACGAGATCTACTGCAACAAGATCAAAGTGTTTGACGCAGAGACCAACTGCTGGCTGAGCACCCCTTCAACACAGCCATTGCCAGAGGGACGCAGGAGTCACTCAGCCTGTAAGACACATATACTTTTGGGATCATCACTTTTAAATGCTTACATCAATAAGGATTTAACCCATAATGCATTTAGAGATAAGAGTTGTGAGCCACAACAGAGGATTTTCCCACAACACACACTTCTGAATAAACTGGTTGTTAGGAAATTTCTCAGTTTTGTTTAGTGAGGTTAATGGTCTGACACCTATTCTTAAACATATGGTTCTCCTAGTTTGAATGATCTGAAATCATGCGGCATCATTTCAAATTTTCTCACTGCCATGAGTCATTTGTTCACAAATTGCAGTCATTTTCCAGTGTGACCTTTCTCTTGCCTTCTCAAGCATGATTAGTTTTTTATTGTTTGTGTAGTGAGAGTATAATCTTTTTTTTGCCCTCATTGATTAAACAAAAACAGCTAATTTAACAGATTCACATGGTTCCATTTACTATGATGCAAATGTCATGGACCTACATGATAGACTATAAAATAACTTTTTGTTTTCCTTTGTGTGTTTAGTTTCCTACAATGGGGAGCTGTATATATTTGGCGGGTACAATGCACGTATGGACCGGCACTTCAACGACCTCTGGAAGTTCAATCCAGGTGATCCCCATTTAATTATGTTAGACTGGGAAAACAAGTTAATTGTGTCATTCCTGGTAGTGTTTCTTTGCTTAGTGCAGAGTAATATTGGTTTTGATCTAACTGCATTGATGAGGTTTACCTCCTATAGAGAGATTGCAGCACTGGCAGTGCTAGCTTGTGTTGACCCACTTTACTTCTCCTCCTCCTTCTGTAGATATTCATGTAGACAATCCTCTCCTCCCTCATTGAATATGTGATAGTGGCTGGCTTCTCCCTTTTCACCAT
>NC_048423.1:17183304-17201269 GCF_013103735.1 Etheostoma cragini
GACCATCAGTTGCGTTGTGCAGAAGTCAGGTTGATACACAGCCGACAGCCCTATTGGACAACTGTTAGAATTCATATTTTGGCAAGAACCAATCAGCTAAGTAAAAAGAAACAAGTGGCCATCATTACTTTAAGAAATGACCGTCAGTATGTCCGGAAAATTACAAGCACTTTGAATGTGTTCCCAAGTGCAGTCGCAAAAAAACATCAAGTGCTACAACAAAACTGGCTCACAAGAGGAAATGGAGACCAAGAGTCACCTCTGCTGCTGAGGATAAGTTCATCCTAGTCACCAGCCTCAGAAATGGCAATTTAACAGCATCTCAGATTAGAGAGCAGATGAATACCACACAGAGTTCAGCAGCTAGAACTGTTAAGAGGAGACTGTGCCAATCAGGCCTTCATGGTCAAAGAGCAGCTAGGAAACCACTGCTATGGAGAGGCAACAAGCAGAAGAGATTTGTTTGGTCCAAGAAACACAAGGAATGGACATTAGACCAGTGGAAATCTGGGCTTTGGTCTGATGAGTCTAAATTTGAGATCTTTGGTTCCAACCGCCGTGTCTTTGTGAGAAGGACAAAAAGGTGAACGGATGGATTCTGCATGCCTGGTTCCTACCGTGAAGCATGGAGGAGGAGGTGTGATGGTGCGGGGGTGCTTTGTTGGTGAAAATGGTGGGGATTTATTCAAAATTGAAGGCACACTGAACCAGCATGGCTACCACAGCATCCTGCAGCGGCAAGCCATCCCAATCCGGTTTGCGTTTAGTTTGACCATCATTTATTTTTCAACAGGACAACGACCCCAAACACACCTCAAGGCTGTGTAAGGGCTACTTGGTGTGTGTGAATGTTTATCTGATGAATAGGTGGCACCTTTTATGGCAGTGTATCAATGTGTGTGTGAATGGTGCTTAGTGTTACGTGCTTTGAGTGGTCACTAATAATAGAAAAGCGCTGTATAAATGCAGTCCATTTACCATTGTCCTGAATGGTGTGAAAATAGCACTAATCACTATTTATATTTGTTTTATGATTATCTTTATATTATGGAAGAAATTAAAGTTTTGAATAATATAATAATAAAAATACATTTTATATAAAGGCGCCTTTCTTGGCACTCAAGGACGCCGAATACAGCGCATGAGAGTAGCTTGAAGTCCAATGCACAAGTTTTTGAAAATGTATTTGGACTGTGGCCTATTTTTTCCCCTGCTCCTGTCTTTTTTAATGATGGTCATTGTGAAAAGCACATGTGGTCATACTAATGTGTATCATAATAGTTGTCCTAGCTTTACAAGTTTAAAGCCCATCAGATGGTATTTAGGGATAAAGTACTAGGTTTATTGTAGCTGGAGAGTCTTGTATTGGGTGAACTGCTGTTCTAAACATGTGCTTTGCAGTCCACCAGATGGCAGTACCTCAGTTCTAGTCCTCTTACTCCACAAATTCAGAATGGCTTGTTGCTATAGAGATGCAATGATGCTGTTGGCTCTGAGAGTGTGAGACTAAACATGACATCCTTATTTGGAACAACTGAGAGCGTCAACATTGTCACTTATATTGCACTTCTGCAGAGCAGAAAGAGGATTTGTTTCTATTTCTGAAGTTTTATTAATTTGAAGGTTAGGTGTTGTCTGTTTGCTTAAATTGCTGCTTTTCATTCCCTTATCCCTGGGCGTTGGGTTTTTGGTTAAATGTAGCAGGAGGCTGAATGACCTGCAGGCACAATGGGAAGCAATAGTAGGTTTATGTAACTTAAAGTAGCTGAGGGTTTTAATTGCTTGTGTAGCCCACACATAACACCTGTTGTGCTAAAGATTACGTTTTTGAGCTAGGATGTAATCTGAAGATTTAATGCGTCTTCCATCTCTAAAGATTTAGTCTTTTTTTTCCATCATTATGTCAAAATATGGCTTGCTTAACTTTGTTCTTGTGTGTACACACTACAGAAGCCTTTTCCTGGAAGAAGGTTGAACCGAAAGGGAAAGGCCCATGTCCACGGAGACGACAGTGCTGTTGTATAGTTGGGGAACGAATTATCCTCTTTGGAGGAACCAGGTAAGGCCCACAATATTACCACTTAAAAACAGTACTTTTCCTTTACACTGTTAAACTTGCATAGGATTCAATCTAAAGGCTTTATATGTAGACTGTAATTAAGGATGCTCCCAAATATTTTCTCTGTTAAGCTTCCCCAGTGATTCTTGTGGTAAAATTCTTCTTTTTAGACTAGTTTGTAATGCTTAAATACTTAGTTAGTAATTCATTATTTCTTTATGAATAAAATATTGCATCTAAAGATATACATGTAACTGCAAAAGGGTTTGATGTGGACTGTTTAAATAACTTTAATCCTCTTCACCCAAATTAACCACTTAAAATACATATATCTACCCAGACACAAATGTACATGCAGTCATGCACACACATACACAATACAATACTTGCTAATATTTTGTAGTAGGAAACTGTTCTAATTTGCATTGGCAATCCTAGATCTATTTGTTTAATGGTTCACGGTTCAAATATACTCTTTTTTTTTTTCTTCTTCCTTTTATTCCCCACAAAGGAGTGCAAAACAAAAGCATAAATATAAGCTGATAATGCAAGATGATTAACACTGTGTTAAATTACTGTGTTATAAAGAGAGCGGTGCCACGCCGCTAAATGCTGAATGTGGCTGACACCACTGATGTGTTGTTTGCTTTCAGCTTCTTAGTTGCATAAGTCTTGTGTAGAAAATGTAAAGTTTAGCTGCACTTGGACTAAAAACGGCCCATGGTGTTTATGTAAAAAATGCACTAGTTTTTAGAATGACTGATGTGTTTGAAGGATTCTCCGGACACTATTGGTTTCCATTCATTTCAGAATGATATGAAATGTCAGTCATTTTCATTTGGTATTACAGTTGAAAACAGGGACTGTTTTGGAAACCTTGTTTGTATGTTGAAGGAATACTAAATTGTTTTCCCTCACCATTAGCCTACCTTCTTTAACTGATCCTTAACCGTTAAGGGACTAGAGTCCCAGTCCACCCGTCCGGGAGACTGACATTCTTGCTGTGTTCCGTGGACAGCTGCGTACAACCACAATGTTGCGTGCATTGTCGAGGACACGTGCAGCCGCTTTTCCTGGAGCCATCTTATTAAAATACCAAGCGGTTAGTTTTTCAGGACAAGTAGTGAGGTGGTCATATTATTAAGATACACCGTCTCTACTGATAGAAACATTTATAGCTTAGTAAGTTTGCAACAAAGAAAGGAAAAACTACCAGATAAGTTCAGAGCTTGTCCAGAGATAGGAAATGTTACTAAATGTTCTTTTCTTCGAAGGCACTTAAATTGCTATACTCTTGACGTTTGTGGAGGAACACTTTCCTCTCTTTTCATCATACCAAATGGAGTCTCTGGCTCCTGTAGACAGCGGTCTGTGATGATTCCCTTGTTGGTCGTAATACAGTAGTGGCCGGGGGTTCTTTGCTGGTAAGGTGCCTCTGCACTGGTGATGAGCTAGTGATAGGCCAGTAGCCCATGGAGTAATGAGGTAGCTAATGGCATTAGCATAGTCCAGAGTAGTCCAGGACCTGGGCTACTGTTATCAGCAAGTCAGCGTTATCAGGCAAACCCCACTGGGATAACCTGATAGTCTGGATCGGGAGCCCCTGGATAAGGGTCCTCTCTGCCCCACTACGTCTACAGGCCCTCAAGTCCTAAAGGACTCAGGCTGCTGCTGGATTTGTTTTCTACTGCTCCAGTGACCACATCATGGGGAGCAACACACCCTAATACACAAGTGCAATCTTAATTTATCCATTATGCAACAGCATCATTGTCATCAAAATAATTGTTTTTCAACCGTTAACATAGGCAAACATTTTTAAGATAGCCTTTAGTGCAACAGTTATTTGTTTGAATAATAATTTTAAATTTAAATGAGTAATTACAATCTAAAGAAACAATTTGCTGCCTAACGTTAGAAGTCAAAATTCAGCAAATTCAGTTATCGATATGGAACTGAGGAAGAAAAAACAAATGTTTATTAGAGATGAAGGGCTTTAGAAGGTGCTTCTATTTTAAGATAGTTTTGCATTGTTTGGTTTCTTGCCAGGATTAGTGCAGGATGGGTTTTAAGGAGTCATGATTTCCTGTTGTGAGCAGACAGGGCTTGGGTTGGAAAGGGAGTGTCATTGGTCACTGGAATGATGGAGGGTGCTGGATGAGCAGAGGAAGAAATCAAACTCCACACAATACCTCCAACATTCTGTTTAAAAGGTTCAGGAAACTTGTGCCATTTCATCTTCTCTGCCTTAAGCTGTTGACACACACACACACACACACACACACACACACACACACACCCATATATATAATGTACACCAAGTATTTTAATAAGGGGAGAACCATTTTTGTAATTTGTAGGATTTTGTTGTTCTAAGTCTGCCAAGATTTTGTTTTGATATTGTTGTCACTGTACAAATTAGAGCATGAACCTTGCAGGCTCTGAGCAAGTTGGCCACACAGGTTCTCCTGACCAGCATTGCACGTTTGTTGTTTACATGAGCACACTTAAGCCTCTTACACACAGGAACTCCCATAAGCATGCACACATACTAAGACACACAAACAGACTCCGAGCAGCTTCTTCTAACACCCATTTGTTTGCTTTCTCTTCTTTACTAGGAATGATTTCCTATTCCACTGATTTAGATTAGACTTAGCACCTATTTTTCATAATACACCTCTAATTTAGTGTACACTTTGGATTTAAAACCAGCAATTACTGTCTCTCCTGTGTTTATTTTTGCATGACCTAACAACACTAGGGCAGTTAAAAGGGTTAAAAAGTTATTGGTGTCTGTCTCAATGCAGCTGACAAATGCTTGCACATGCCTCCATGAATTATTTGCTGGACACCTTGCTTGTGTTTTTTGCGCGGCTTCTCATTTCGGTAGGTCTACCAAGGAAATTGTGTTCAAATTTATGGTCTACATCTTGTTTTCTTGTTTAGTTGTCCTTTCATATTGATCCAAAACAGAACCCTTCTGTTGATACTTATTCCCAGTTTATGATATTTATTTTGCCTGCAGGAATTTGTTCAGGAATAATTTATTACTTTAGTGAAGGACACTAAAACTATTAAGTCCAAGAGCCCTCTGCTTTCAAAGGGGTTACACATTTGACTGGACATAACACTGAGGTGTGTTAACACTAAACGCATTTGTTAAACAAATGTTATTCTTTGTTTTCTGCCCAGGGACTACAGATGCAAATTGGCAATTAGAAGCTGTGCACAGTCAAAGAAATAAGATATAAAAATAAAACAAACATTAACAGCTTCTTATAGACTGTAATGTGTAAAAGGAGACTGGGTTAGGGATTTTAAAACATGAGATTCTGAATGCATCTCTCCAAGTGTTTACTGTTAGAATGTGCTTAGATTTAGATTGAATACGCCTTGATGTTTGAACAATTTCTTTCATTTTCATGCTGTTAAATTGATTGCCATTAAACAGGATTTAATTAGTAGGTATTTAGGTACACATTTGCACCTCTTTAGGTTAAATGAATAGAGTGTGGGTGTGTGAATGACAAGCTAGGCATTAGTGGCTATATTGAGTGCCACTTACGTCAGTCTAAACAGGCCTGCTGAGCTGCAGAAAGGCGCGAAATTCTGCCCCATCTCTGATTTATGACCTCAGGGAGCATTCTTTCTCACGGAGGGCAATTTGATATACCCTCTGCTACACTCATTTACTGAGACCTGCTCACTGCCCCACGAAGGACGACCCGTGCATGACTAACTCCACCTGCACTGACCTTCACCTACTCACACAGGCAAAGAGCAGCATACTTTGCTAAACCCTGTACATATCAAACTTTTTCAGCTTCTGAGGCATTGAACATTGCTAAAATTGAGTTGCACATGAGGACAGTGCCACATAGATTTTGGATCTCCTGCTGAGTGTATGTTGTCATGGTTGGCATTCATCACACTCTGTGTATAATTGCTTACAACAAGCCCAGGTTGGGCTAAATCGGGAAGCATTTTAAGCTTGAGAACAGGGCATCCTATGAGGGGCAGGATGTGAACAAGGACATGACAGATTGGCATGCTGGGAGCTGACGGCTTGGAATCTTTGAAGGGGAATCTGGCTCTGGCCATTAAACTACTTGGACATGACGACATGTATTCATTCCATCGTATTTTCACAATATTTTTTTTAGCTTGACAGGTTTTCATGACTCCTAATGGCTGCAATGAGGACGTCTTGGAGGTGAATTGTTAATCTGTGATTGAAAGCTTGCTTTTTGTTGTCTGGTAATTAAAGATGGAAAACATCCCAGTTTTCTATTGAATTAAGATGTTGTGCCTTTTTAGCCCTTCAGCACCTTTTATGTGGACTGCTGTTAATGAGTATTCTTTAAAGGGGATTTAATGGCCTTTCACTGGTAGTAGGTAGGTTGAGGCAGTCACCAAGCCCAATCAACGTCTGTGTGCAAGGGACAGCTGGCATGGCGGGAGTGCCCGGGGTATTGTGCAAGTTAACCTTTAGGAAACATTGTGTTATCATGTATTCAAGTTTTGATAACAGACTGTGCTCACTATTTTCAACTGTAAACTGAAAACTGCACATAAAATTCACACGTTGTTTGCTAAAGACTGAGAAATAGGTCAGATGGAGATCGTATGCTTTTTCTTTTGATAGCTGCTGTTTTCTTAATACACCACATGTAAGCAAAAATAAAAGTATTACTGATTAATTCCTTAACATCTATAACGCAGCCAAGCAGAAGACCAGAACCAAGCTTTTTTTAATTGTTGGCACTGTGGCTCCACTGTTGGATGAGATTGACTGTTTCAGTTTTTATTTTTTATTTTATTTTTTTTTATTGATAACACCTTTCAATTCAGGCACAGTGGCACTCAACATCATAAATGACTGCTTTCCCTAATTTGTGTCTCAGTGCATTGTGTTTTTGGCATCTTTCCAAATGAGAAACTGTCAGGATTTTAGAAGCCTTAAAATATCTCAATGCCCATGATTCACTTCCCCCAAATTTAGAACTTCAGTCACATTGATTGGTTATTGCTGAGATTCGCTTCTTCAGGTGCGTTGTGCCATTTGTTGTGTATTCACATGACTCACAGCTCCTCTTGTTGATCTGACGTCAGAGTGGTGCTCACACGCACGCACGCGCGCGCGCGCGCATATGCTTTGTTCTGCCAGCCTTAACGGGTGTGTTACATTTGGCAGTATGCACAGTTGCTTGATAGATTTTGTGAAGATGGATAGCATGCTGACGCCATTGCTAACATTAGATGCAGAAACATTTATGCTTCAATTATTGGGCCAATTTTAAAATCTTTTTGACTTATGAGGACTTTCGTTTAGTGTAGGTGGAAAATGCTGTGTGTTTGTTTAGAAGCAAACAGATTTTGTTTGTCAGGTGTCATGCTACTATTGAGTTTTCAGGTGGGAGAGTGTGTTTCTGCTCTATACTCTGAGTAAGAGGGAGCTTACATAGCAGGTAATCTCACTGGTAGCCAAAACATCCCAACCATAAACCTCTTGTTTAATCCACCGGAATCTCACCATGATATTTAATCTGTGTGGAATTTAACTGGTCATTTCAAAACAGCAAGTTGCTGAGCCAGAGAGCTTCTGCAGAAACCAGTGATTTTGTTTAGTAGATCAAAAGGGTCAAAAGCCTGGTGCCTCGATATCACCCACAAGGCCTTTTTGCACCTTATCAATGACTGAAAGGGCTGCTGTTATGATAGTCCAGCCGGTTAAAGTGTGGCTTGTTATCATTGTTGAACCTGACAGTTCAAATGTTAGACTAAACATAACATGGGACTAAACAAGAACTAATTCTGATGAACTATTTCTTGCCTGGAAGAACTATTTCTTGCGAGGCACAGGCATTGCATGAAAACTCTTACTTTCTGTTTTGATTTTAATTTTTTCTTGAATCTAAATGATATGCTGGCTAGAGTTCCTGCACCCTATAATGTCTTCAGATCTGTCGCAGTGGAATCTGGCTCCATTGAAACACACCTATCAACACACCATAGATTACTGTGCCACACACATTTTGTGTTTGGCCTTCAGTGTCAAAGGGTAGGTTGCAGAAGTTTCCTTTTATTAATTGTTTGTGTGCACGTGTGTGTGTGTTTTTAGTATGTCAGAGATAAAACCTGTCAAACAGTGGAGATGACCCCAACAGGATACGGGGCATCCCGCACGTGTCGGGACAGGACCTTGGGGCAGCACAGAAACACTGTGATTTACTCTTCAAAGACAAGCTCATGATAGTATTTCATCTGCATCTTAACCCTCTTTAACCCACTAACAGGCTGTATACACTAAGATGTCATAGGGTTGAGTGTTACACAGCAGCTCAAATAAACAGCCTGCATAGGGGACGCTTTGTGATGCTGTTGTCCACATAAATTCACATGTCTAAATAGTAGTAGTTTAACTTGTGATTTACTACGGTCAACACAAAGAAAACACCTCTTGGTGGTTTTAGGTCCTCTCTGTGGAACAATGCCATGCTATGAAGACAAAGTAAAAAAAATGATAAGCAAAGCACAGCAGCCTGCTGATTTAACAGAACCAGAGGCTATTTGTTCACAGTTAGTGAGTTGTGTTTAAACAACCTGTGGCAGGGAAATAGACCTTACTGAAACACTACATGGTTTTTGTTAGTGAAAGAGAAGGATCCAACTAACATGACAGAAAACACTTGTATCAATAGTTAAAAAGCAGGATATGAAGAGATAATCGCCTGTGAAAGTAGCTAGTTTACTAGTGAGCAACTCTGATAGAAGGCATGTTCCCTAACCATACATGTATCAACACTATGGTCTGTATCCACTGTATTTTTGTCAGAATTATCTGTTGAGAGTGTCTCCTATTACGTGGCTGACCTTGATGCTACTCTTCAGCCGCAGATGAAGATTTGGGCTATAGAGGAAGTAACTTATAGAGGAGCATTTGACAAGCCCTCTAGACTTCCCCCTGTATATTAACCAGCTGTGTTCAAGGTCCTGAAACACTACTTAACGTCCTTGTTTTCGTTTTTATAGGCAGCTGGGTTGATAAAAACTTGTCCTGATAAAATGGACTAAATTTGTGTTTGATTGAGATTTGTAAGGATTTATAGTTTTGTTTTTTCTTTCTCCAATACCGCCACCAAGTCCAAATGCATTTCGTCCACAGGGGGTTGCAATTTGAGATGCATGGTTCACTAGCGGCAGGCATGTCCTCTGTCTAATCTGAAGCCAGGCGTCTGTCTCTAGGAGCCAGCTGTAGTTTGTGTCTCACCCTCTGCATGGGGCTTAGGTCTGGGCATCTACAAGTCTTAATCCACTGTCCAGCCACTGCCCAGGAGGGGGCACAGATAGCTCGGTAAGACGAGGTGAGACAGTTGAGATTAAGGCAAAAGAAATGGACGGGAATTTACCGATCTGTGATAACCAAGTCTATTGGATTTGTAAAGAAAGTTTGTGTCCAAACTGTTGCAAAGTCTTGCTTGTTTCTTAAGAGTCTAGTAAACCGCTACCATCCAACTCTATTTGTAGGCTTTGCCATTTGATTATAAAAAAAATAGTGGGCAAAATAATTCATACTACCATATAATGTTTTCTTCCTACAATGGTCAAGACCACTAGACCACAGTCAGTTATAATATTCTTTAAATTGTTTATATAAAAAAAGTTTGCCCGTTAATGTAGAAGTAATTTACAAATTGTCTAGGGCTGCACAATTAATACAATTTTAAACACTATCACAATTTTGACTTCCCGCGATCAAGCATTTTTTTTTTTTTTTTTTAATTGCGTCATTTCATAGAACGCGGCAATGTTTTTTTGCAAAGCCCATCTACCGCTCCGTAAACCACTTTCTGATCATGTTCCCAGTCAGTTGTCCCGCGCAGCTTACTTTCTAGATGTAGACAGTCGCAGAGGACAGAGTAACGTGAGGAGAATTCAGCAGATAGCAGTCGGTTATATGTCATTCTCAAGGTTTACCAGTTTACCAGTAAACCCAACATTTTGACCCTTCTGTGTTGTTTTTCAGACAACAGCAGTGACCAGTGCTAGTTAGTGTCTGTTAGCTCACAGGGCTATAGGGCACAAGTAATATTTGCCCTCTAGGACGGTGCACCTAATGTCCTCGCATCCGCTGCAATGCTGTTTATATGGATAAGGTTTAATTTTGCGTTACATGACCCATTTCTTCTGTAAAGCCGTGCCTGTGTTTGGATCTCTCCTTCTACTCTCCACGCAGCCCCGCCACACAGCGCCGTTCCACATTTCTGACATTTGTCTACAGTTTTAATTGTTAACACAGCTGTATATTGTTAAACATGAGACGCAAACCTGTATTTGTACCAGTGTTTCCGCTGGTAACTCTGCTATCGCGGCCGCCATGGAGAAAAACAGAGGAAGTTATTGAATGCAACTAACTGTCTGTAGAGTTATAGCATGAGAGACGAAGCTGCTGGACAGAGATGCCAGAGATGTGACCCATGGCCAGAATATCATAGTTCATAAAAATACAGCGCAGTGACGATGCAGACATTTCCCACACACAACTTGTGTAACTCCGCTGACCCGCCATTCGACACTTGGTGGACCCGTCCATTATGAGTCAGCAGTCACTCTGTGAGTACGTCCATTGCACTCCCTCTGTTTCCCAAGCTCTTTTAATCAGTTATTGTTCAAAAGAAGTTAAGGAACTTTCTCAGAGATACATTTAAAAAAAAAAAATATATATATATATATATGTATGTATGTATATATGTATATGTATATGTATAGATGTATATGTATATATATGTATATATGTATATATATATATGTGTATATATATATATATATATATGTGTTTATTTACATATATATATATGTTTATTTACATATATACCCTAAACTATTTATTTCAGATAGCTAATTTTCAATTACATGTGTTGAAGTTGTTTGTTGTATAGACATACAGCTGCAACATAAGAATGTATCATAATATGGATGTGAAAGCAGTTATAAATAGCCTATGTGACAATAAAATTTGTTTTGTTTAAAATCAACAAATCGTGATAACTAATTGTGATCATAATATTGATGAAAATAATCATGATTATCATTTTGGCCATAATCGTGCAACCCTCAAATTGTCTGTTTTTTTTGTTTGTTGTACTATTAATACCTGTTCCCACTGTTTTCACTTCATACCAAAATGCTAATTTGATTTCATGTCTGGCCATCCTGATAAGGTGATCTGCAGGAAGTTGTAGTCCGCGATGAGTTCCTGTGTGCTTGATGGTTCTGAAGGGCCAAAGTTCAGTAGGAAGTGGAGAAAGGAAAAGGATGCAGATCATATCACTCCAAGAATGAGGATATGGCCAATGAAGCCATTGCAAACATGCCTACGAAAGGACAGTTTCCAGCCATATTGTTAATATCAGTGTTTAGAAAGTAGAGGCGCCACTGATAGTTTGCTCCATCGCTCAATTTGTTTCTGAAAGTCCTTTTCAGAATTTGTTGGCAATTAAATTTCTGGACACTTGAGACAATTTGGAATGTTCCCGGGTTCTGTTTTGTTTCCTCATTAGTTTAGGACTGTAGTTCAGCTCTTTCTTCTACCGTTTTGAGGCCTAGGCTTGGAAGGTAATGAGCAGGCAGTGCATTGCTACAAAGGACTGGCAATTGGGTGATTAGGCACCCTCATTGAGTGTTGTTTTGAAATAGCAACCTGTGTTTTTTTAGTGGGGGAGCGCCATCACTCAGACCTCATTCAGACTGGGAAACCACTGCTGCTAAAGGGGGAGGAGAACTTTCACACATAGTGATACTTTGCTGGTCGAGTAACAAAGTGACCCATCAAACACCAGGATGCCACATAAAGTCACACACTGTGACTTTCCCGCTTCAAACTATTGCCAGTCTATCAGACACCTCTTACCACCCCCTTTTTTCTCCTTTCCCTGCCTCTATGAACCTTGTCAGGCTCTCACCAATAAAGCATTACCAATCTGTAATGTTCTGCTAAATTTCACACCCAGGCTGGTATTATTCATGAGCATGCGAGAAAGTCTCATTCCAGGGGATGCAATCTTCATCTCTCTTGGTACTCTCTGTTGAAGCATCCCCTAATCTGCACCCTTTCACGCGTCAGCATCCAAGGCTTACACCCTCTCTTCATGAGAGCTTCCACAGTAGTTGACAGCTACTGCAGTGTACTCTTTAGATATTCTACTTGTCATTACTTCTGTTAGGGAGACAGACTGCTGATTTGAGTGTCATTTCCACACATGCAGTATCTAATGCAAACATAGGACCAGCCAATTGTGACAGGTACATTGCTAGCGCTACAAACAATTGTTGACCACAGATTGTTAAAAACAGCCGACTTTATGCTTGGTGTGTCAGGACAAGTCCTAAACAATATCCTCTCGACAAATGTATGGATTAACGCCACCATGAAGGTCAGACCAGTGTTCATCCAGTTTACATAAGATTGTTTTATTATTATGCTGTTTAAGTTTGCTACATTTCTATCTATTTCAGCAGTTGGGTTTAATAACAAAGTTCCTATTAGTGTTCATTATCTTGGTTTTCAAATGAGCCCTAATAGACAGCAATAGACATGGACAGGGAGAAGACCGTCTAATGAAGACGCGGGGCTTGGGTGGTTGAAGGTATTCTGATATAGGCCCATGCCATAAGCACGGGTGGATCACCTCCTGGGGGGCAGGGGGCGTAATGACTTCCCCAGCTGGCCCCCTGGGACGACTGTGCTCGTGCTCTGCACCTCTCCTGGCCGCTTTAAGCCACTACCATGTTTGTTTAGGGAAGATTAGCAACGTAAAACCCTTACAACATCCTGAACACGCAGCAAAGGGAGACGCGATGGAGAGGACAGCGGGAAAAAGGAATAGAGATTGATGGGTGGAGAAACTGTTGAAGAGAGAGTATTTTGTGTTCAGCAAGAGAATGGTGTAGGGAAAGAATTCATAATGTAGTTCTGAGCTTTTCAAAACAAGTGGGTTCTGCTAGTTTGCTATAACAGTACTGTTGTGTCTGAAGGAGTCTTTGTTTGGACATGTGCCAGTCCACGTGTAGCAGAAAGAAACATATTAAGCTATTCTTAAAGACCAAATTCCTCACTTATTCTTCACAATAGATTTTATAGACACTAGTCTACAGTAGTGAAGTCAAGTGCATGGTGACTGCACCTGTCTGGCTCAAACTGTCCTCTTAGGGTAAAACTGTAAAGTGCATTTTTGTCCACTAATCTGGACAGGTCTTTTGGTGCACTGTGGGTACAAAGCAGTAATGTGCATCTAGTACATTTACAGAATAATGCTTACTGCCTGTGGTGGGAAAAAAACTTATTTGAGATATTAGTTGTTGACTTTTATCTTGAGTTGTGCTTTTATTAGGGCTGGCAAATTAACTTGATAACTCATGCATCTTTTGATTTGGGACTAGGACCATTCCATAGTTTGGGAAATCAGGAAGCAATGCAGCAGTAACGTTGTGGATGACTAGCAGAAACAAAGCTCCTTGATTGAAAGTGGATAAAGAAAATAGTATTTTGAATAGAAAGTTCAGCTTTAAAGCCCTTCCAGAGGGTTCTCTGGACAAGACTAAAGTTATTTGCAAATACTGTCGATGTTACTGAAAACTCAAGGCTATGGCGTATGAATGAGTGGATGAAATATGAGATGTTCATTTAACTTTTAAAGTGTAAAGTGGGCTACTACTTTGTGTTAGTATTACCAAGTGATGTTACATTCAGGTCAATATCCCCATCTGTTGTTGATTGATGGGTTTGAGATTACAGTACCTTTTGAAGTTATTCTGGAGAATATTCTTGTCATGGTTTTGGATTGTTGCAATAATAATACGTTGTATAAAGCAAGCATATCATTCCGGTGTTAATAAAAGCATTCGTTCAAAACTGAAAAAAAAATATATTTTTAGAAGGGATAAAAGTGAATAATTTGTGATTAATCGCAAGTTATTAATATAGCAATATTATTTTAAAGCTTTTGTGCGTACGTTTTTGATATAAATAAACGTCAGTCACATTGAAGCCATTGCCAAATGAGTTGCTACAAAGCTAATTAAGACTATCAGCTCCACACAACTCTCTGTATTTCTCAGTGTGACTATGTTCTGAAGATTGTGTCATCCGATATCTTTCCCTTGCAGAAGCTTGAGTAAAGATAATTACTTCCCTGAAGAGTTTATCATGTGTTTTTTTTTTATTAATTAATTAATTAATTTATTTTATCCTCTGTGTTCTCTTTGGCTACTATCAACTGCATGGATGAGGGGTGAGGGCGCATGCGCGATCACGTAAGGCTTGTATCAAGTGGAGAAGCCAACAGTTTTGTTGTCATTACTTAGAAATCCTCATGGGGGCAACAGAAACTACGCACTGTAGCTTTAATCGATTGATAGGCCTAGTTTGTATACTGTTTCCCTTCAACTAGCCTGGTTTTGGATTTAAACCAATTCATTTATAGAAAGATGGTGACTGAAGAGAGTTGTCATACAGATAGGCCCTTTGTGGTGGACCAGGTGTGTTGCAGGTGTGTGTGTGTGTGTGTGTGTGTTTAGCTGCGGCAGGAAACAGATGTCCAGTGATATCAGTGGTTGCACAGGTCTGGGAGACTATCAGCATGGGCTGCCGTCCCACTTCCTGTGGGCTTAAATCATGCCAGCCCAAGATAAAAAATAAAAAAAACAGCAGAGAACTGTCTTTTTGAGAACAATCTGTGGCTCCCTGATCATGAACCTTAGTGGTTAAAGAAAGATGGTAAGAGGGTGGATGACAAGGTAAATAATTGGGAGTCTGTTGGTTAAGTTAAACCTTTCAACCAAATAAAGCCTTGGCATGTTGTGTCTCATGCTCATGATAAAAGACAGGAAGTTTAAGGAGTTACTGTTGTCCTCCTGGATAGCTTTAAAACTTTGACCACTTGCAACTAGTCAGTTTCACTTCATTTTAGCTGACACTAAAAAACTGTTTTATTCTTTTTACAGCCCCTGTCCAGAGCAAGGAATGGGTGATGAATTTAACCTCATGGATCATTCAGACCTGTATATCTTAGACTTCAGTAAGTATTCTTGTCATTTTACGTGTCTCTCGTTAGCTCAACAATGTGTCTAATCTTGCAGAAGCACATGTTCAATAACAAATCCTCATCTACAACCCCATGTTGCAGTTGTTAATAAAGTATTTTCAGCTTTTTGTAAAAGGTTAAACAAGTCTGCCCTGGACCCCTTACAAGATAGAGACTATCGGGGACTCCTCATGTACTGTCCCTTGGAATAATAAGACATAGCCTATTTATTACACTTCCTATGTGAAAGAACAGCACAAGTGAAATATATTAGAGATAGACATGTATTAAACACATTAGCAGATTCTAAGAGATATGGATTTGTTAAATTATTATTATGAACTATTGTAGATTTTAAAATGTAAATACTGATTTGAACTATGAAGCTTTTTGTAAAATAAATAAACAAATAAATGCATCTGAAAACGTCTAGTATATTCCTTGGCAGTGTGCCGCTGACCCTCCTTTGAGAATCACTGGTGGATTCCTTAATCCAGTTTATATGACCAGTGCCTTCCTAACACACCTGCTTTATCTCTCACCTGGCTCAGTATGCCTGGCCTGTTGTGTGGTATCACATGGGGCACTTCCGTCTCATCGACTACCAAATATAGCCTTTTCCTGCTTGCACTGGGGTAGCCTGAAGTGCTGTCAGGTCACAGTTTGTGTAGGTGGGTTTGCACAGGGACCGTATGGGACTGGCAGTACCCAGTGCGTCCCCTGTGGCATACGCCTCAACGTGCCAGTCGCGTGTGCCTTCACACTGTTTATCACTGAACATATGGTGGTGCAGCCGTGACGCTGATAATAATTGAGAGGAAGTTTGTTCTAAGGTGATTTAACACTGGCAACATAATGTTCTGCATGTCCTTATGAACAGTTTGTTACATTTATTTTCTGGGGTATGGTAGAATCAGAACAGGGTGGTTTTCACAACATTAAGAGGAAATCTGACCCCTTTTTATCTAAAGATTCTTAGATCTGACCTGCCTAGATCTATCTTGAATTCCCACAGCTGAAATGTATATTCTGAGTATTATTAGTGTCTCTGATCAGTCTATGACTCATTACACCGTCTCTTCTTTTCAGGCCCTAATTTGAAGACGTTATGCAAAATAGCTGTTATTCAGTACAGTCTGGAGCAGTCAGGACTCCCACATGATATCAGGTCAGACAAACATCCTCTTCTGTTTGTATTATTCTCGTCATTGTTGCCACCACTCTGTCCCTCAGTAATAAGGCTGTTTTTTCAAAGAGGCAAATTATCCTCATTATCCTTTATTTTACCAGTTTTACTCAGGCTTTTGTCCGACTTCGATTTAAGTCCCTACATGTACCATTTGTATGTAATTGTATCATCCTGATAATAGCATGAAGACTTGTGTATATCAGACAATCATGGTGAAACTTTGAATGTTAAAGGCAAAACTTCTTGTCTAGCACAGACCAGCTGACAAAAACCAACACCAGCCAAGTGAGGATCACTGAGGCTACATCCAAACTACTTTGGTTTTATTTTAATAATCCTCACGTGTTTTAGCACAGTTTCAGAACTAATCTCTGTCCATACTTACATGGCTGAAAACGCATATCACAGACCATGTACAGATGCTGGGCCTGCGCATGCCGGTAAAGCTGATAATGCCACTGGACACAGGCATTGTCAAAAATCCATCAAATAATAGCTTACCTCCCGCAGTGGTAGCAGTATGAAATGCAGAATTAAACTGCAGCTGGCATCAGCAACAAGTTCAGAAATGGCTGTAGTTCTTTATCCATGTTTAATTTTCCACCAATAGTCAAGGCCGGTGTCGCTTGTTTTCTTCTGTAAAAGGGTCGCGTGAGAGAGGAGTGACGAAGCGAGGAAGGACCCGTTTTCAAATGTTGGTGTCTGGTCTCCGTTTCTGCCCGTTAACACGATAGAAGTCACTGGCTCAGTAATCTCCTTTTTGGAAATAGTTTTTTCCTCTCATTGGCTGGTAGAGCTACGGGGGTGTAGAAGCTCTCAGCTTTACCTGTGACATGATATATACACACACACACACTCTAAGGTCATAATAAGCATGGAGATTGTTGACATGATTAAAATATGATTCAGTTTTACCCTTTTCTATTTATTTTTTGCTTCGACTGAAGGTCAAAAGGTAGGGAAGTTGTAATAACTGTGTTAAAGCTACATTTTAGCCAAATACAATTCCAAAATGAGGGGTTTCAGTACTTACTGTCTGCCATCCTCCTTTGTTTTTCCAGTAATACGGAACATACTATTTTTTTCTCTTAGGGAATACCATTCAGACAATCATTCCATTTCAAGCATAGAACCACTTTTTTAATTTAATAAATTGACCGATTAGAAAAGTGTGTCTGAAATAGAGGAGTTGCACCTATGTGTTTATTTTTTTTTTTGTTTTTTTTTAAACGCATGGACCCCATGGAACTTGATACTAATTACTCCTCTTAGCCTCTCAATTCTTTCGCACTGTCACTGCCACCTTGCACACTCCCCACTTTGCAGTTGTGTTTCTAACCCTTAGAGGGTTTTCAGTGGGGTCACAATACTTTATGTGGCTCACCCCTCTTTGCCCCTCACTGGCATCTCCAGCTCCAATGCCAATCTCCCCTCTTAAATGCATACGTGCACAACAAAAAAACGAACAAAGCAATTGAGAGGGAGTGAGTGTGAAACCAGAGCCAGTGATAACAATCTGGAGCTCAACCTCTGACCTGTCAGCAGGTCAGCAATAGACCCTGTTGTCAGCCCTGCTCCTGGTTCTCGTGTTACAGCGGGGCATTCTCTCATCCTCGTTCACATCCCATTGGG
>NC_048423.1:17201279-17318132 GCF_013103735.1 Etheostoma cragini
CGACGACGACTCTAATTGTAGTAGATTTTGAGCACCTTGGATATTTCAAATCTTAGTCTTTTTTTTAGTTGAAGTTATTAAAAGCGCCAGGTAAAGACCGCAACTATGCCTCAAATCTTGAAAACAGCGGGACTTTACAAACAAAATCAAAATGGGTATGCATGCCCTCAGTGCCACATCAACATTAATCCCAATGGAATTTTATTTCATATGGAGTATACTAGAGCAATTAGTCTTCGTGAAGATTAGTATAGTCTATATTTACGCAAGATCATTTTGTAATACATGCACATTAGCACAAGTGCGATAATCTTTCCTGAACAATCAGAACGTTAAAAGGACTGAAACCAGAAGGGTAATGCGTTTGTCTCATACCCCATCTACTTTAGTAGTTAACAAATAATAAGTAAGTGACATATAGAACCCACACAGTATTACGAATGTTACGGTACAAAATTTGTTGGCCCGTTTCTTTTTGTTGGTCACTATTTATGCATTGCAAGGTCCAGTTCCAGTCTGGGCTAGTCTGTTGTGGCTCAAATATGTATCCTAAGATTCTTGCCTCTGATTCTTCCTGTTGTTCACTCCAGGTGGGAACTGGCAGCTATGACCACCAACAGCAACATCAGCAGGCCCATCTTCTCCTCCCATGGCTGACACGGCACAATGGGAAGCAGAACTAGGACTGAGGACACTGAGCTTTTATCTTTCTAATCAACTGAGCTCTAAAAGACAGTTTTTTTGTGAAGTTTTGATCCGTGTGGGATATATTTTCCACATTCTTCAAGTGAAAACTCATTACTGACCAAAATATTCTCCGTATGACTTCCTTGGACACCATGAAGCCCTCTCATGTATAAGGATATTTTAAACCTTGAGACACTGGTTATATGTGATAGAAAAAATGGACTCCTGTTCACATTTTTGTCTTCTTTCTAGCCTCTCTAGAAATCCAATCAGCCTATGATAATCATAGACTTCTAATTTTAAGCACAGGAAGAGACAAGAACTTCAGCCAAAGGTCTCGGGCGGTAACCTCTTTGTTGTCGATGCTGTCCTGATGCCACATCTCCCCTAAAAGACTGTGAGCATTCTTCTCCAGATAAAGAGAGACAGAGCTGGTCATGAGTTTGTATATCTTGCAGCTCTCACTATGTCATAAAACCATGTCAAAACTACCATGTCCATATGCAGGAAATGCAGATATGTACACTGTATACAATAGGACATTACTAAATGATTACTTTGGCATTAAATGCAAGGAGAAAGCGAGCGTAGGGTATATAGTGGTATGCTTGTAAAACGTTCTGTTTAACTGACTTTCGATTCTTACCTTGTTCCCTGTTTCATCATAACATGGCGAGCACCTTTCTGCTCTCAAGTGTGTCAAGGTGATTTGCAGGGCAACTTAAGCAAGCCGTCTGTCCGCCTTGTAAAATAATCAAGTCCATCTACCTCCCTCAATAGCATGTATCATTGGGTGTTCAATAAGACTAGACATCTACTCGCTTACCCTCCTCCGCCAGCCAAGAAAATTAAGCCTTTCCACACAGACGTTTGAGTCGTAGGGTCAGTGGAAGAGTGCGACTCGCCTGCCACACCAACCCACCCCTTAACCTTGTAATTTTTTTTCAGTGCCAAAGGGAATCATGATGCAGATATATACTGTGTATGTGTGTAAGCACGTGGTCCCATCTACACATAATCCCAGTCCAGCTGCTTCAGTGTGCCTGCTGTAGGGGGATACGATCACTAATATGCATACTGTAGTTGTTACACTTATAGACAATCCTACAGCGATCAGAGACTTTTCTCATGACCACAGTACGGTGAAAAATAACAAAAGTGTGCATGTGTGACTGCACTCAAAGCTAAACCTGAGCAGGTTATTAATGAATAAGGGCTTACACACTCACCACACAGCTGAAAAATGACTAGGACTGGCTCAAATTGGGAATGTGTGATTCAGGTTGTGTGTTTTTATTGTGATTGCAGATTTTAGAACAAAACTTTTAAAACACAGGAGTGGTGGTGGTCTTTTATTAAAGCATCTCTCGTAATCTCAATCCACTTTAGTCAAAGGATAAGGTTGGTGATATTCTATATTTCCTGACATAGTTGACAAATCCCATAAAGACCAAGAGCTACGATGTGTTAGTCCGTCTCTCATCACTTCCCTACCCTGTCTGTGGCCCTCATTTGTTCCTACTCAATAGTACCAACCTGGGGTCAATTCATTTCCTTACACAGCTGGTCTCTAGTTTTTAACAGTTATTCAAACAAAAGTAAAAAACTTTTTTCAGTTGAGAATTTGGTGCCCTTGCAGTACTAACGGCAGCAGGACGTGTGTTTACTTTGAGTCTATCTTAAACTAATGTGGCCTTGGTCATTGTATCCCAGTACAGTGTTGTGGCTCATTTACAGAATGAGTTAAGAATAGCTTTTGGAGGACGGTAAATGTCTATGGAGTGAAATATACCAGGCTTTGGATACATAGAAAATACTTGTTGGATTCATTCTTTGTTGGTTTTATGGGATTGTGGGGAAAAAAAAATACAAAATATCACTTATCCTTTGAATCTTACATATAAGGATAATGAGGTATACGGCATGCCATTGAAATGTTTGACCTGGTGAGGATGAATACACAGGCAAAAATGTTGAATTTACACTGCCTATTTATTTAGATGTCAATAGGAACTGTGCTACCACACACTTGTGAGCTGTGTCAATGCTTTTCGGTCCTGGTCTTTGGGACCATGTGTTTTCTGTCTGGCCAGATAGTTCAATTGAATCTGTATCAGTCAGTTTCTGATTAGCTGGTCAGAATTAAACCCTTCAGGGCTCTAAGTCCCAAACATCAGGATTGGATAACACTGTCCTACAAGGTAAATGTTTACAAATTTGTGTATTTCATGTGAAGCAGTGTAAACAATCTTAAACACAGTTTGAAGTCACCAGATAACTGCACTAAAGCCAATCGTGGCATGTCAGGCCTTACTGGGAAGAGACATGTTGATGCTGCTCTTTGCCTATGTAGAGTTCCAGATGTTTGCCTGCCCAAACCAAGTCTGAATTTTATTATAGACCGGGGGTGCCGATGTGACTCATTTGGACATATCACACGCTTGATATTCCTCACAACCACAGTTACTTGGACTATACGACAGCTAATGTAGTAAAACCACAGGGAAGCTAATCACAAAAGAAACTACTGGTGAACAATCTTCTTTTTCTAAAGTGTGGTTAGGCTCAGTCATTTTTATTTCAGGAGGCTTATGGGTAATGCCATTTTCAGTTCAGAACTTTTCAGGAATAAGACATGAAGTCAAAATGAAGTAAATGACAATGTAGACACTATTGCAAAAATACAATAACTGCACAACAAATTTCCTCACTGATGGTTACTCACTTACCATCAACATCTTAAATTTTTAGTGGCGGTGATGTAAAAACCAGTTTTTGAGGCTTCCCTGTTATTTCTCATTGAAGTTTGTGAGGAGGCTTCACCAAATAGTTGCTCAAACGTGGCACAGTGATTCTGGCTTTATCAAGATAACATTTGTCAACTTAAATAGTTATATAACTTATTATAGCGCACACTCAAAGTTATTCAGTGTGAGCAGTAATTATTCGCCAAGAAGTAAGTGACCCAACTGATTTCATGCCAAGAAGTGTATTCTAAGGCTTTTCAGTACATGGTTGAATAATTCATAAACTACAAAGAATGCTTGGGAAAAATAGAACAAAGCTTGAAGTGTATTTGGATTCATTTTACACCTGTGCAGGCCCCCTAAGCTTACTGTTTTTATTTTGTATTTAACATGTTTTTCAGAGGGTTGGTCAGGACTTCCTGTGCAATATACTTTATTACTGTATCAATAATAAAAATGAGAACATTTAACTTGTTTAAATTTGTAATTTTAAATGTGTAATATTTACATTTTCTTAACCTACTAATGTTGTTATCGGAGCTTGTTGAGCGTAATAATGATTTCTAAAGCTTTATGGATTTGGTCGAGACTAAACCGACCATGTCTGTCAGTGTTGCTGTCATTTGCACTTTGAGGCGTCACAGTCAAGGTTGGAAAGGTAAAAATCTTCAATTTGCATGTGCAAGTAGAATCCCTACATACACAACAGGGTGTCAAACTGCTAGCCAGTGGCCAGATTTGGCCCCAAAAATCATTAACCCTCCTGTTGTCCTCGGGTCAAATTTGACCCCCTTAAAAAAATGTCTATATCTGAAATATGTTTTTTTTTTTTTTTTTTTTAAACCATAGTACCCCAAAAAAATTGATTGGATTCCATTCAACGCTTTTTGAAAATACAACTGACTAAACTTATCTGTACGTTCCTCTGGTCTTAACTATTAGTCAAAAATTCATAATTTCTGCTTTTTGAACTCAAATATTAGGTAAAATTCTATATAAATGAGGTGGTGTTAGTGAAAACTGAGAAAAAGTCTGAAAAAGGGACAAAAATGTCACATTTTGGCAGTTTTTCACCCAGGAGGACAACACAAGGGTTAATGGTCTCCCACGTGTTTAGGATCTGTTAAGTGAGGCCCAGCAATTATTTCGGAGTAAATTTGCAAAATCAGATGCAGCATCAGATGTTTTAGACTTGTGGAAGTCAAAATAAAAAGACCCACTAAAATCCTGAAAAACAATTGTGACTTTCATCGTTTGAAAAAACAAGCCAGATGCATTTTTATCTATGGAGTGCGGCCTCCTATTGGAGCTACTGTATGTGACACTTAATAGTTACCAGGTCTTTGAACCATGCAGTTCCCCAGTTTCTGCTTCCTGCTCAAATCCAGAGAGCTGAATTTGCCCCAGCCGGCCTGTCTGATAGCCCTCATCGTCTACTTCAGTGGGTACTCTGAAGCCGTGGTGCCACCGACCCCCCGACTGCCTGTGAGACTACCTAATGGCACGCGTGCGGCTGCTTTGGGGTGGGGGTGGGGGGGTTCCCCCATTATTTGAAAGCGTCTCACCCTGAACCCCAGCTCCAATCTATGCCTCTGCAACCAGTAGCGGCCTGGCAGTTTGTTCCTGTCTGTCACCAGCCCCGTGCTATAAAGCCAGTGTTATCTGCAGTGTTAAGTGCAGGCCACAGACGTAGGGTCAGCTCAAAGTGAGGCAGCAGAGACACCCTGTCCCGCCTGGCCCCGCCACACACAGGAAGCAGTGTTGCGCTGGGTCCTTCTGTCTGGCCCTGGAGCCTTGCCTCGGCCAGCAACGCAGGCGCTAATGCAAGGAGACACTCAGGCAAATGACTCTCTAATTTCCCCTCAGGACTCCCGACGATCCCACTGGCCCTTGAGAATCAGACTGAGGATTTGTTCGGAGTGATTTGTTTTGTCTTGTCCCCCCCTATCCTTGCAATTCTCTCACTCAAGTTCTAGTTCCCTGTCCCCCAGTGTCGTTGATGCCCCTAATTTGGGGATTTGAGAAAAGAGGCATTAAGTAGCACGAGCCCTTAGAGGATAGAAGATATAGAACTTAAATGTTTCGGAAAGATAATGGAAAAGAAAACAATAAGTCACTGAGAAACAACTTTAATCTGTAGTTCTCCATGAAAAATTAACTCATGTTGAGTGAGTGGCAGCCTTCTGTAAAATGCAAGGTTTCTAGTATGTCTTGTTTCTAGGCCATGTTTTGTGATGGCCATAATCTATTCATCTGCTGAAGGAACTCAGTTTGTGAGTAAGCGAGCGTCTCAGCCTCTCAATGCGTCACATTTGCAGACCTGTTGCCTATTTCCCTTCCAATGAGGGTTTAATTGAGTGACTAACACACGCGCAGTTAAAGCCCTTTGAATGCTGACTGGCTCAGAAGATCTGGTGAGAAATTAAATGATGCATCAAGCTGTTTCTCTGCTGAGATTTGAATCATGATCACATCGTGGTTTAAACTAACGCTGTGTGACGTAAAAAAAAAAAAAATCTTATCATGGGCCTATACATCTGTTTTTACAATGCTTCACATTTCATTATTGTGTAGTATTATTCTTACTTTTAGTCATCCAAACCATACGACGGTATAGGTCCTTTATTTCTACACTGTAATGCGACCCATTGATAAAATTGGGAAACGGCTGCAGTTTGGTTTGGTTTAGGCATAAAAAAACTTGCTTAATTGAGGAAAAGATCCTGGATTAGGTAAAAGTCAGTACATTTGCTACGTTACTTCAGTTCCGTTTACACACAAGACGCAGAACTTAACGTAGTGGTGTTTGTCCGGTAAAGTAAAAAAAAACCCATCTCTGACTGACTTGTACATGAAGTCCGGTCTCCTGGGTGAAAGTCCTAAAAAAACTAAATATATTAACCCTCCTGTTGTCCTCGGGTCAAATGTGACCCATGTTCAACATGTTTCTATCTCAGAAATTTGGGCTTCTTCCAACCAAATTGTAAAAAAAAAAATAACGTGGATGGTTCCATACAACCATTACTCTTCTCAAGTAAAATAAAGGATCAGCTCAGTACCTTCATTGACTGGATTTATTCAATTTTATAGCATTGGGAGAAAAAAATGAACGTTAATAAGACAAAAATGTTGGCAAAAAAACATCAAAAGAAAAGGAAAAATATGACAAAAACATTGGTAAGGAATGGAAAAAAAAACGTATAAAAACACTTTTATGGACAGAAGTGTAGAAAAGAAGACCACAATGTTGGAAATTTTTTTTATTTACACCCAGCAAAATAAAAAGTTGCACGGTTGAAGGGAAAATGACACAAGGGTTATGTTAGGGTTATGTTACAATGTTAGGGGTGCAGTTAACAATCAGGCAGTGACACCGTACAGTGAAGTGATGATCCTTTTATGAAATATATAAGTTTGTATGTCAACAGTCAGTTAAAAGACAGATTTCCCCTCAACACACATGATTTCTTTTAAATAACAGTTCAAATGATCTAATCTTTCACAAAAAAATAAAGATTAGTGAAAAGCCCAAGAAAGTGAAAAGAGATTTGTTTATTCTGATTTCTTTTTCTTTCCTCTTGCATTCATCATCTTACGTCCCCTCGGATATATCTTGTGACCCCTCTGAGGGCCCCGACCCCTGGTTTGGCAACCAGTCAAGTAACCTATGAGCTATGTAAAGTAGATCAAACTCGCTGCACCTCGATTTGAACATGCTGCTTACACATTGATGCATTCGTGGGCTCTTAGTAACCTTGTTTATTATATCATATCAGTTTTACTTTACCTTCATAAAACTTCTGTAAACTATTGTTGCTTTAGTAAGATTTTACATTCAGAACTTTTACTTGTAATGAAATTTCTTTTTTATAGTAAAACTAATTTGGCGCCTCTGACATAAAATGTAAGGGTGTTTTCAACTGTGGGTGTTGAGTGAGATATAAAAAAACATTTATAGAAACACGGGGTAACAGTCCCTCTGTGTCAGGCTGACAGCTAGTGGCGTTTATTAACAGGGCTAGTTATGAATTAATAGTAAGACTTTGAGCTTCCTTTAAATATGAATCTAGGTGTTTCTGGGGGGAACTATGGGGGGAACTCTAACTGTCATGTGTTCTAAGCATCTGAGCCAGGTAGCCTACTGCTGATTGGCCACTGATCCTCTGTTAATTAATGAACACAATATTTGCACACAATGTGGACCAACACCTGCAGACGGTTAAAATAATTTGCTATCAATACTTTTAACACACACACACACACACACACACACACACACAGAGCCTGTTTCTCCTACTGTATATTAATGATATCTCATTTGCATACCACTTTAAATCGCCCGAAAGGGATCCTGCGTCCAATCTAACGTCTTATTTTTAGGGCTCGCTTCGCTAATTATAACCCGCTTTGATGATTTGTCATCGCGTCATAACATAACGTAACAATATGCCTTTTTTTTCTTCTTCTTCCCCACCAGCTGAGTTGGATGAGTTGTGCCGTGTTGTAGGGGCTATAAAAGCAGGGACGCGCTCTCCTTGTCCAGACCAGAGCCTGCAGAGGTAAGATCCCTGGGGCTTTACTCTTAATATTCTGGGTCAGAATTATAATTCCCACATTTAAACAGGTTTTACTTAGTTTTTTTTTTTTATTGCGTTGTGACACTTATTGTATACTTTCTGATCAAACATGTGTGTTTTACCTTAGGTGGCTACATCATCAGCGTCGAAATGAACATTTGGTGCAAATCGTACAAATGTCCCGTTAGTGCTCCGTGCGCCTCTCGTCATCTGGCCGACGGTCAGCGCACTTCCTCCCGCAGGAGGTTCAGGTCAGTGCCGCTCCTCTTCCACCTCTTGTTTTCTCTTCTCTGCTCCACGTCCCCCAGTGGATGAATCAACGTATTGCTCTTAAGAAAATGAAGACCCCCAACTCTGGTGCCAGCAATGCTTACACCACGGGGAACACTTAATCCAATTTTCTCCTGTCTGCAGCCTGGTGCTGGATGTAATACATACTAACCCGGCTACAATGAGGCTGGAACCTCATTGACAAAAGTAAAAAAAAAATGGTTCAGATTAGCCTTTATCAGGGTGCTTTGGTGCAGAATCATTCTAGAGGAGCATCACCAGTCTTGATAACTTACTTACTTATAACTTACTTATATAACTGTATACATATATATCAATTTAGTAGTGGTATAATATTCCACAGTCAGAGTCAAAGCTTAGTCTAGTATTTGAAAGTATCCCCGGGGGAAAGAAATCCCAATCACATGCTATCTATTACATAATTTTAATGGCTTTTTATTGTTAAGGTGCTGGGATACAAACAGATAGAATTCTCCTTTTGTGGCACTTTCTGTGTCCTGGTGACGTGGGGCGCCCCGCTGCGAGGACACCCACTTTATAAGGTAATGAAGGGAGCAGCAGAAGCCCAGCCTCCTCTTTGTATGCGACGCCCACGCTGAAGCCATGGCAGCTATAAAACCCCAGACTCTCTGTGGATGGGCCCAGACAGATACTGATCACACAGACAAGGTCTACAGAGAGCCCTCGTGTCTGCCACAGACACGGTAGCCTCTCATATCAGCAGTTTCCATAGGAACCCTTGAGGAAGAGGCTAGATCAGTTCAGGCCAATTACACCTTTTGTGTTCATTTGATTTTTTTTTCTACCCCACAATTGCCTCTTGAAGGATTACCACAGACAGATCTATTGAAATGCAAGTGTGGCAGTAGCTCCTCAGCTCTAGTTTCCCCAGTTTTCTTCCAACCTCTGACCTTAGTGAACATGGTCTCTCCCAGATCCACCAAAGGAGCATCCAAAGCTCGACGGGATCACATCAATCATGAGATCAGGAATTTGCGCACTCTGTTGCCCATCACCCAGGAGGACCAGGAGCGTCTCTCCTACCTGCACTCCATGGCCGCCATCTGCACCTACATCAGGAAGTCTGTTCTCTTCCAGGGTAAGTCTTCACACTTCAGTTACAGTCATTCTTTAATATCTTTCAGCTACTAATCTACACTCAGCCTGCGTTGCTGTCAAACAAAAATGGGACTAAGTTTGCCGTATACTGCAGGGATTATATCAAAGATAACAGCTGTGACAACCTGCAGATATGCATAGTGTGCAACCCCGGCTGAACTCACTCTTCCCCCCCTCAGGACTCCCAGCTGGGGGGAGATCACACTGCTCTCTGCCATACGAGGCCTTTCTTCAAGCCCTGCACGGCTTCATCCTGGTCACCACCGCACAGGGGAGGCTGGTCTATGTGTCCGAAAATGCAGCTGAATATCTCGGTCTTTCCATGGTGAGTCTGTCTGGACAACTTTTAATGTTTATTTTGTCTCACATTGTGCTTTAATGGGTTCTAATGCTATCTAATCTATCTAATGCTAAAACCTCATTTTTCCAGATAGATGTGCTTCAAGGAGACACTTTCTATGACATGGTGGAACGCTCTGACATTGATATTGTTAAATCAAACCTGGACATTAAAAAGAACTCATCATCAGGTAACTTTAAAGGCTTTGATATCCCTTAAAAAACTGTGATTACCGCGTGTTACTATCACACATTTAAGAGTGGTCGCCCCATGTTGCTGGTACTCTTTATCCTATGCAGGCCACATTTCCCCCAAACGCTTGATTTATTTTGTGCTATAAAATCATTTATTTTGCCGTAAAGTAAAAAAAAAAAATTGCTGTCCTATTTATACTGAAAGACTAAACTGATGTGTTATCTTTCTTCAGAGAGGAGCTTTGTATGTTGCATGCAAACCACCAAGGCCTTCAAGCTGCAGCACGGCAGCTGCTGTTCCATGATGGTCAGAGGGAGATTCCAGTCTTTCCTTCAGCCTTGTCCGTCCTTGTCTTCAGCCTGTCCCACCAACCAGCCTCTGTTTGTGGCCCTCTGCACCCCCACGGTCAACCGCCTGCAGAGCCCGGACTCTGACTTCCATCACAGCTTCAACAGTGTCCACAGACTTGATATGTCCTTCACTCAACTGTCCGACAGGTACATTCATACATCCACCTTTAAACAGATACAATCAAAATCTTCTCGTACTGGTTACTGACAAACGTTTTTTTGTCTTTCTTTTTCAGTGTTTTATATTTTTTGGGCTGTTCGGCAGAAGAGATGACTGGTCGGTCGTGGTACGGTCTAGTCCACCCTGAAGATCTTTCTTTGAGTGCAGATTCTCACAGAAGTTTAAGTAAGTGTGTAATCCATTGCAGGAAATCTTGTTGTACACTGGTGGCATTGTTAATTTCCAAAATGGAGCGCTGGTATCATTGTGTGCATGATAATAACCACGGATGTGTCTTCTTTGTACCGTCCAGTGCAGGCAGATGACAGCTTCCAGGTGGAGATGGTGCTCCGACTCCAGTGTAAGGATCTTTCGTGGACTTGGGTCTACATTCGAGCTAACAAAAACTCTGAGTGCCAGAGCGTGAGCTGCGTTAACTTCATCATCAGGTATGATGAACTTCACGTTTACAGCGTGAGTAATGTTTCAGTGTTTTCACGTCTCACATGTCGACTTAATGCAGTATTTTCTTCTTGTAGTGAAACAGAGGCCAGATTTCTGCAGGAGAAAATCAGCAGCGATGCCTTCAGGCCATCATCTCTATCTCTGTTAAATTCCTGTCATTTTGCGGGTCAACAGGCGCCACATGCTCAGAGCCACAACAACACTAAATGCTTTAAAAGACAGAGGAGTTCTGACAGCCAAAGCGAGGAGCCAGGATCCAAAGCTAGGCGGGAGTCCGAGCAAGACTTATTCTTTGTGGCGTGTGTCTCCTCCCCAGGCGATAGCTCACCTGTTCCCTTGGGTGACAGCCCTGCTTTCTTCACCCCTCCCTACAGCCCGGCTTCTTCCAGCACCCCTCTGCAGCAGCGGGAGCTCAGCCATGACCTCCTGATGGATGTGCACGGATACACAGATCAGCTGCTGTCCTCCCCTGAGTGCTCTCCCTACTATTATTCCTACCCAGAGGCAGAGCTCACCTGTCACCAGTCACCCTCCGATTCCCTCCCTGCAGCCGCTGAACAAACCTTTGACCAAGCAGCCTCTCCACTCTCTTCCTCTTCCTCCTCCTCCTCCTCCTCCTCCTCCTCATCTCCGACCTATGATTTCCAAGCTTGTTCCGCAGATGCTCGATTAGTCCCTGACTGCCGGTTTGTGTCAGACATGTGTGAGAGCCCCGTGGACTGCGCTCTGCATCAAGACGACTTCAGCCTTCTAGAGCAGCCACAAGGGGGCAGCCGTGTCCAAATGCATCATGTTCCCCACCATGTGTTGCCCATACATTCCAGCCTTCTCACCCCCAACCAATCTCCCACATCCACAGAGTCTAACCAGTACAACGAGAGGGAGCAGGCGGAGATCAGTATTCTGGCTCAGCAGATCTCCTCCCTGGCCAGCAGCTTTGCAATGTATAACACCCTAAGTCCACTTCAAAATGTGGCCCAACCTGCCACCACTAACACCCCGGCCTCCCCCTGCGACTGGCCCCATCACCCTCCTCTTACCTCAGGCTCTCTGCTTAAGCGCGAGATGGTCCTCAATGACGGCGTGTTCGATAGCATTCTGAAAGATCTGGACGCGGTTACAAGGAAAAGCAGCATGTCCAGCCCTGGTGATGTAGCATGTAGCTACCAGCAGGGCTTGTTGAGCTGCAGGAGTGGGCCCCATCAGTTGGAGCAGGAGCCCCTCTGGCTCTCCCCACCCAACAGAGAGGACCCACCGCCTGCAGAGCAGTTCACTGCCATGGATCCCTTCAGTTTGCAGTCGGGACACTATGACCAAAACACTGAGTTGCATCAACTCAACCACTATATGCAGAGTGCCCTTCAGCAAGGTAATTTCAACCAAACAATCCTGCCCCAGATCTAATAATTGTCCTTTGAAATTTTTATTGTAGCAAATATTGAAGTTACATTTCACTAATATTATTTTCTGTGTCCTTTCAGATGGACTTGCTGAAGAAAACCTGTACTGAAATAAGTCTGTGACTTACTGCACTACCACCTGTATGACATATTGTCAGGGCAATCTTCCTTTGCTGGATATAAAGACGAGTGAAAGAGAAAGATATTTAAACGACATCTCTGCTAAGACACTGTTTCCTCAAAAGACTCATTTCTAAATGCAGAAACATCCAAAGTAGATCATGTGCTCTTCAAGACAACAGTTCTGTCTTCATTTTTTAACACTGCTGTCAGCTGTGTTTTATGTTCTGCTGATGTCTTACATTTTATGAAAAAGGTACTTTTTAAAAATGTGTCCAACAACTCTTACAGACCGCAATGGAGGTTTTATTTTTCTTCTAATGCCGAGTGACCACAGTTTACTATTGAGCACTTTATCAATGTCATTGCCACAAGAATTTTATGAATGAGAAGGCATGCTGATTTAAAGGAGTCTTACGGAGATTTCAAAGCTAACTGGCAGAGCTTTAACACACAAATCATTCCTTATAACAAAGAGCTATATCTAAATGTTTGGGTTTAAGTGCCTTAAAATGTGTAGGGAAGACACTTCTCAGTTTACAAAAAAGAACTTCCTCTTTCATTCCTTTTGTCTCTTTTTTCTATGTGCCATTAATGCTTTCCAGCTGTTATGAATACAGAAATCAGAAAGTGAGATCATGGTTGTTACTCACTTACGTCAACGGTACATCTAAATACATTCTACATACAGTCTGAATGTCATTAGTTAATTCTATTTATTTTGAACATCACTTTCTTCCTCTCACTTAAATGTCTTAAACATGTTTTTACTTTATTACAATGTGAATCTTAAACTTTTGTCTCCACATTAGTTTTTTATGGTACTGGCACATGTCTGAATGTTCACTGTTATTGTGTTATTCTCGCAATTTGCTTCATATGTCTGAAATAGAAATAAAACAAATAAAAAATGCATTGGGTTGCTTGTTGATATAATAATTAGGGTTGACTCTCCTCTCTCTGAATGTGTCAGTAAATGCAGCCACCACTCTTATTATTAGACTCATTGATGACTTCAAACCACAATCAATACCACACACACCCCTCGTCATTTGAATAGCTAATGCACCAGCGCCCATCTTTGCGCCCATGGGCGTGCTGGTCTTCCAGGGAGGTGTGTTCAGGTGAATTCTTGGCGTATTGCAATCTTGCGGCAGCAGAAAGGGATTGCGCCATTGCCCAACGAAATCCTGGTATGAAGCCAATTGTGCAGCATTTCATTGACTTTTAACAGCGCATTAGTGAAATGCACCTAGGCTCGTGCACAGCGCGCATACACTATGCTTGTTGCACACACACACACACACACACACACACACACAGGGAAGCGCAGCATCACACACACACATTATTAAAAAATAAAAAATATTACGGTGCGAATCCGCCATCAACAGCAATGTGCCAAGGTACAAACGCACCTGGCTAAATGGTAGATGACACTTGAAGAAAAAAAACACCTATGAATTAATGAAGATAAGTACAACCCTTTTGAACCATGCGCAGAAGTGGATTTGGACACGCCCTGAACACACCTGCGCCATGCGCTTCACGCCGTGCGCTTACATCGTTAAAATAGGGCCCATAGTATTATTGCCTTTAAAGGATGTTTTTAGTGGCACATTTGTTAGCAAACAGTTGTGTATTTACTGACCTGCAGATACGGAGCAGCATTAGTATTCATTCTGAGTCGTATTTCTGTCCACCTGACAAATATAAAGCAAATGTTCACTTTGTGTGGAGCTGCTTTGGTCTCTCAAATCATGAGGGAAATCTGTTTCTTCAGTGGCTAAATGCCCCCACTATGTTCTGCAGCTAGTCCCTAACTTTGTGTGTCTGCTGTTGGGTACTGAGCAGGTAGCTTACAGTGTGTTAATGAGAGCTTTTTCGCCGAAGGCAGCTGTCTTCCACATCTGGAAACTGCTAATGAGATTGGTGATAGTGAACCGAGACAATTATTCGCTGTAGGCCCTGAAACCAAGACAATGACCTGAAAGTGCCCCAAAAGCTCTGAGCTTCCACATTAACTTGAGCCATTGTTTATATAGCAATATTGATTAATGCAGCATTAAATGCAGGAACAGTTATTTATAGCAAATGGGTCTACTGTATTGTTTGTAGAGCACTTTCTCTGCATCTGATCAGATGGCTAAACAGGCCAAGCACTCTTCAGTGCTCCATTGATTTTTACATATTGTGGCTGGTCATACCAATGAGAGAATATAAACTGTATACAGAGGAAGCAGTCACATCTTTGGACATACGTGGAGAGGTAAGGCATAAATGAATAGTTAGACAATTAAGTGAATTGACTGAGTAGACCGATGGATCACGGTGGTTAAACAGAGGGAGCTGCAGAGAAACCTTCTGGGCCATGTGCATGAATGTCAAACAGAAAGCTTACAGGGGGCACTGTAGTCATGCTGCTCACGCAGTGTGTGCACTGCAGAGCCCCCATGTTTTTCTCATATGGGTTAAAACAGCCACTAGATGGAGTGATAGCTCCAACAGCCTCCCAACAACACAGAAGTGCCCATGCCATTAGTGTAATATTACTGAAACAAGTTTGAACAAGGGAGTGTGTGCATCTATATATGTGTGTGTGTCCAAGGGGGAGCGCAAAAAGGACATAACTTGGTCAGGTCAAGAAGAAAAAGCCCAGATGCCAAGTCTTTTCCATGGAGAACTAATTAAGAGTGATGACTGTTGAAGGGTACAATGGCAAATAACGGGTCTAACAAGTCCCCACATCTGCTGAGCTCCGGCCTTCCTGCATCACCTGGAATGATAATGATTTCCCCGAGGCACAGGTATACCAAGTCCGTGGCATTGTGTTTGTCCACACCAGGGAGACAGCAAAAATCCACCTGTTCATTTCACCGACACACTCTGTGAATACTCCCAACAACCCAATGTCTACGGAACACAGCAGTAGAGGGAGTTTGGCATTTGTCTGTAGCCGTGGAGACGTGATTATTATTAGATATGACATGGCTGTGTTGAAGTGTTGGTGTTTGGTGATTTTTCACTTGCAAATCAACGAATAATTATTGCATTATTATTATTGTTATAATTATTATTATTATTAATAATGGTAATAGTAGTAGTAGTAGATCAGAGGCAATTTGTGTTTGACAATGATGTTAAATACTTATATACTGTATATATATATATATATATATATATATATATATATATATATATATATATATATATATATATACATACAGGAACAATCACACACACACACACACACACACAGACACACACACACACACACACACACACACACAAACACTTACTTTGTCTCTGTAACTTGGGTTAATGTAGCACCTAATTACTCAGGCGGCCCTCCTGCCTCCTTGATATTAATTCAAGACGATGTGAGATTAAATTAACTTAATCTATGCCTCACAGGAGTGGTAAAGTACAGTACAGTGTGAGTGTACCAGTGGAAGTGAGTGATGAAATGCAGTTTGGGCGATGCTATGATTCATATCTGGGATCTGAGAGCAGCATTGGGGCTGAAGATGACACCACACAGTAAAACTGAAACACAAAAGAGAAGCACAGCAAAAAACTGTCATCTGCCCTACTTCAGTAGCTCTTAAAGTGCTTTTTTCAGGTGGATGGCTGGAGGGCGGATGCTGAGGGAAAAGCGCATCAGTGCAGTTAAACACCACATGGATGAGATTCTTTTCAGAACTGTGCCTCCCACAAACAGCCAGGTTTTCATATCATGCCTCAGCGCTGGCTTCTCACAAATTAGTTGGCTACCTTATTCCTTGCAAAGAAAAACTCTCCAAATTGAAACTTTCATTGATTTCAGACAGCCTCAGGTGGCGCTGCCGTATCTTCGTTTATTTACCGACGTTGTGCTTTTATTGTCACTGCAACTGGGCTTGAGGGCTCCATTGGAGGCTTATCTCAGGGTATACATTTATGTTGAAATAGATGAAGTGATGTGGAAAGCCAGAATGTGATTTGTCTGTTTTGCTCCCGGCTTGTTTGGCAGATGGAAGCGGTGACACGGACGATAGCCGCCAAGGTCACGAAAAGGTGTTGCGCGCTGTCGAGAGGGAGATCTGAGCTGTTATTGTATGTTTACCCAAATCTGCCTTTTCGCTCTCCACACTCCATGCGATATCCTGTTCAGTGTGGGATTCATTTTCTCCTTGTCCCAACAAACAGTGTGAAAACAGTCCCCAATTGTTTTGGCTGCTGCACATTTCCATGTCTATAACGCTGTTGTCCCACTTTTCAAAAGAAGGCACCCGACTGATGTGGCTTCAGTCAGCACACAATGACACTATAATTGGGTTAAACAAAAAGACCAAAAATAGACTGCAGCCTGTTCCTTCAGGACCTCTCCTCTTCCTCCTGTTGCCATGCCTGTAACCACAGCTCTAGTTAAACACTGGATCCCAGTCATGCAGAGTCAACACATCCCGTTGATATTCATGAGAGAAAGGCAAGCCAACCAGGGAGGAGAATACAAATGGCAGCCTACAGCAGAGCCTACTTGCACATGAACGTTTGATTTATTTTCTACCGTTCTCTCAAAGGGAGGGGTATGCTGTGTAAGGCAAAGCACCTGTCCACACAAGAGACATTTATCCCACTGTGTCAACATTTGATAAACACATTATGCTTTGCTGATATGAATTCTTGTGTATTGTAATTTCTTTTTTTCTCATACAGTATATGAATTTCCAATAAGGACTTTAGAGTACGTGCCTGGATGTAGTATTGTGCTTTGACAGCAATCCCAAACAGATTTTCTTGGCTTTATGCTTAAATTCATTTTTGTGCAGAAGCAATACTGGTTTTAGGAAGCAAAGCTCTCTTAATATATTATGTATTTGCCCTCCACAAGCTCAACTTCCAGCATTCTGAAAAATCAATGCTCTGTGCTGGAATTCCAATACACAGCAGCACATAGGTGGATCTCTGCAAGACACAGTTTGATTTTTCAAGCGCTGCTTTTGTTGCTGTAGTAATGTGGGTATTTAAAGCAATTGATGAAAGTGGCAGTGTTTGCTGATAGCCAGAAGTGAATCACATGTAGTTCTATCCTAGGTCTGGGGTGTGCATCATAAACATGTTTATCTCTCCACTTCTGCAGAATCCCAGGGGCCAACACAAATAAACATGAAGGACTGAATCTTATGGAGGGATCAGAGAAGCTTGGAAATGATTAGGAAGCACCTAAGTGAGATGCAATTGTGAAGAAATTACTCACTAAATAGAATCAATTAAAAAAAGATCCATGAATGACAAAGCATGGATGCATTCCATATTGGTATTAATACTAAATTGAATGGTGGAATTTGTAAATCAATTTGATGACCTAGTTTCAGTTTTGGGGAAATAAACAGCCTAGAACCAATTACATTAATGTTGCTACATGCCTTCTGTTGCCACACAGCAGTTTGCAGTGATAACGGGGACTGATCGATAGATAGATAGATAGATAGATAGATAGATAGATAGATATATAGATAGATAGATAGATAGAGAGATAGAGAGATAGATAGATAGATAGATAGATAGATATACTTTATTAATCCCAAATCGGGAAATGACTACAAGTTACCAAAGACATACTGTACATCAAAGACAAATTTCTTTTACACTCATACTATCTCACACACATGCAGTAAATTCAAGGACTATACAAGAAATAATAAATAAGATATATAAACTAAAACTAGTTTAAACTAAAAGATAAACTAAAATAAGTTAGCAAACATAAAATGCCAGAACAACAACTACTGAAAAGTATACTTAGAGGGATGAAAAAAATGAGTGTAGTAGACACTTATAGAATACAATTTACAACCAACTTACATAGTATAGATAATGACATTTAATATGTATAATATTAAAGATGAAGTAACTAGTGTGCAAGTAGCATAACATTGCAATATTGCAGTGTGTGATAATGAGATAGTTATCTCACAGACAGCTATGTGTAAAGTTTTATGGAATGGGGCCAATTTACCACTCCAAAGTTTTAGTTACTTGGTCTTGGTTTTATGGATGCAGGGATGCGGAGGGTCAGATCGCTCCACTGTGGGTATGTTGTAACATCTTAAATGGCTGTTGTTTAAAGCCCTGAGTCATTGTAACTGGACTTAATATGACTTGACTGGTAGGAGTGTAAAATTGTGTTGCCTATTTTCTTCTTCTGTATGATTCACAACCTCCTCAACAGCACAGGTCAGTTATTCTTGAAAGTTACAGTCAAGTAAAGAAGATTTCAGTTGCATTTCTAAAGAACTCATTCTCCACAGGACACTTGGAAGATGGCCTTATTGACACACGTGTTGTGTAGATATTAATATATCTAAATAGTGTCATATGGTGCTGATGAAGTGGAATGAAAGTTAATCCAGCAGGAGCAGAAGTCTATCCACTACAGAGGAAACTTCTCCCTCTCTGTGGTACTTCAAATCAACCTTGAGGAAAACATTGGGTATTGCTGGGCACAAGACAGAACTCTCGTGGTTTCACAGCTGGCGGGGGTCAGCGTGTGGGTGATCTGAGACGCTGCTTGAAGGATGAAGAAATAAAACGATTGGAGCGACGTGGAGAAGAAGAGCAGCGAGAGCGCATCTTAACACACCTCAATTGCACTCTTTAACCTCACTTTGGAGTACAAAGCAACACGCAAAACCACTCTCCGCACATCTAAGCACCACTACGTGCATTCATGTGTTATCTTAAAGGGTTTTTATTTATTCATTTCGAACTTTTTTTGTTTGTGTGAAAACACATGCAGCGTAGCGGTGTACGACAGATTCTAAGTGCCTTTGTAAATGAACAAAGTGTTCCAGATAAAAAAAAACATTATACAACAAGATTGAATCGTCATGAGTTTCAGCTTCATATTAAGTGTTCCTGCATGCAAGCACAAAGAGTATTGCGAAATATTACCATGGAGATGGTACAGTGCACAGACCACTGTAGCTCAGGGTAAGTAGACTGAACCTCAGCATCCTGGTTGCTGTAATTCATATACCAGGTTATTTGTGGTGTAATGCTTTTGAAACAAACTGTCTAATACTAAGTATAAATAATAATAAATGATGTTGAAATAGAGCTGTGCATGTGGGTGTGCTAATTATAATCTGCATAATACAATGTAGAAACTGGCAGACTACCTTGCCAAGAATAAAAGAAAGGGGGGGAAAGGAATTCTGCAGATTGTTCTTGCTCGTGCACAATCAAGGTCATCTCTTGACTTTTCATTAGCCTGGAAGAGGCATGGATTATAAGGAACAATCTTCAAACAGAGAGGTTTCTGTCAGAGTTCAATATCCCTAAGGATGGGGTTTGTCCTCTGGTTAGTGAACCCTGTCTTGCTTTTCATTTATTGGCGCTTTTCTGTCTTATAATGTAACTCAATCGTGTTACATCTAGAAGCCATTTTAAAAGACAAGAGGAGACAATCCATTTTGCTGATCACTATTTAGCTCATTCCATCCCTTGCTAATAATGATAATTAAGGACAGCGCTGCTCGGCTGACAATTTGGCGTTACACGCTCATTAATCTATCTATTTTACACTCGGATTAATGTGCTGAATCTGATCCTGGTAAACTCTGGTCTGCAGGGGACCTCACATGCTCAGGTCATGCACACCTGCTCGTAGAGACCGTACAGCTGGAACAACTGCGCAAGAATCTAGGCTATGTGGGTATAAAATAGAATGACTGATAATGTAGCTTGGGCTGACTGCCAAATGGAAAATAAAGATGTAATTAGAAAGTAAAATGAACATGGATTTGCTACTGTACAGATATTTTATTGTGCATTCATAGAGCACGCACACGCACACGCACACGCACACGCACACACACACACACACACACACACACACAAAAAACACACATAAATGGCTTTGTACTCCAACAAACAGAAATCAATAATGATTTCACACAGCTAATCAAACACAATCGCTTTGGATTTTGGACAGGAAGGCAGTTGATTTGAATTGAATAAACCCTATTCGGCGTTTAAGCAGTCACTTTGCCCTCACAGCTAGTGTTATTGAATAGATCTCAGCTCCTCATGGGTACCTTAAAATACTAGTAGAACCAGAACAAGAGGGCCTGCAAAACGTTTCTTTCTGTTGCTCTTGCTTCTTGATTTCTCTGTGAGCCATGGTGTAAAGTTGCCAAACGGGGCTCTCCTGTTTTCTTTTTTTATTATCCGAGGTCTATGAGTCTGGCTGCACAGGTTCGGGTGTTTAATGGGAGTTGTGATGATAAACGCTGAGGCATTGACACAAGGATGATTTATTGTACAGTAGTCACTGGAGGTGTGCCTGGGCTGTGCCTCTGAGGGGGATGCCTTCCATCACTTCTCTCATTTGCATTCACATTCGATTGCTACGCCGACAATGACTCACACTGCTAATGAGGCACCCTTAGGACAGGAAAGTGTTCAGCTCACCGTTACACTAGTGTTTTATCCTTCACTGCAAACACAACTCCTGTCTCCACATACATGTCAAAACGGTTCAGTCCAACACCCCACAGCAGCTCTGACTCAGACTGTGTGAGGTATTCCTGTGAAATTAATTTTACATGAAATCATAGTCACCATTAATGCCTCCATATATCATATTTTGACGTCCGATTTTACCTCGTACACTAAATGTCACTACATCCATCACACCTGTTTGTTTTCACCAAAGGAAGAGTAAGCTTACATGTGAAAATGTATACAAATTTCACCCTGCCCCCTTTCAATCAACATGCATTTAATTTTAGATTCCTGGTGTCTGTAATTGGTGAAATGCATTTTGTGCGATTTGCACAAAAACGAAGGCCTTTTCCGATAGAAACACTGCTGTACCCATATTTAGATGGGTACATTCACATTCTGCCTGTTGATTTAGAAGAAGCTTTTGTCCAAAACCTTGTACAAATGATGGGTAGAATGTAGGCTGTGCAGCGAGTGTGCAAAAAACTGTGCTTTTTAGTTGAGGTGCTGAATCCAAACTGTAGGAAAAGACACCTGTCCTTTCTGAAGCGCGTGAGTTTTACCGGCGGCTAACCCCGTACCTCCGGGTTCTGCCGCCATTCATCTGCATGTACGGCAGAACAAAAAATTAAAGTACCAACTAACGCTAGCTTGGTTAAATTAGAAAAAAACGAATTTAGTTTTAGCAGTGTGTGACCCTGCAATATCCCCAGTCTTTAAATATTATGACTGTCTTTAACGTTTGATTGTCTTTAGATGTGAGATGGGATGAGACTTTAGTCTGTTCATTGTCTGTTCAAAGTCTTTCAGTGTATGTTAGTTATTTGCCACCATTTTGTAACTTATTTTGTTCCTGTATCCGCTCACTGTCTTTGGCCCCTGAAGATGTCAAAATGACTTTTTTTTCAAGTGCTGATGTGACACCTCCAATGCAATTTTGCTACTTTTTACATTTTTTGTTATTACTCTAGCTTGTTTGCAACATTTTATTATTTACAGATCAGGGCTAGCTAGCATTAGCAATCTGGCTGGCTATCCCCTGATCTGTGCCGAAATTGTGTAACACATTAAATATATAGAATAGTCAGACTTAATTTCACCATTTCAGAAATGTCATTGTCTTTTGGTTTGAAATTTTGTTTTTCAACATTTTTCAGCTAGTGACAGTATTACAAGTTAAATCATCACTGACATCAAGCGGTCTGTAGGCGTCTGGTAACGTCATTCATGTTCCCAAAGGATAACTCTGTATGATTCCACTTGGTTCCCATCAGATTCAGTTCATATTATCATATTGTTTTTTAATAGTATATTTGCTAACGTATGCTTTGTGTTTAACTCTGCTGCCACGCCCATCTGCTTGCCCCTCCCATCAGTAGATTCACATCACCTGCTCATCCTCCCCTCTCACCTGTTTCCATTCCCTCATTAGCTGCCTGGTACATTGACAAGTCCCTTCCACTGGCCTTTTGACAGATTGTCTTTGTGCTTTATGCCTTAGCTACTAAAATTTAGTTTGTTGGGGTTTGTGTATTTTGCCTCAGCCTGACCCCTTTGGACTGTTGCCTGTCTGGAGTTTTGCATCCATAAGCAAATACACCGTGCTTTGACCTTTGCAATGTGAGTTGCGCTCTTAGGTCAGAAGAAACTTGGCCCAGACAAGTTTAACATCGTCAGTTGGCACAACTCCTTTACCTATGAGGGACGTTATTACTGTGAGTTTGAGAAGCTGGACATAAGTCTGCATGTGTTTCAGCAGAAGAGTCATTTTGAGTCTCGAGTTGACGTAGATCCACCACATTCTGCTACAGGTTTCTATTTGTAATACAATTGGTAACATAAATAGCATTGTGGGCTCTAAACAATGGATGTAGGATTTAATATATCCCATGCATTACAGTTTTGATAAAAATCCCAGACTTAACTTCTGTCAAAATCCATCTTCTTAAATTGCAAGTCTTGATCATGATATTCAAATACTAGTTGTAAAACCCTTAAATAACAAATGGATAGGACAGACATTTTAAGTAACAAATATTGTCCTTAAAATACAGTTGGTTTTTTACTGTTAATGATTTTAGTTGGAAACTGCTTTGGGGTTTCTGAAGAGCATTTGGTTCCTTAATGCAGATCTAAGGCCTGATGACATCATGATGGTGGACCATTGGCGGCAGCCGTTGAGAATGAAAGTCATCGACTTTGGCTTAGCGTGCAACAATTCTGAGCAATGGACGGGTGCAACTCTTGAGAACCAATTGTACACGTAAGTAACTTACAGCCTGTCTGGGACAGCTGTCATTAATCCATCAAACAAATGGAATCCTGCACTCTCACATCTTAAGTTTTGAACTGTGGAAACTGGAACTCAGTTCAACAAGGCAAAACGCATGATGTAAAGTTATTTGCTGTCAAAGTGGCGCCAAAATAAATGGCAGTGTATGGGATGCTAACTGCAGGTGATTGCTTTGTAGCATTAAAATTGCGCCATGGGAGCTACGCTTAGAGAGGAGAGGATTACTCCCTCGGTCTCACCCAAGAGGGCTGCTTTTTTCTATTTTAATATCTGTGCAGCTGTCAGGGACATAAACGCAACCTGAAGCATTTTTGTGTGTGACGAAACACAGAAGCGTCGTAGCTTCAGGGACACGTCACTCATGCAACTTGGAAGTGTGTAGTCTTTCTATTTTTTTGGGGGGGTATTCCAACATTGGGTGAATATAGCGAGAAACATCACATTACAAGGCACACATTAATAGAAAGAAATGGTGAAAGATCAGTACTAGAAATTTGTCTTGCAAAACCTTGAAATATAACGCATCATTGTGTCTAGAGGTATATCATCTACACTGTCGGAAAGCCAGCGGACCATCTACTGAATCCCAGACTGTAACCCTGTTGACTTCCACAGTAACCAATTCTTTAGCTGTCATCAAGCTGTGTATCTGGCTTTGCTTTAGTCAGTCACTGCAACAAACAAATGGAACAAATTAGCAAATTTAAACATTTTTGAGGGATCTTATCTAGGTGGGATGTCTCTATTGGAAAATATGTTTTTATAATTTGAACATTATGTCAAGTTCAGATTTTCTCAGCTTTTTATTCAAGTTGCTCGTAAAGTCGTAAAAGTGCTGACGAATGTACCCGGGCGAGCTTTGTTGACGGCTACTGGCCGTTGTTTAGGAAGAATTACAGCAGGCCAAATTCTTCAGCATCCATTCATTACAAAGCCTCCATTTTGGCACAAAGTGTGTGTGTGCTTTTATTCTGTGTGTATTATCACTGTGCTGATATGATAGATGCAAGTTTGACACAGTGATTGGTTTTCTTCCAGTGTTAAAAAAAGAAGTGCGTGGAGCTGGTGGCTTTGGAGATTTTTAGTTTTTAATAAAAGAAACCAAGTTATCTAAAGTTAACAGGCACATTTTGGTCATTGCAAATTCCTCTGTCATATTCAGTCTTAAATCTTAAGCATGAAGAGGGACAGATGTGATGTATTAATCACATCGTCCATGGCTGCAGCACCTGCATTCACCCTCTGAGACTGTGTTTTAGCGCTGTCTTTTTAAGCCTACTGATCAGCGTTTCCGGGTCTCAATCTGTGCTCCGCTCTCACCGTCTCTGTACCCTTCAGCCGAGAAGGACCATAACGAATGCATAGCAGCACTTGGTCCGGGACCTCCTGTTGAAGATCTGTTATTTTGTTTTCATAACTAAAATACTTGCGTTTGCTTCTTCACTGTTTTGGGAGAAGGAAATAACAATAACTGGCCTCTTTTTCTTTTACACCAACAGCCATTGCCCACAACATTTTAGTTGTGATTTAAACATGCTTATGTCCTTCTTGTTCCTGTATGCCAGGGTTTCTCAAATAGCCCGAATCACATTTTTAATTTTAATTTTTTTTATTGAAGGTCACAGTTCAGAATTTTTTTTTCTGAACAGTTTATTTTTTTTTTTTTTTGGACAACCTTTTTTACTGGTTATACCTACCATTTTTATTTTAACAAATAAATCCAACCCTTACACTTGGTAATTTCATGCACCACACAAATTAAAACCCCTACCTCCCTCTCCTCTCCCAAATCCGTCTCTACAACCTGTCAGTCACCAGGACATAGTCAACACTATTCTGTGTGTCTCAGAGGAAGTGCGACAGCTTTCAGCTTGCTGTATTTTAGCTAGTTTTGTCTGCAAGGAGTTGAAAAGTGTCACCACACATGCAAACCAATTTATCTGCATGCCCCTGACTCACTGACGTGAACAGGGACAGGGTGGGGCCAACCAGGCCTGGACTTTCTCCCACATAGGCCCATCATCCGTCCAACCGGCTCTAGCCGTGCACAAAAGACACTAAACAGGATGTATTGATACTACAGCCTATCAGACAAGGTATTCACAGCAAGTAACATCTCAAAACCAATAATAATTGTGGTTGTTTTATTAATAAAGCCTTAGCCTTCAAATAAAATGTAAAAAGAAAGTGCAAGCTATGATTTCTTTATTTTTTTTGTTAAAATTGCTGAATTATTTAGCCACCTCACCTGTTTAGCACGTTAGTGGTACCAGGGCATGCCGGAGTTCTGTTCCATTTAATACCACAGTCTTCATCCTAGCAGCAAAACTAAGCTCACTACATCTCATACAACTAAGTGAAATCACGGTCAACCCGCAATTCAGTTTGCGATTACAACGTGTTTGTTCGAAATTAACCTAACAGAAATTATTAAACACCTTACGTGTGACAGCAGTAAATAGCGTGATCATTTCCATAACCACAATGCACCTAACCATGTTGATAACTGACTGTGCAAGTTGCTAAGATATGGATGAAAGCAGCCTATTAAAAAGTGTCCTGCTTCTGGCACTGGTACCTCTTGCTGATGTGAAGTTAACTCTCTGTCCATCATGAAAGCTCTGTGAGCTTTTTGCATTTTGCTAAGGGTGACCAAATGTCCTCTTTTGTCCGGACATGTCCACTTTTTACATACTGTCTGGGGCGTCCGGTTTTTCATGGGATAGTTCAAGCATGTACTTAAATTGACTGGCGCTTTGCGCACAGTACTACGGTACTTTATTGCGTGACATAATTCCAGAGAAGCTGTCTTGTGGGCGGGCGGCTCTGCGACGCGTTCATACAGGGAGCAGATCAGACAGGGAGGACACGCAGGGAGCAGATCAGACAGGGAGGACATACAGGGAGGACACACACGGAGCAGATCAGACAGGGAGGACACACAGGGTTTAGATCAGACAGGGAGGACATACAGGGAGGACACACAGGGAGCAGATCAGACGGGGAGGACACACAGGCAGCAGATCAGACAGGGAGGACATACAGGGAGGACACACAGGGAGCAGATCAGACAGGGAGGACACACAGGGAGCAGATCAGACAGGGAGGACATACAGGGAGGACAAACAGGGAGCAGATCAGACAGCATAACAGCATTGCACACGATCCCAAAGCGTGAGTGCCGCTTCACTGTTGAACTGCTAAAAAACAGTCCATGTATCGTACCGGTCGGGACAATTGGGAGGCGGAGTTATACCAGCGTGCAAAGCTAGCACATGAGTTTCAGTGTCTAAATGTGCTGGAGAGCTCAAAGCTCAAATGGGCCCTGAAAAACCTTATCTTATTACATTGAAAAGGTTTTAAGAGATTTAGTCAAAGCTTGACTTTGAAGCTGACACAGAATAGGTCATATCTAGAACATTTCATATTTATTTAAAAAGAGCTATTTTGTTAGAGGTCAGTACAGATTTTTATTATTCCTCAAGTCATTTTTGTACCAGTGAGGCACGATAAAGCATGTTCATTGACTTCTGAGAAGCCTTTCTGAATTTGTCTGGAAATCCAAATAATGTCACCCTAATTTTGCTGCATCAGTCTTGAGAGACTTGGCCCTCTTTTTTTTTTACTTTTTCCCATCCATCCTTCTCCTTTGGTTGTCTGCTAGCCATTCTAGTGGCGATTTGATTTCGCCCTGCAGCTCAGGCTGGAAAACTGTATTTTTTTCTGTCCTGACCTGCTCCCATTACAAATCTGTGGCTGGGGATCATTCACAAACTGGCAAGTTCAACGTATTGTTTCATGCCTTTTCATGTGTTAGGCTGCTGGTTATGATTACAGCTCATAACAACATCAGAAGAGATGTTGGTCTTTAATAAAGTATTTTGCGGGAGTCGCTCTATATTTTTCAGTTACTGAACTGAACGACAAATAGAAAATTGATTTCTCCACAGCTAAGAGTACATCAGTTGTGTGTGTGTGGGTCCAAGCTCTTAAGCTAACTGGCTGATTATGGACCAATGTTGATCATCCGTTGGCTAGTTTAGAGTGGTGTGTCCTCAACGTCGCTACTCGTCAACTCCTCATCCAAACAACCGGCGTTGGACATGCTGGGAGAGCATATTGGTCCATAAGAGGACTGCTGGAGGAAGCAGGTGACAGGAGAACAATGGAAAAGAGAAACTGAAATAAAAGATATTGGACCACTACTGAGTAGGTATAGTCTACTCTCCTTAATGGCTGTGGGACAGCTGCCTGAGGTTTTGTTCTTTCTTCATCCTGTCCTAATAATAAACCGGCTCCCTTTTGAAAAGTTGTAATTGTGTAAAATGAAATTGACATGTCTAATAACAATGCACGGCATCATTTGAATAATTTCCTCCTCATATTCTCTAATAGTGATCCTCAGGTCATTCTTCTGTGGGTTTCTCTTTAAATAAAAAGGCAAAATATTCAAAAACGTATCTGTGGAAGTATTGACCAATTACGTATGCAGGCTATAAAGTAATGAAGCAATAAATCACTGTTTAGAAATAATTAAGTTTAACAAAAAATCCATTCTAATGCAAACCCACAATTCCAATATGAAATACCTTAAGTATTTGTGGCAAGATCATTCCAGCATTTTGTGAATGCAGTTCTTTGTACTCCACATGCAATTTTAGTTGGGCTGTGTGGTCCTAATTCAGACACTACATAGTTTTTCTAACATGGGCTGTGATCTCCTACGGCGAGTGGCCTTTCAGTCAGTGTGTGTGTGTGTGTGTGTGTGTGTGTGTGTGTGTGTGTGTGTGTGAGACACCGACCGACCGACCGGTCTCCACCCAGCTGTCCATTCCTCTCCTATCGATCAGCAGTTATACCATGTCTGTCCACATGAAAGGTCACAGGCACTTTGTCTCCTGTTACAATGGGAATACTAGTAGTGGCTTCCATACATAACTTTGGTGTGTAAAATGCTCTGGATGTTCAACTAGAGCACTACATAGGGCACCTAAGGGATGGAGCCAAAGGACTTTGACTCACCTTACTTATAAAAAGCAAATGGCTCCATTGAGGAAAGAAATACAGAGTTCATTTTATCCCTGCCTTGTACTAAAGTCAATGAAATTACTCTGTCCCATTCACTTGGCAGCAAGAATCAAGTATTAATTACAATTAATTAAGCTTTGCAGATTATAGAGGAATGTGGAAAGGGTCAAGCATTGGACCAGTGCACACCAACTGCTCCCTGGCTTCATTTAAGGCATGTTGGTGCATTCAAAGTGCTGAGCAGCCTTTTGCTGAGGTTGAAATTTCTGAGTATTAGCAAGTTATTAACTTCCCCTAATAGGCAAATCCTGCTCTTGGAATGCAAACGAGGAGAGAGCAGTTAGGTGACAGTGAAAACGTCGCTCAGGCGCTCATGGGATAATAATGATGTGTTCATTCATGCACAGGGACGCCTCCGCGTCCTTAAAGGCCGGTCTAAAATGTACATGTCAAAAGTCCCTCCAGAGTTTTCTTTAAGTGTCTAGTCATGAAATTGAATGCCACGGGTCATAAAGCCTTATTTATCGGAGAAACCACCAAGGGATTCCCATTTGTGACGGTAATGTGAGGTTCTCTCGATGAGGATGGCCATTTAATGATCATTGCTGGCTCATTGGGGTTGGGTCATCTTTATTCATGTCTTTATTGATTTTATAGGGATGATTTTGTAATTGTGAAACATGCAGCGTTGGGTGCATTAATCACTTTCCTCCACACAAAGGATAGCAAACTCACCATTGTGGCTGCATTGGGTATTTAGAGGAACCCTGTTGTCTTCACTGTTCTTCTTACATTATTTTATACAAAATAAAATGTTACCATTAGGTTTATTTCCAAATCAATGGGACAAACGGTCTAGGAATTACAATTAAATGAACTGCACAAATGCCTGTCGTTGCAGACATAAGAATCGTAGTCACGTTCTACGCAGAGCTGCTCGATTATGAAATAAATCACGATTTGGTCAATATTTAAATCCAGATTATTTAACACTATAACTCATTGACTTTTGGGAAGATGTTGCATTTACTGAACTTAAAAAAAAGTTTTTAAGTTAAATAAATCAACAATGAAAACACCCAGGACTGTGAAATTTCCCTAAATACTTTTCCCAGAGGTGCCTGTGTAGCTCACCTGGTGTGTGCATACCCATGTATCGAGGTTTGATCCTCGATGCATTGGCCAAGGGTTCAACTCCAACCTGGTGCCCTTTGCCGCATGGCATTCCCCCTCTCTCACCCCTCTTAGCCCTAGTTCTACATCATGCTTACAGTGGGGCTCAAAAGTATTGTATTAATGTGCATAAAGAAGCCAAGAAAAGATGGAAAAATCTAAAAGGCATCAAATGACAGATTAGAAATTCGTATAGTATGTCACAAAAAATTAGATTTTGTTTCAATCAATTTACACTTTCAAAATAACAGAAAACACCAAAATGGCGTCTGCAAAAGTTTGGGCACCCTGCAGAGTTAATAGCATGCACCCCCCTTTGGAAAGCTGAGACCTGACAGTGTCACAGATTGTTCTCAAGAAGTGATGTAAATCTTAAGGTTTTAAATGCCCAGGCTCATCTGACCTTGTCCCAACAATCAGCACCACGGGTTTTTCTAAGCAGTTGTCTAGAAAACTGAAAATAGTTGATGCTCACAAAGCAGGAGAAGGCTATAAGAAGATAGCAAAGGGTTTTCAGATGCCAATGTCTTCTGTTCGGAATGTAATTAAGAAATGTCCGTCATCAACAACAGTGGAAGTTAAAGCAAGATCTGGAAGACCAACAGAAATATCAGACAGAACAGCTCGCAGGATTGTGGTACGTGGATAGTACATAGTTTTGCAGAGTAATTTTAAATATTGGATCCCCTTTTGAAACGCTTTAAGCCAAGTACTACCTGACTGTACAAAACATTTATGGTAAAAAAGTATCTGCGTGTCAATCACTGCTCATGTACATGCATTACATGTCCCTTTTGGGGGGAGGGGCTTGGGGGACAGTTTGGGCTTTAGCAGACAGGGGAGGAGGGACTGAGAAGTTGTCGATGTTCAAATTCTTTGGCTAAATCCTGGATCTTCACAATCCTACCTACAGCACCTTTTAAACAAAAACATTTGAATGCTACATTTCTAATGTTTACAGTCAATCACTTAATTTATTCATTGTTATAGTATAATTATTTCAGGAAATATGAATGACATATTTTTAAATTGACATTTCTGCAAATATTTTACATACCCCAAAGTACCCCTAGGGGTACACGCACCCCCCTTTGAGAAACACTGGGTTAGAGGACTTGTTGGCAATTATGTGTTCTGTTTTAAATCAATTACTTTTACTTGTTACAGTATTCTTACACTGAGTACATCTTCCATTACTGGTGTATTTAGGCAGGCTTTCTATCCACTCCATGTCTGGCAACTCTGACAGAAAACAGACGTGATTATATTTAACAGCATGTGTGCAAATACAGCCATGTAACAGCTGATTACACACATGGAAGTACTGGATTACAGTAAATCATCCTAAAGATACAACCTTGTTATATTGAAAACAATCAGAAGTTCCATGACACTAAGCCAAATCAATTAGGCAATTAAAGCTGGGACAGCAGTCTTACCAAATGTGACTGCACAGCAGAGAAAAGCAGAGATAGTAATTGACTGGAGCAACACAATGTCCAGAGCTGATGCCGTACGTGTCAATGAGTGTTTTTTTTTTTTACATTCAGTGTCAACTGTTTGTGAAATGAGGTGTGTGACAAGAAAAAAGTGAGTGAGGTACAGAACAAACGCATACACACAGACACGCAATACAGATGGAACGGGGGGTGGCACTAATTAGCAGACATATTCCACTCTGCGTGTTGCCATGTTTTTTGTAGCGTGTGGCGGATTGCTCACCATGCATCGGTTGCCCCATTACCACACCTCTCAGAAATGTCATTAGAATCACTGACCTTTCAAACAAATAACCAGGAGAAAAATAAGTAATACATTTTTTCCAAACAACAATTGTGAAATGTCTATTAGAATAATGTCCCTTTTTTTTTTTTGCTCCAACACAATACATTAACTGTGTTGTATGTGTTTCACCTCTTTGTTCCTGCTTTAGTTGGAAACTAGGTTTTGGCTGTGACAAAAAAAGTAAACGGAAGACACAGAACAGACAAATCTTTACCAATTCTGATGTCAAGAGGCCGCAGCAATGAAAGTATCCTCACAATGATAATTTTAGGTGCCAGAGTCCGCGCAGTAGGGATTGGATGGTGGAGCTGTGGTATCGAAGTAAATAAACCCTCTCGACCAATTGCGAGTCAATCACAGCTGTAAATCATGGTGTGTGTTTTACACGTTTGCCAAGATTTGAAGGAGACTTGAACAAGCTAATGGGATTACATTTCACTAGAATCGAATCTTGTACAATTTTACGTGAGAAATAAAATTGGATTGATTCACTCCGTTTTTATAGAATCAAATCACTATATAAAACCACACTTGAACATACATCAGCATGATCGGAATAACCTAAAATGACAAACAGCTTTGGAATATTTATTTTGTTCTGTCCGATTCGCTGACATGGAGGGGTTGGGTTTATTACCTATGGCCAGCCACCAGGGTAAGCCATCATAATGTTTTGGCTTCACTTTTGGGGAGCTTTCAGCCATCTTTATACGGTCTATCATGGCACAGAGGTCAAAAGCAATTTGCCTTTTTGTTAGGGAGCAATGGATTTACTTTGAGATGAACAGAGTTCAGCCTGGAACGCAGCCGCATGCACCACATGTCATGTGACGAAGAACAGCCATGTCCTGCTGGCAGATATGTTTCAGTTTTGCAGTGTAAGGCAACTGCAGAAAAAGACATGGATTGTTTTAATGTAGGGCTAAGCCTGAAAAAGACCAGCTCCAAACTCAGGATTTCTTCTAAGCAGAAAGCTATTTAGCTATTTCATGTTAAAGTGGCTGTGTGGAACCTTTAAGTTTGTTGTTTCCAGTTCCCCCTTTGGACAAAAGTGAGTGTTTTTACCACACCTGCTGTCGTAAAGATCTTTCCTTTACGGTGCTGTATTGCTCACTGCATGTTACTGAGTTAGAGTTACTTCGTAGTGTGTGTGGTGTCTGAACAGCAATGCTGGATGATGTGTCGAAAGAAAGCTGCCTCGACACTGTTTCTTGATTATAATGTTTATTATATATATATATATATATATATATATATATATATATAAACATACCTTAGACCATCCAAGTCATCACTTTTTAGCCCAAACATCCCTTCCAAAGTTCACTCCAAGTTATGACCAAAAAAAAAAGTAACCCCCCTCGCATCAACAGTAATTAATTTGAACAGAACCTGATTACAGTTGCAAATCATTAGACACTACAAGTGCATGTCATGAAACCCAAGGACGCTTAACACAACTACAGGTGGACAAGTGGAAAAATAGTAGGCCAACACAAACAAAGACTAAAATGAATAAAAGGTCCACACTAAATGGATGATGGGGACAAATTTAATGACTAACATACAACCCCCTTGCGCAATCTACAGTTATTTCATGAATGAAATAGACATAAAACATATATGTTACAGTTCACACAGTACCTGAAGGCCAATTCGAGGTGGTTTTGAATCATTTGGAATCCCGTAATAGTCTCAGTCTGGGCTATGACTCATGTTTTAGCACTTCTGTTTTAACTTATCGTTTAGTTGTTTGCAGTTTAATTTTCTTTATTTTTGTGATGGCCCTGATGCCAGTATCAGCCATAACTACAGCGGATAACATCTAAAATAAAGTACAATAGTAGTAAAATACAATTTGGCCTATGTGAGATATCTCTTACCACCCTTTACCTGGCTGGATGTGCTTACACAGGCTTTTCCGGTGTTACACCGTAATCGGGTACCCTTCAAAATGTTTGCTCTGTAGTGCCGTCTACCTGCCGCTAATTGTTGTGTGACTTTGCGTGAAAAAACTCTGACCCAGGCAGAGGCAGTAATCAAAACTATATATTTCACTGCTAGTCTCGTTTGCAGGTAAAGGTAAGTTATGATCATCAGATGAAAAAGTACAGACTTTCAGAAACATTTAAAAGTAACAGTCTAGTCATTTTAAAATGGAGATGGTAGATGACAATGTTACTGTTGGCTGGTTATGGTCGCCTTTAAGCCTTGGAATCAAAAGAACGCATTAACTTGTATCATCTGATAAAACGTGAAGAATGAGAACCAGCGTTTGTGTGTCCATATCCATTATCTTATTCCACAGTTTTTCATCTGACACTGATCTCTTCAATGGTTTAATCCCACAGCAACCACAGTTCCCTTCTCAGCGCCTCAAGACGGCCACAATTTCTTTTACTGTCACAGACAACTGGCACTGTGTAGCTCCATCTTTAATGTGGCACTCTGAACTTGCCAAAAGTAGATAGAAGCGATAATGACGGTCCATCCTGTTGTTAAAGCACATTTCACCCATTGATCAATTTCGTAGATTGGCTTGTAATTTCCCCTCTTAGCACGAGAAAAACGTGTGAAACAGAAGGGAGAGTATTCTGAATTGCTTTAGCTGCATGGCTTCTTCCAGTAGCTCAGAGGGCAATAATGTGTCCCTAATTGATTTCCATGGCACCCTCAGATGAGCTGCAAGAGAAGATCAGAAATAATAGGCTGTGTTGCAGGTTCCTAATAAAGGTTACAATGACCAGGGACTGTGTTCAAGTTGACCTCTATTCTCCTTCACATCTAATTAATCATACCAACAAAGTCAGTGAAAATGTTAATTATTGTAAGCATTTATAAAGTGTCCTCATATACGCTTTGGTAGAAGAGTGTGAAAATTGAGTTTTGATGGATGCTGAAATGAATAATGAGAGAGAACATAGCCTTGTAATTTGCATGTCTTCAGTTTTTAAAATGCTTCGAGGCTGACTGATTGCACTCAGCGGCTGAATCCTGCCGCTATCATCTTCACCAATAACAGATGACATCAAGCAAGTCATAACTGGATTCATAGGCAAGTTTGTTTTAAGGACAGATTTAATAAAAAAGAAATAATAATAAATGAAAGATGCCACCTGTAGCCTTATTTGACAGGCCCCTCAACCACCCAACTCTACTCCAGCCAGGGGACAAAAACCCCAAATCCCGGGTGGATCTGAGTCTTCTTTCTGCTTTACCTGTCAACAGTGTCATGCACACAACATTTATCGTCATGTATTGAACCCAAGAGCAAAGGATTTAGGAGGGCAACTCTCAATCTGTCATAGTGCCAGAATCTCTAGTTGAATGTTAAAAAGGCTATCTCCCTGATCAAAAAGCTTTGGCTTTGAAGCCTTGAAAATATTGAAACACGCAGAATGGATATTGTGATAAAGTCTACATCACCATGGTTGAAAGAAGTAGATGGACATATTACAAAAACAAAAGAAATGGTTGATGGTGTCCGCCCATTTGCAGGATTGTGAAAGCAGCAGAAGAAGTAGCCCCTTATTTGTAATCAAAAGGCTACGCGAATTTATCACTGACAGCTATTTTATCATCTGGTTATTTCTAATCTTCATACCTTCATTGGAACATCAATAAACACATTAGTATGTTGTTGCCAATCGATGAGCGCTGACAGACGAAACCTTTTTGCCACGGCTGCCGTATCAACAGGATCCCTGAAGATCGCGGCAAATTAAACCTCTGAACTCTTCACCCTGCATTCAACACGGTTCCAACATTTATCAAACATTCGTAGCGCTGCCAAGTCATTTGTATCTGCACGAGACCTCCAATCAATTCTTAGCTCCGAGAGAGGTTAACCAACGGGAGGGCTGTCGATAACTGTTTAAGATTCCCACAAGATTTCCCATGCATGAATCGACCTGCTGTACACGAGTCGGCTACAGGATACAGCGGCAGAGATAGCTGATGGTGTACTCCTCTGCTATGGGCTCGGTGTGATTTACATGTCTAGGGTTGCAGACTTGACTTAATCTCACCGCCTGTGGTTTATTTACTTGATATACACCACCTATTCAGCATCCAAACTCCCGCGCAAAAGGGGACAATGGTCCTTCAATCTTCACAAGGTTGTGGTTAGTGGTTGTGTTGTACTGGAATTATATATGAAATGTGTTTCTAATATTTTTCTCATCTTTGTAAATGCACACCACAGCAAAATTTGCTGCCAACTGTAATATACAGTATGATGAAGTTGGCAAACTTGAGTGAACACTTTTAAAAACGTAGTTCTGAGTTAGCGTAGCCACTCCGTTTTGTGTTTATTTTCTTCAAAGCTTTACTTTCAGGTCAGGGATCACTAAAGTTATTATAATTCACCCTGAGGGGGACATGAATGTGTGTACCAAATGTAATGGCAATCAATCCAACAGTTGTTTCGGATGGATATTTCAAACTGGACCGCAGTGGTGTAAAAATAGATCTATGGCAACTAGACCTGCATTATACAGTACAGTGTTGTGCACCTGCTAACATCATTTCTGTGTCAAAGAAAATTAATTCCAGGCATTAGGCCACAATATGAACAGAATAGAATATGACAGAGAAATTCCTCTCATTTCTGGTTCTAGGTACTGTCCGGGCGGGGGGAGCTTGGGTGATAACACCTGAGATGGAACACACAAACTGAGCCTCACTCCACTCGGCTTCCAGTACATCCACCATGACCAACCAACCAGACGACATCTCTTTTCAGTCTCACCCACCTCCCAAATCAATCTCTCTGCCGTTAGCGCTCAATATCATCAGTTCATTCATCTTTAATCTTTAAATTACATATTGTTGTGCAGTGGTCCTTGCTAAAGAAGTCCATGTTAAAGCCAAGAGATACTATCCAGTTCTGAGACAGGATGAGTGACATAGAATAGCACAGAATCAATTTAATAACGCATGTTATTTGAAGCGCTATTACGACACCCAAGGTCACTTCACAAACTGTAAAGGACATTAAAATTATAGTCCTCTCATAAAGGTGTGTGGATGTTCACGTTAGGGACATGTAGTCGGCCTGCTGAGGAGGATCTCAGTGAGCGGGCAGGGGTGTAAAATAAAAAGGGGAGTTTTGGACGTGCTGTGATGACACATACTCTACCTGCTGACTGGTTGAAAGTTCTTTCTTTAGGCTTATTATCTCAGTAAAAATTTGTTGGCAGTCAAATGTACAGTGACTTTTTTTTTATTGTCGAGCGGGTCCTTATACTACACAGATAATCTCTAGGAGATTGTAACCCTCCTTTTTCCCTGGGAGATCATGTCAAAATCAAATTTAACAAGGCTCGCTCTTTTGAGCCAAACTTTTAATTAGTAGGAGGGTCAGTCTGGCTGTCGAGACTGACTCTCTGGGATAAGCCTTCAAACACAAGGCTGTATCCTTATTTTGTGTGAAGTTCCTTTTTTTGGGGGGTGTTTCTTCAATGTGGATTCCATTTGTTTGTGCGATTGCTTTTAAGACTGACACTGGCAGTGTCGTGCACCCAGCGCGGAGCAGAGCCCAACGTAAGTGTCTTTGCCATTTTAAGACCACCGCCGTTTTTAATTTCCTCTCCCGCGTCCATGTTGTTTAAATAGCAAATGCACCTGCGCCCATTTTGGCACCCATTTTGGGTGTGCTGGTCTTGCAGGGAGGTGTGTTCAGGTGAATTATTGGCGTATTGCTTATCTTGCAACAGCAGAAGGGGATTGCCCCATTGACCAACAAAAACAGTCAATAGCGCAATATTTCATTGAATTTTAAGAGCGCATTAGTGAAATGCGCCTAGGCTTGTGCACAGCGTGCCCACTATGCTTGTTACACAATCACAGGGTAGGGTGGCAGCACACACGTGGGAAAGATTGAAAATATAAATATTACAGTGCAACACTGTTGTTCTGGACGAAGACCATTGAAGGATGTTAGAAGCACTTTTCCTGTGATAGCTGAGCGTTACTGCGCAGCCTCCAACTCAGCTTGAAGACGTAGATGTAACGTGAGCAACCTGTCTGTATGTCTTCTGGTAGCTGTGCCAAGAGAAATCTCAATCATTCCCAATCTTGCAGAGACGGAGAGCGTAGGTACATATTAGGAGATAATATAGCCACAGGCTAATTATTACTAACTAAAATGCTAGTTAACATTAGTAAGTAAGCCGAAACGGCTAATGTAAGTCCAAACTGTCTGCGTGACAGTCTCCTGTTTTTTTTTCTTTTCTTTTTTTTTACTGTGCAACAGTGAGTCTCGTAGTTATGACACATTCGTTGGCCTATTTTTACATAAACGTCTGCTACGGAGCCATAACGTGAGCTACAAGGTCATGGAAACTGTTATACATTGTTGTGTTTCTTTAGAAGTTAACTAGTTTTTGAACGCTTTAGATGTAAAATTATTTGCTGTCCAAGCGGCGCCAAAATGAATGGCAGTCAATGGGACAGCAGGTGATGGCTTGGTAGCATCAAAATGGCGCCATGGGAGCTAAGCTTAGAGAGGACAGGCGTAGCCCTTTGGTACAACCGCACCTGGCTTTTAAAGGGAATGGGAGATAACACCCTGACCCTTTTTCCCGCCGCCACACGCTTAAATTGTTAAAATAGGGCGCTCTATGAATGAATGTGTTAAAGGTAGCTGACACTGGGAGAGCGATGAGGGGATTTAGATGAAAGAGACAGAGACAGGTGTCGTAGTCATCACCTTTGCCGCACACCCCATATTTCCCGCCCCATAGTCTCTATTAATTTTATGCTGTCTGTATTGTGAGACGCACTATAAATATGCAGAACAGCCAGATGATAAAATTCCTATCTCAGGAATTGCAAGGTAAGAGGAACTATTGAGTCAACCTGAGATGAAGACAAACCCTGATGGCTTTCCTAATTGAACACAAGAGGACGGCCGGGAATCACCTCTAGCGATGTAGCTTCAGCCAGACGGAGCGAACCGGGGCTTTTAGCTTAACAGTGTTACACCAGATGACATGGACTACCTTAATACCAGCATGGCATTCTCATCCATCCTATTACACTGTGTGCAGTGTTTAAGATAGGCAGGCCATGTTTCATGCAAATGTTCTCTCTTTACCCTCTTTCGATATTCAGTGTATCACACCCTCTGTAATGCCCTTTTGCTATTTAAGAAGTCTGCAGAACAGCACTTAGATAAATATGCAGCTTTCAGTTGTTTCCCATTCCATGAGGAATATAACCATTACATGATATTTTGCTGCTCTCAAAAGAGAATATTTCTTTTACTATTGCAGCTATGCTTCCTAGCTCTTCTGAGGAAATATTTGAGTAAAGAGTCCGCCCTCTGTGCATTACTTTATGATCGAAACTCTTCTACAAATTGAACTCACTGAACTTTGATTTAACCTCTTCTTTTTTTCTTTCCAGAAAATGATTTATGAACAATTTCAGGTGATGATGTTCAAGTTTTGGAACCATTTCTTGTGCCCAGGCAGGAAAATGATTCTTAAGGCTGTATGGCAGTTTCTTTGGTTGCATAAATTAATTAATACCAACGCTAATTTCAGCAGCATTACAGCGAATCCTCCTGAGGCGGTCACCTCTCTTTCCATCCAGTCAGCGGAAAGCACATCAGAGTTGCTTCCCAGACTTAACTTCACAGCCCATGAAGCCAAAAATGTGCAACAATAACTAAAAAGCCTACATGTTTAAATCAAGTGGGACTTGTGTGAAAATGAATATTTCACTCTCGCTAAACGTCTCAAACTCTCAGCAGTCATGATGCCTCTCAAGTCGTCCGTACTCCTTTTCTCCACACCGCTCAGCGTTTCCTGCAGGGATTAATATGGAACCTAATATGGTGATTGCAGCAGGGAATTAAGACAAAGGCTGCTCCGTAAGCTTGCTAATACAAAGTGCAGGTATACTAATCTCCTGGCACACGCTGTGCCATGAAGCACAGTGGTGTCTGCTTTGAATTGGCGTGCGTGAGTCATCGTGGTACTCGGGAAATAGTGGATTACACTCAAGAGGGTTGTGTAACATTCCTGCAGTTGCCACATGAAGACATTTAGGGCAGAGTGTTGTGCACATAGTTGTTGGTAATCAAGCCATTGGTTTTTCACAAGTTACTTTAATGTAATCTGTGAGCAATTAATTATCACTTCTAATTGAAATTGAATTTACCAGTACATTTGATTTGGACTTTACAAACTCATTGATGAGTCAACAGCAGTCTTTTTGTTGCTATAACTATGTGCATGTACTCTACTAAACCTTAATTATTCCCTGTGTCCCCAGCTCAATTCTTTGGTCACAACATTTTTAATGAAACCGCATAATGCAGGGATTCCAGTTAATAAAGCACAATGTGAGGTTTCAAAGTCTCCGTTTCAGTTTGCACAGAGGGCACAACGCAACCCAGAAAAGGGCTCCGTCTTTGTCTGCCTATTATCAATGTGCTGTGCTTTTGTTTTTAGAATTGTACCCAGCCTCACCCAGATGTACCCAGATATGCATAAAAGTTGCAACAACAAGAAAGTGTCTATTAAAAATTGAATTCATGAAGTTTTGATCAGCCATTTCCCTGAAATGCAAATGTCTTTTTTTTTCTTTCTGTTTTGTGGAAGCTTTTGAAAGCGCACTTGTTTTAGACAGCGACTCTTAGTAAAATGGCAGAGACTTGTGCTGCTGACAATTAATTAGCTCCCATAATTCCACCTTCTGGGGTCAGAAACCCCTGCAGCAAGTAGTGAGTAATTTTCCTCTTAAAGAAAAGTCTGTACACCTACTTCACCTGCTGCTAATCACACCCTGGATCTGGGTAATTGAAAATGGTCTCATAACAATTAAAGATTATTAATGTTATTATGAGTTGAATAACCAATTAAATTGCCTTGCTCACTTTCAGTATGATCAAATTATGTTTACTGCCTTACAGCATTGGACTACTGTCCATTGCCAGAGGAGAACATTTGGTATCATCATACTGTAATGGACAACTTATTTGTCCGGCAGCATCCTCTCCAGGTCTCCATAAGTCAGCTGAGAAATTCTTTACTCTTCAAACACACCTACACCACTACTGCACAGTGCATACCAATGTACATTTGACACAAATGTTCTCTTTGTAACAAACATGCATAAAGAAGACTCTCTTGCATTCTCTGAGACGGTAATGAAGCCCCTTTGTTGCATAAAGGGTTAAAAGCGAGAGAGAGACAGACCGAGTGGAAACCATTAACCAGTGCAAGCTCCCAAGACATTTACTTGATTTACTTGAATAGCCACAAGAGGTCATTTGTGCAAACATGCTCTGTTTTCAGTACTGGTGCTTCTTTTCAGGCTAAGTCACAGTGTCACTCCAAGCTGAACAATGTGCAAGAATTGCAAATGCACATTTTCCAAACAGATAAATATGACGGTGAACTGTGTCTTGCTCCTTTCTGCCAGATTTCTGGGACATACTACACAGCTGTGCGTGTATGCTCTGAAAATCCTTACTATTATCGCAGTTCCATGTAACAACGCAAATAATATAGGCAGAAAGGGACAGCATTTCAAATGAATGTATGTATGTTAAATACACATTTAATTACTTTGCAATTTTCGTTTTGCTGGACAGAATTCATTTTTTCTAAATTGTAACAAAATAAATGTTTCTGTATTTTAACTACTTATATTACATTGTTTAACATGCAATATTATTCTCAAACAAGACATTTTTATCTCCAGGTTTAAACTGCAGAACAAACTGTACATCAATTTGCTTAATCACAGTCTTTGGCATCTGCTAAATTGCTTGTCTCATTGTCATCTGAAAGAACTAGTGCATCACCGAGGCCTAACTGTTCCGTTCCCCCAGTTGCATTTAAATTGGCTGTTCACTGAGTCAGTCAATGGCTGCTTTGACTGACAGAGAGCACCCAGCATGCACCCATGAATTCACAGCCTCTCACCACCAACGTATCCTGATTGGCCACTTGAAAACATTTATGTGGGATATTAGCAGAGCTCATCTTGTCAATGTAGGAGGGTTACAGTCAGACCTACTAATTGCCTAAAACTTGATGACAAGTATTTTTGTATTCTCACATTACCAGTCCTACAAACCGCCTAAATAGCTTATTTATTTCTATCCTCTACTACGACCCCCAGGAGCGTTTTCATAAATTAGCACCCTTTGAGGCGAGAGGCCAAAACGACCCACAGGAATGTTTTCACATCCTCACAAACAGAGCCACGGTGGCGCCGCTGCAAAAAAGCTTCTGGAAGGACCTTGTTTTGGTGGAACATGTGGTCAATCAAAAGTTGTTTTAGTGGTGCGAGAGAGAACTCAGATTGGACAGTCTAGCTAGGTGTCGGGATTAACACCGCAGAGATCTGAGGAGCAGTTGACCATAGTCCTCAGAAATTGACCCGAGTTTAAAATTAAAATGCAAAGAAAGCGGAAGGTAAAGGAAATCGGCCGGAAAAGAGTGACATGCCACGCAATTTCTGGCAAAACGAGAGCAATCCAGGAAGTGGACCGCTGTAGATATTAGATTAGGTTAAAAGCATAGACCGTATATCAGGAAACTGCTGTGACCTAACGCAACACACACTCACACACAGAACTTCGAAGATGTGTTGTTTTTGATTCTCGGCATGTGGCTGTAGCCACAGCCAGAAGACAAATTTTGTTCAAAAGAAGCTAAGGCGGCAAAAAAACAAAACATGCTGGCATAACTATTTGGAAATGGCGGGCACTTTACCACCTGCTTTGCACCGTCATAATAACTACAGCCACTAGTGGGCGCCACTACTACGAACGTAAATATTTGTTGTGATTGCTGCTTGTAGAAGCGTTTTGTTTTTTAAATTTTTTTTTAAAGGGACAGGCTCTAAATTACAAATTACTCATATTTTAATTAAACACATTTTCTCATACCAGTATTTTATTTTGATACTTTTGATGAGTGATAAAAGATATTTTTTGACATTTTCGTGCCCATGTCTGACACAGAGAGAGAGAGAGAGAAAAAAACTTTAGAAGACTTCTCTGCGTAGGAAGACAGCAGAGCAGATGTTTAATCAGTTCTCAAGGGACATCAACTCCTGTTAGTCGGAACAGATGAGAAAATTGGCAACAGAGCATTTAGATGTACCAATTGATCAATTTAATTAATTCACAAGAGAAGAGGACCAATTAGGATCATCTGTGCCCTCTGCCACTTAGTTAATATTCTATAAGAAGCAGGACAGATCTCTCAGAAGTCTAACAAAGGAGACTTTTCTTTATAGAATTAAAGAAACAATAAGTTTACATCTAGTAAGTAGCTGAGAATTATATTTGCTTTTTTTATTGTAAGTGAATTTTCTGCAGTTTCTATTGAGCTAACCACTGTACTGTAGATACAGAGAACACAATAGTCTGCGTGGGAGCAGGTAGGATTGTTACATTCTTGATGAGGTTGGTGGATTTTAGAAGTCTTTGTGTTTCTGTCTCTTCTTGAACCGTAGATTCATGGATGAAATTGGGTCTGTTGTCTGTAACCAGACCGCAGAGCGGTTTTATCTGCAGCCTGTCTTGGATTGGCTCATTAACAGAAGACACAAGCTGCTTCTTTATTTATTATTTATTTGTTTATTTTTTTGCCTAAGCAGATATCTTTATCTTGGCTGTGTGGCTTGTTTGTTTACTTGTATTCATTGATTTAATCCTGAGAGTAGATAGCAAAGAGCCTGCGTGAATGTTCACGGCCTGGATTATTTTTCTCATTTGAACTCTCTAACATATTGACTGTTACCATTTTGAGCACTGCATAGAAAAGCCAAACTCCTCAGAGAAAAGACTGGGAATGAAAGACTCTTCGCTCTTCTTATCAGATGAATGGCAGTTTTAATCTTGTGTGTGTGTGTGTGGCGGTGTCGATTAAGGACTCCCATAACATTTTTATGAATTCTGCATACATGCTTTCTGTGTTGCAGAGAAGGCCCTGATCAACTATGACATCTTGTTTATAGTATCTTCATCCTGAAGTGATTTATTTACTGGATACAGACAGTGCTGTCGTCACAGACTGCACCCAGATTAAAGGTATGGCTGCAATAAAAACACACCTGAAAATTTGATGATAGCTTTCTAACTGCATGCCCACCAGAACTTGAAAATGTAAAGTGGAATATGGAAAATTTCTAACACCACTTTTCGTGGTGTCCTGATTTTGTCAATTGTTTGTTCTGAAAATCTTTGCTTTCATTACAAGCAACCGCACCCCTCATGACCTTTTTCTGCAAGCATCAGCTGAGCTGAGCACTGCTGTCATGGAACTGTTTGACATTTTGGGAAATACGTTTATAATACATTCAGTGTGTGTGTTTGTGTGTAGATATAGAGATAGAGATAAGTAAGTAACCTTAGCTTGGCTTGGCATGAGTTGACCTTTCTGTTCATGCACAAATAAGACGTTATGTAATACAGTAATTATTTGAATTTAGAGATGCTACTAGGCAAGATGCAAACCTTTTTTGGTTTTAACCGGTTTTTTTTTGTGAGTAATTTTATTTATTTAAAGAGCCAAATAAAAATGCAAAACATTGGTCCACATGACAACATACAGGAAAGTCCACTACGCACACCCTTTGCGACCAAATGTTTCACTCTAAAACAAACAGAGCTCTGTTGTCAGAGTTAACTAAGATGAAATTTCCCAAAATGTCAAACTATTATTTTAAAAACAACCCATGTTCTAATGCTTTTACGTCAACCTTTACATAGACTGTAAATAAAGCTTAGAAGGCTTGGCAGCTTCCCAAAAGTGAGGAAGCCAAAACCTCTTGATGGCTCCCTGGTGGCCAGTGGTAGTATAGATCATAAATCCCGCCCCCATCTATGTTTCTAGGTGAGACATGGGCCAAATGTATTTTTTCCAAAGATGTTTTTTGTCATTTTAGGTGGTCCTAGTCACGCGGATGTTTGTTTAATGTGAACTCTTCTAATAGGTTCGCTTTGAATTATTTTGATGATATGAAAATGGGGTAAAACGTTGTTAGCTAGCGAGTGAAAGCCGTGATGGACTGCCCATTGGTCAGGCGGGACTTCATTACCGTCCAATCACTACTGCAGAGGCTCTGGTTGCAAATCTGTATCCAGACGTTACTTTTGTAAAGCGGGAGAAAATGGATACACGTCATCCATCTTTATAAGCGGTCAATGGATGAGACAATCTGGATGAACTGTGTTACAGGTGGAAAGCAAGGATTAAACCAAATAATGTTTTTGTTTACTTTCTAGGCCTCCTAACTACACGATCAGCAAGGATATTAGACATGAAGTCTCCCACGTAGTATAAATACTATCCTAGGCTCCTGTGGTGGAAATGATGTATGGAAATGTCGAGGTCAGAATTAATTTATTTACAGTTTTTAGGAATCTGAAAGGAGCTGATTTATGGTTTCTCAATGATAGAGTGGAGAACTGACATGAGCAACAGTGAATAAATGGGGAAATGTCAGGTTGGTCATTTTAGTTAAAAATCTTAATAGCATCCTCTGTCTCAGTACAAACTAGAAGTGACAGGATGCCGGGCATTTATTGACCAGTTGACATTTAAACCAAGCGAGGATTCCCTGCCTCATCCAATCATCCCCTCCACAAACTAATGTTGCAGTGCAAATATTAAAACAGACCACTCCCTCCCTCCCACTGTGCTGTCAGCCTCACCGAATATAAAGCATTACTGCCGACGACATGCATGCATTGCAAGGGCAAGGACAACAATTTGAATAAGGACACTTCACAACCAAATGCTGCAGGCCTACAGGCGCATGCAACCCTGAGACACAATGCTCTAAAACACTGTGTGGGAAAGCAAGACAAGAAAAATTGATTGGTAGTTTAGGTCAAGATCATAAGGAATTAGCTGGAGACTACACTTAGTTCAGGGAGTTAAGGAAACACAAGAGCCATGTTTCCCAGTAGTGTACTGTACATTTACAGTTAAAGAACCATTTGTTTGCAGCTAATGAGGTACACAGTGGTTATCACTAAAGGCTTTTGTTCCTTTACTCCCCTCTATGAATAAAATCCTAAAGGAATATCTTTTAATCTTCCATCCAATCCTGACAACAGTTACACAAATTACAGTATGGGAGCAAAGGCATCTGTCAACTTGACTGACAGACCTTTTAATTCAACAACCGTCTGTGTGACAGCTAATCATGTAGTCTAAATCTACTAACAGCTGTAAAGCCTTTCTCTCTGCATTGTTTGAATTTCCCCTCAGGACAAAACAATTTCTGTTGCATTAAATATAACTAAAATTCAAAAAGCACTTTTGAAACAGAAATGGCACGAAAGAAAACAAAATTGGGGCTTTTAAGGTCACATAGAATATGGATTTTTGAAGTTCCAGCCATCAGAAATTGGACCCCCTCTGGCAGCATTTTTGGGCAAACTGAAATGAACCCAGCAAACAGCAAGAGCAGCCACTACTTGAGGTTTTTTGTAATCATTAATAAAAATACAGGCGCCATCATCTGCATCAAAAGTACAGAGAAAAGTGCTGCATACGACCACAACTCTCCAAATGAATGACTAAATAAATGGTTCATAAGTGAAATGCAGGAAATGTGTAATAGAGTATGCAGAATTTAAGTTCTGCATAAAAATGATAAGTGAATGACAATGAGGAGGCCAATAAATAATGCATCAATAAAATAGATGCCAAAATATATGCAAGTCAATTGCAATCATTAAACAAGCCCATCCAAATATTTTATCAGTTTAAAATATACATATTTCACCATTAACTAATACCATGTATTGGTTTCCTAAGCATAGCATATGAATTTAATGAAGAATAATCACATTCTGTCCAGAGGATTGCCAGATACCTTTCATAAACTGCAGTGACTCTGCTTCTGGTGTGCTGGCTTGTCACATCTTGATTAATATCTTAATACATGAAGTGAAAAAGAAGCATGGAACAACAATGAGTATGATAAATGTTTATTAAAACATGCACATATTGTAATACTTAAACAACACCAGGCTTCAGGGGTTGTAAATTCTCTTCACAAAAAAATACCTAAAGTATCAATTTATATGTGTGGCCCCATGCCATATAAACTCTGGCTGTCACATACTGTAAGCCTGGTGCATTTGAGATGCTGTTTTATAAAGCTGTCGTAGCTCACTTATTAGGCACTGTGGCTTTTTCTCTTCCGTGTAACTGCCTCACGGAAAATATAACTTATTACTTTAAATACAACCCATATGACTGAGGTATTAGGCCATATTGAATGGAGCACTTACACATTTGGCAAAACTGACATGACTGTAACAATGGTTGCATTAGGTTTGTGTGTAAATGATGTTAGATGACTGCTTTGGCACGGCTTGTGGCTTGTTCATTTTCTGCTTGTTGAAAACATGCACAATGGAGAGAAAACACCTTTTTGTTGCTGCAATCGCTTCTTACTAAGTGACGTGTTTCCTTTGTGGTAACCAACATAATTGCTTCTTGGATATAGAAAAAGCAGTGTCACCTGTAATGATAAACTTCACAGTCGGTAAAACGCCACTCGTTCAGGCTCACTAATATTTGCTCTCATCATTGTGATGAAGTGAATGTATGCACGGCTCAATTAGGCAAATATTAGCCATGTCTCCACCCACTTCTGAATCATTACGGGAGGATTATTGTGATTTATTTGTCTTGTCACATCAAACATTCATGTTGCCAGAGTGTGCAGCAACATAAATACTAAACAGCTGTTATACGTTTGCATTTTGCACTAGTTTGTATTTGGACGCTATTTTCTGACAACCTGGAGGTTTCCTTATGAAGAAAACACACACATATATACAGTATATACTAAAAACATCCATAGCAGAAACCACCAGTCGTGAAGCTAATTAGCTAAGGAACGCTGTCTCTTGTTTCAACTTTTTTTTTCTCTTGCACATATTCTCTCAAATACCAGCTTAGCACCCCACATTCACTTACGTTCATCCACTGGATGAATGTGACTAACATTCACTCTCCTTTTTGCTCACTTTTGGTCTCCACCAACTCCAAAGAGAAATATCTGGCTCTTATGCTGGGTTTACACAGGCAGCGTTTTTCAACTGCAACTCCGCTGTCTGGATTTGCAGTTGAGTTGCGGGGTTGTGTAACCATAACATGATGCCAACAGTGTACCAGTTTTGCAGACAATTAGTTGTTGGTGTTGACATACGTTTTCTATCAGTTAAATCTGGCCTAACAACTGTTTTCTACTCTAGGCACACACTTTCCTATAAATTAACATTATTTGCGCCAGTTTGCTGCTACTACTACTAAAACTTATTTATGAAAACTCACCAGGTATACCAACTGCCTCGACAGCCCTCTGCCAAGATAGCTGTTAGCATCCCTGTATTCATACAAAGATGTCTCTTAAATTAGGCTACAGTGAGGGGAAAAAGTATTTGATCCCCTGCTGATTTTGTACCATTTGCCCACTGACAAAGAAATTATCAATCTATAATTTTAACGGTAGATTTATTTGAACAGTGAGAGACAATAACAACAACAAAAAGACTATAAAATCCACAATAAAATCCAGAAAAACAAAACATGTCAAATGATAAAAATTGATTTGCATTTTAATGAGGGAAATATGTATTTGACCCCTCTGCAAAATATGACTTAGTGCTTGGTGGCAAAACCCTTGTTGGCAATCCGGAGGTCAGACGTTTCTTGTAGTTGGCCACCATGTTTTCACACATCTCAGGAGGGATTTTGTCCCACTCCTCTTTGAAGATCTTCTCCAAGTCATTAAGGTTTCGATGCTGACGTTTGGCAACGCAAACCTTCAGCTCCCTCCACCAATTTTCTATGGGATAAAGGTCTGGAGACTGGCGAGGCCATTCCAGGACCTTAATGTGATTCTTCTTGAGACACTCCTTTGTTGCCTTGGCCGTATGTTTTGGGTCATTTTCATGCTGGAATACCCATCCACGACCCATTTTCAATGCCCTGGCTGAGGGAAGGAGGTTCTCACCCAAGATTTGACGGTACATGGCCCTTTCCATCGTCCCTTTGATGTAGTGAAGTTGTCCTGTCTTCTTAGCAGAAAACCCCCCACCGTAAGCATAATGTTTCCACCTCCATGTTTGACATTGGGGATGGTGTTCTTGGGGTAATAAGCACCATTCCTCCTCTTAACACGGTGAGTTGAGTTGATGCCAAAGAGCTCTTTTTTGGTCTCATCTGACCACAACACTTTAACCCAGTTGTCCTCTGAATCATTCAGATGTTCATTGGCAAACTTCAGACGGACATGTATTCGTGCTTTCTTGAGAAGGGGGAACTTGCGGGCACTGCAGGATTTCAGTTCTTCACGGCGTAGTGTGTTACCAAGTGTTTTCTTGGTGACTATGTTCCCAGCTGCCTTGAGATCATTGATGAGACCCTCCCGTGTAGTTCTGGATTGATTCCTCACTGTTCTCATGATTGTTGCAACTCTACGAGGTGAGATCTTGAATGGAGCCCCAGGGAGACAGACAGTTCTTTTGGGTTCTTCCATTTGTGAATCATCGCAACTTGGCCATGGTGGAGAGTTTGGAATATGATTGATTGATTGGTTCTGTGGACAGGTGTCTTTTATACAAATGACAAGCTGATATTAGGAGCTCTCCCTTTAAGAGTGTGCTTCTAATCTCAGCTCGTTACCTGTTACCTGTACCCACTTGGGAGCCAGAAATATTTCTGATTGAGAGGGGGTCAAATACTTATTTCCCTCATTAAAGTGCATTTTTCTTGTTGTTTGGTCTCTCACTGTTCAAATAAATCTACCATTAAAATGATAGACTGATCAGTCAGTGGGCAAACGTACAAAATCAGCAGGGGATCAAATACGTTTCCCCCTCACTGTATAGGGAAATCCCAATCTTTAATTTGCACGTAAAGCATGTGTGTATACTGTACATAGCAGATTATATTGGAGGCACAATCCCGACGTTGCCCTCTCATTTGGCTACCACTCTGCAAAAGTTGACTCAGAGTCAACTTTGCCAACCACTTGACACATTTCTTTGAACTGTAGAGTAGAGTTTGCACCTCACTGTGCCTCTGGTTTCAATGAGGAATAGCATTCTCAGGAGAGTCAAACATGAAAGTAGAATTTTTCCCTCAATCTGACAATTGTCTTGAGTGAGACGAATGACAGTTCAAGTTTAAAATGCAACAGTGTTCCTTCAGCCATTTAAACTGCACTCCAACTTGAGCAGTTTTTGCAAAGTGATAGAAGCTAATGATCCACTGGCAGTGCTGAGATAAAATATTTGGGCCACTGTCTGTTGACAAGTTCTGGCAGCTTCATTATGAAGCAGATGATTTGACTTTGTTGAGGGATTATACAGTATGTATCCTGCAGCACCAAACTCTGTGCAGTGAAGATATCAATAAAATGCAGCTGGCATCACGTTGGACTTCATACACAGAAGTGTAACGCTTGTGTGCCTGTTTCATATTCATGCAGAGTAACTATCCTCTGCGTGGTAGATATAATCTTGCGGTGATAAGACACAGATGTATTTTACTAGTTCAGACAGCTGTTTGATATCTGGGCTAACTCACAACTGCAATTGAGAAATAACCAGTCAGCAAGGCACGTATCAGGGTCAAGCAGGGCGCCGATAGTTTCATTTTATTTATGATAATCCATCTCTCTAAAGTTGCTCTTCATCAATAACTCCAAAAGCAAGCATGGCTTACTCTGGCTTTGAAGCTTCCACAAGAATTGTTGATGGGCTTTGTGAAATATGACGACACGAGCCATATAAAAAATTGCCCTCTGATGAAATGTTGTCAACCTTTGAATCATTGTTTCCTCTTGCATTTGTGACCTCTACACACACACACACACACACACACACACACACACACACACACACACACACACACACACACACACACACACACGTTGTCCACGGTCTGAGGAGGACTGCTGTCTCTACCTCGGGCCTGGGGGCTAACCGTCCGCTATATGGCAAAAGATGTATGCATCAATTTAATCTGTTTACCTTTCACAAAACTTCTACATTAGCAAGCAAGACCTTGCTGAGCTTGCATGGTCCGTCTATTTTGTCTGATCATGAATAATAAATTGATTATGAGCTGCATTCTGTGGCTAAATGGCTGGTGAACAATTTGAATGCAAACGGTGCTTCTTTCTGCACTTATCCATTCATAAGACCAGCAATAAACACACAAACCTAACCCACGAGTACTTAGCTGAGGACTGTTCTACAGTCATGGAAGCAAAAGAAAATATCCTGCAATAAAGTTACTTGCAAGGCCAAAGAATTTCAAAAGCTTCACATATTGTTAAGTCTAAATGAAACATTACTTCAGTTATTATTATTATTACAGTGTTTTACATTTTTAAATAAAATCACTTAAAATCAATTCTAAAATCTTAAGTCTGAAGGTTATGCAGTGAACTATTCAGTAACTCAATCTTTCTCCAGGACCATATCGTACATCAGGTTAGTGTGTTATTTCTTTGCACATGGAGATGTTTTCAATGCAGGATCTTCAGGTGTTTGTAATGTGCGTGCGGGCGGGTGAGTGATGCTTAGGTCACAAACACACTTAAACTCTCTGGTGTATGAAGCATCAGCAACATGAGTCAATTATTTGCAGCACCATTTGGGGAGTGCAGGTGTCCCAAGGTGCTCCCAGACATTTTCTGTGCATCACAGTAAGATAAATATACTAAGTTTATACCTATCAAACTCAGACTGCATAGTTTAGTCGTAAACCGGCTTGTCTGCAAGGTGCTATTTGATCTCATTGCAGCATGTACAGTTAAGGCTCAGAAAGTAGTTATTCTATTTATATTCTGTGCTTATTTTCTAAGTGTTTTGTTTTGAAGTATTTCTATGTGTCAGGGAAAGCTTGACATTTTGGTTAATGCGCTTATGTACTTTCTTGCTGAAAGTTATGAGAAGATTTAAACCACTCATATCTGTGTGGTAAATGTGTAGCTGTAGCAGAAGCTGGTTTTCCCAGCTCAGCACAGAGACTGGAAACCTGTCTCTGTCTAAAGGTAACAAATAGTCTGGGGTGGGAAATAACCCCTATATGTATTTATATGATCCCTGCTTTTCCTTGTTTTCAGTCTTTGTGCCTACACATAGTTAAGGTGACGTTTGTGACCGATACTGTTTTTTCATAGAAAGAATATCAATTGTTTTGGGGAAAAAGTGTCTGAGACAGCTCTTTTTTGGCTTTCGTTGAGTGGCAGCTCCTCTTGGCAACATGTTGCTCTCAACCTACACTCCCAGGAAAACACAGATCCTCTCTGATCATTTCTGGGCACAGGTAATGTGTAATTAGCAACCAGACACAATTAGTGTAATCTGACTATTTCTATTTCTCATTTCAACTCCATTTCCTAAACAAAAGGCCACATATCACCAAATCTGTGCCTGACAGACATGTTGATGTAGCCCTGTGGTTTTAATCACGGGTTAGCGGGAGCCACAATATGTAATGAAAGATGATTATGGTGCAGTGAGTATGTGTTGGAGTGTATGTGAATATAATGGGCTGTTACAGCATCGCCCAAGGCTTCACTCCAACCTCCAGAGCATTTGCTGCAGCTCTTAGTCCAGACCACTGGGGCCTGAGTTCATCAGACCATAAGCTGAATGTTTGATTGAGTCCTTGAGGTAGTTTCTATAAGGTGTTGGCTCAGTGCACGCATACAGTTTACTGATGAATCTGCCACAGAAACACAGTTTGTAATGGGTGGCTTCGGATCCACCGGTGTTCCCTGCTTGCTAAAGCGCTCACTCAGTTCCAGCAGCAGCCCTGAGAGGTATGGCAATCTCAGAACTAAACAGCCAAAGACAGGTGAGTAGCTGCTAGGCCTTGTGTTGAACATCCTAACACTCTTAGTTGCTTCAGGAGGGGAATATCAAACCTAAAACCAGAATTGAGTGCTGTAGCAAGGCAGTTTGCCTCCTGTATCACAAACTGTTGTTCCTCGCTGCAGTGTCCCCACCAGCAACCCAAAGCTGTTGCAGACAAGAATTATTTATTCAGGACTGTCAGGGAGCATTTAGACATTTCCGACTGGTGCAGCCTTCACTGTGAGCAACAACCTCACTGTTAAAATACATACTGGAGCTCGGCAGCTAGGGGCGGAATAAAAACCTCCATAGCATGAGTTCATTGTCAATTCTGTAGAAAGTGTGTCTCTCTGAACAATATGATTCATTTTTCATCAAATTCATATTTGAGTAAGTTTGTTGTTTACCTACTTAGTTACTTTTTATTGTTGGAATTTGTGAACAGTATGCACAGCCGCAGCACAGACTGAAGAGCAGGAACACTACCTGGTTCAAATAGTGAAGGGATGTAGCATATGGAGATTCTGCTGATGTCCCTATTACAATTTTTAACCCAATCAGCAGGAATGTGTGTTTGTAGCAAGGTCATTTATTAGTATGTATCTAACAGTATAAGAAAAGCTGAGATCTTTTCCTTTATTTCCTTCCAGTGACAGTAAATGGAACTTAGGGCATGCAGAGGAAAAGTTGCTAGAGTCAGCATTGATGTCACACTAAAGGGGATGGGTCTGACTGGTAATTAGCCTCTGATGCAACCCACCTGACACCAGAGACACCCGGCTGACGTCTGGTGTTGCACCATGCTGAGATAATCCTGCTGAGGTGAATTGCATATATTTGTTGTTTCGCACTGTGTATCAATTTGGGACTCTTCCATCCCCCCCCCCCCCCCCCCCCCCCCCCCCCCCCCGACCCACCCATAAAATAAAACCTGAACTGTCAAAAGAAGAAAGGGTTGCCCACAGCCAGACGAGACCCAACCACCAAACGGCTACTGCAGCCTTGAGTGAAATATTGTGTAGGAATAGGAAAATAATAAAATGGCTCAATTCCATTGAAGTGCTGTTTCAGGGTCCTGGAATTTAACATGCTGGGTCAGTGCCATGCTGTCTTGGCTTACTGGGACTTTGAATGGGATGGAACCTCGTTATTGTTATTAGTAACACCTGTGATTTTCTCAGGCTACATGCAAATCAGGTTAAGCCCTTTTTCAGTCCAGAAGGAGGTGGTAATGCACCTGAAGGTGTTTGGTAACTGCCAAATGTCTGGAAAAATACTTGTAGTTCATATTTGGTGTTCAATTCTATTCCATGTTTATGGTCACCACTGTTATTATGGCATAATAGTGATAGTAATTACTGTCATGAGGTAACACCATGGAAGTAATGTGGACTATGGACCTAAAATAAATCATAAGAAGACAAACAATACAACCCCTCTGCCAACTATAGATACAGCATTTGTAGGGGGAACTGTGCTCTGTTTCGCTACAAATGGTTTGTTTCATTACTGGATTGTCACTAAAAAAAATCTAACTTTACCAGATGAGTTTTATCTGTGATTAAGGAAAAAAAAAGATTTTGCTAAATTGTTTAACTTACGTAAGACTTAATGGTCAGTTTCTTCCCAAATAAAATTGGAAAAGGCTACATGTATTATTAGAGGCAGATAAACATAAAAATATAGCAGTTCAAGGCATTACGTTTCACAGTGCATTTCACAACTGGGGAGCTTCATACTAATAATAATAATCATTTTTAATTTATAGGGCTCTTTTCAAATTCCGTGTTACAAAGTACTTTACAAGACAGCAAAAATGAAACGGACAAGTTATAACATCATCAGGTTTTAAAAGCAAACAAATTAAAAACGATTTGCTGTACAAAAACCAACAGAAAAATCTGTAAAATCTGTACAGGCTCTCCGATAAGTGTGTTTTCAGAAGGGACCGAGAAGAGATCACTGATTTAGCTGATTTCATGTGTTTGCAGCCAGACCTGGCAAAAGACAAGAAAACAGATGGAGTAGAAATAAAAAGCCTTTGATCTGTCAAGGTTCAGGTTTATTGTCATTTTACAATACAGGTTGTGCAATGAAATGCAGTCCCAGTCCCCTTCATGCAACATACACAGAAAATGTATAAAGAAATATTCAAACTGTTATATAAATATACAACTATTGCAGAGCCTTTTTTAACCAGGAAGGACATGTGTGATGCATATGACAGGTTCTCTGTCATGCTGATTTCCAATAACCTAAAACTGTTCACCCACTCCACCTCAGCTCCACCTCTCCTCCTTTTCACTTACATCAACGTTTAGCTCCCAATTGGTTTTGCTGACATTGATCAGAAGTTTGTGTTTCTGTGCACCACCCTGCAAGATTGTTAATTTTGATCACAATATGAAGGGTGAACAAGCTCCCGTGTTCTGCATGAAGTGGTGCAGGTAGTGACTGTGGTCTGTTTGTGTCCAGGTGCAGGGTGTGGTACTCAAATCCAGAGTGCTGAGCTTGCTAACCAGCCTTACTGGGGTGATTGTGTTAAACGCCTAGCTGAAATCAACAAACAACATTCTGATGTAGGTGTTGTTGTTTCCAGTATGCGTGGGAGCTTAGTGGAGAGCAGTAGAGATGACATCCTCTGGGGATCTGTTGGCTCAGAATGCAAACTAGCGAGGGTCCAGGCTGGCAGAGATCTTTTCTATGGTGTTCTGGAGAACCAGTCTCTCAAAGCACTTTATAAGAAAGGCAAGGTAGCTATATTTGTATAGCACATTTTAGCAACATTGTAATTCAAAGTGCTCTACACAAAACATTAAAGAGCAGTTAAAAAAAAAACATGAAAATAATATAAAAGCATAAAAATTTGAGCTCTTCGGACGCTAGTATGGGACAATGTACAAAATGTCGCTCTATACACGTAATCCATTTCAGTTTCCGGTCTTACTCTTTAATTAACTTTATATACTTACATGAATTGTCATACAATTCCATTTTCAACAATGCAACTTCAGTTTGGACTAGACACTGCAGGTACGTTTTAGGTACAGGGATGATAGTTGCTATCTTGAAGCAAGTGGGAACACTCACCTGTGGCAATGACATGTTTAAAATGTCAGGTGTGACATCAACTAGCTGGTTAACACATGTTCTTATTATAATACACAGCCAGGGATGTTATCAGGCCCAGCAGCTTTATGGCTGTTTTACAGTCAACGCATCCAAGCGTGCGCGCGCCAATGTGACGTCAAAATGACGTGGATCTCACTGGCTCGCCAGGATTTTGAGTGTGCGTCCCGTGGACGTGCACCACTCGACACTCTGACAAAGCGGAAACAGAAAACCTAAACGAGTTTGAGAGTAACCGGATGCCAGGACCCTCCAAGTGACTGCAAGTCTACCTTGTACACTCACTGGGTTAAGATGAGTTATTTCATGGTGAATGAAAGCCTTGATCCTAGGAAGTAGGTCATCTGATCAAAATCAAATCAAAAAATTGAATCAAATTGAGAAATTGATGTCAGTGCTGCAGCCATTTCAGCCGTTGTTTACCTTTTTCTTCTTCTAGTCTGCAGAAATAGCAATGTCGGTAGCCTTTTCTCTACATCGTCACCTCTGTTCAGGAGAAGACTGCAACTATTGTTGCGACCACCACGAGCGAGTATAAACGTTACGGCTCTCCCATGACATCACATTTGCACACGCCAGTTCAGCAGTGGCTACTGTGAAACTCATTCACTCTTAGCAGGGTTCTTCTCACACTCGCTGTGATAACTGACAGTAGTTGGTCCTCTGGAGGCGAGGCAGATTTGGCAGCTGACTCTTTTTTGAGGAGATCAAAGCAAACATAAAAGGTGTTAAGTTCATCCGACAACGTGGCCTCACGGATGATGGTGACACTCCTGCTTTTCCACCCTGTGAGGGACTGGCTCTCCTTGGTCTTGCAGTTGTTGTGCTGGAAATGACCGAAAGGCAACTTTTATCACTGAACACTCCTCCAGGCTTTTTCTGGTTGGCGAATGTTTTTATTGTCTTTGTGCTCACCACATCAACACATTTGTTGATGTATGAAGGTAACTGATGATTACTATTCCTTTTGGTTGGTGTGGTTCCCGTGGATAGCAGCATCTCCAAACATGTGCCAGTCCTGTTCACTCAAAGAGTCCTGTGCTGTAGCATCATCTGTCGATACTTTAAATGTTTTTATTCTGATGGATTGATCCTTTGTATCAGTTGGAGTTGGCAGGAAAAGCACAGCAATGTGGTCAAAGTGGGGGCGGGGGCAGGGGGAGGGCTTTGTATCTGCAGGAATGTTTGTGTAGTCCAGGGTATTGTTTCTCCCGGTTGGGGTAAGGAGAGTGCTGGTGAACATTTAGGTAAAACAGTTCTGAGGTCTGTTTGGGTCAAATTGCGAGGTTGTTTTTTTCATTGTGACTTCAAACAGTTCCTGCATTGCACAGAGAGAGAAATATAAGTGTTGGCTGACGGTGAAAAATGCTGCAAACTGACTGATTTGTTTTTAAAATCAAGTGCAGCTTCATCTAGCACTAGCGCTAATACCGCTAGCACTAATGTTAGCGACATATCTGAGCCAGCACACCAGGGAGAGCAACAGGACAGTGACAATGAATATGAGGAAGAGGATGAACAAAACAAGCAAGAAGAGGATGAAGAGATAGACATGGATAATTAATCTGTTGAACTAACCAATACAGAACAACAAGCCTTCTGTGGGTCTGAAGAATGTGGATTACCAGAAGCAACAGAGATGGAGACCAAAGCTGCAGGAGGGAGTGGAGCAACAGGTACAGGGCTTCTTCAGAAGATCAGAGCACCCATGTTTTTATTATGGAGCGGCTGGCTCTGATGATTTTTATTTATTTTTTTATACATTGGGGTTGTGCATTGATATGTCCATATTTCGGTGAAGTTATTTATAGCTTGGGAGTATACATTCACCCTCACTGGGGCTATCAAGTGGCTTCTTTCCAAAAGTTCTATCTGCGAGTTACGCAACGTTAAGAGTTTATTGTAGCAACTAACATAATAATAATTTAGATAAATACAGTGCATTTCATGAAACCCACGGACGCTTTACACAAGTAACATTACAGGGGGACAGGGGAAAAGAAAATAGTAAGCCAGCACAACAGACAACACAGTCCACATTAAATGGAAGGGGGACGTAATTTGATGTCGGCTAGTGATGTACAACCACATTATGCATTATAAAGTTATTTGATGAATGAAATAGGTAGACATAGTTCATACCTGAGGGCCAATTCGTGGAAGGTATTGAATCATTTACAATCTCCATTGTCACCATCTGATAGCCGGATCAAGTGTGACTCGCTTTATCACCTTTTGTCTTTCTCGTTCCATTTTAGCTTTTAGTTCATAATTTATTTTCCTTTTCTGTGAATGGTCCTACCCCAATATCAGCCATAACTACAGCAGATAACTTGTAAAATAACATTACAATGCAATAAGGCCTACATAAAGAAAGCTCCTGCTTCCTTTTTAACTGGCTCAGAAGGCTGGAAATGCCAACACAGGCTTTTTGGTGTTACAAAGAATTCTGTGACGCGTCAAAACTTTAGCCCCGCCTACCTGCAGCAAACCACTATGATGTATGCAAAATGAAAGGGCTTCAGAAAAATTATAAAGTTACATATAGTCACTTTAAGAATTCAACATCTTGGGAACATTGTTATTGCTAACTAAACCTTTATTTTACACATTCTCTGGTTTTCTCTTTTGTGAGAGAGTTATTTATGTTCAGCAGTGTGACAGATCACAGAAATTGTCTTAAACACTTGTTTTAAAATGGATTTTCTGTCGCTGTAACTGATTACTGGGAACATGCTATAACTTAAATACCTACAAAATCAACATTTAACATATTTTGGAAGAGTGGCCATGTTCCATGAAACACATCTCAGTATGTGGATACTCATTTGAGCAGCTGTATCATACTGGTCTTGACTGGTATCCTCATTTTCTCCCTGAGGCTTTACTGTTGCTTTCCTTCATCCCTGATTTAGCAAACATGATGCAGAGCTCCTTGTCCTACCTTTAACAGTGATGAATTAAATGCACCAGCATACAGAAACTGCTGGTAACAGAAAAGCTATGAGGAAACAAGGCATGAAAGGGCAAGGAATGGTGAGTTGTTTCAGTGTTCAGGTTGAATGGTTCAGGATTTTCAGACCTGGGAGAACTTGTGCTTTTGTTAAAAATTCAGGGGGAAAGCAGCACAAATGCTTTTAACATGACTTCTGAAATGTTGTGAAATGAGGACAGTGTTTTGAAATGCAAATGTTTTGTACACAAAAATACATTTTTCCAACACATGAAGATGTCGTTGTCAAAAGAGTTTATCTGAAAGTGAAGTAATTTGGGTGAAAGTGAAAAACAGTGTTAGTGTAGTCCTACACCCCAACCGCGAGCTGCTCTAACACAGTATTTTAAAATACTTTTTTAAAATACTTATAATAAAATGTATCTAACGTGTACACAATTAAGCTTACAATGGCAGATTGGCTGGGTTATCTCGTCTTAGTGTTAAAGAGTTCACATTTATAAAAATGTGTTATAAACTGAAGTTATAGAGTTTAAAATATGTGGGTATTGTCCATGCTGGGAGGGTCAGATGAAAGTTGCCAATGAGTTGCATTATGGGAAGTTTTGATGGAGGGCTTCAGGAGCTTGAGCCATACTTATATCGGGAATAAAAGTTGAAAATATCTCATCAACGCCGCACCAATTTTGACAGCTGTTTTATTTAAATCTGTCGCTACTGTTATTACCAGTTTTTGAATTGACTGATGTACATTAAATATATACATCCACCTAGCTCCACATATCTGACTTGGGGATAATGGTTCAGAATTACCTGAAAAGGCAAACAAACATGGACGCCTCTCGCCAAAGTTAATAAAACCCTAAGAAGTAAGTAATTAAACCCAAAGTGAACAGATTTAATGGGCACAATAGTTTTGCAATCATAAAAATTATCTTTTCCATGATCTTTTTCATGATTTCCAACAAATGACTAGTAGACCTAATAGTAATTAAAGGTCCCATGGCATGAAAATTCCACTTTAAGGATTTTTTAACATTAATATGAGTTTCCCCAGGCTGCCTACGGTTCCCCAGTAGCCAGAAATGGTGATAAGTGTAAACCGAGCCCCAGGTATCCTGCTCTGCCTTTGAGAAAATTAAAGCTCAGATTGGTCAATCTGTAATCTTGCCCTTTATGAGGTCATAAGGTGCAAGGTAAAAGCCCCTTTCTCTGCTTTGCCCACCCAGAGAATTTGGCCCGCCCATGAGAGAGAGACATCATGGCTTTCAAACAAGCAAAGTGGCAGTTGGTCAAGGCCCTCTCCTCCTCAAAAGCTACAGACTCAGAAATGGCACATACTAAGTCAAAGATCATTGTGGAGACTGGCTATGTGGCTGTAATTCTGCACCAAGGCTGAATTTTCTGAAATAGACTTCAGATACAGTATTAGGGGACCACTAAGGCCTGTATAAAAGCATCCAAAGGAGCCGGAGGAGCCGTAGGCCTTCATTTTGGCCGATTTGACATGTTGAATCAGCTGGCGGGCAGTCGGACTCATCTTTCAAAAACGTATTTCATAAAAAAAATAGACAGATTCAGTTACTATTTCTCACTAAAAATGTTTTCAGAAACAAGTTTCTGTGAACTATTTTCGTAACATACTAGATTGTATTTCGAACGAGCCACCATTATGGTCAGTTTTGAAGTTTGGCAGAAGTCAGACCCACGTGACGCGTTTGTCATTTCCGAATTTCATTTTTTCGGCGACAAAGATTAGAGCCATCTGCTGTTATGGAGACGTATTATGTATAGCACACTCGCGGCACGCACACTCCAGTCGGCATCGCTTCGGTGTGTTCCAAGGCATTTTTGGGACCGACGGGAGCTGAATGATCATTCAGACTGCCTTTTCTGTCGACGGTCGGCCGTCGGGTTGGTGTTTCAGAGCCTTAAGGCTACAAGACTGGATTCCTAATACATGTGCCACATCAAGATTTACAAAAAATGAAACTGGACACTAGTCAATATCTCTAGCCTCGAGTGCAAAAACACAAGAGAAAGGTTGCAGTTTGTCTCCAGGTGTTCCCTTCTAGTTTGTAAAGTTACATTAAACTGCTTTAGTGACTAAAGCTGTTATACTGTAAGTCATTTACTTTTTTGTGTTTAACTTATGGCCGTACAATATTTATCGAGTTATTTTGGGCCAGAGGCGTCTTAGTGACATCTGTTGTCAGATAGCAGTGCAGTAGCTTACAGGAATGACATTATCATGTAATGTAGAAGTCCAATAATGAAATGATTCATTCCCATCCTCCTGTCGGCTGTTGGCCCCTGTCACTCACTAAAATTGTCTACAATGTACTGCTATTGATCTGCAGGTCAGCATGGCCTGTGGGGAAAAAGATAACCCAATCAAACGCAGTCTTTGCCTCTAACATGAAAAACACAGTTTTCTCTCAGCAGAACCTTCCCACTGCCTCACTGTGTTTGAAAGACCTCTGGTGAATTTCTTTGAATTTCTTCAATTGTCTTCAACTGTTTTTCCTCCATTTTCATTTATAAATCGAATAAGTTTATCTTTTAGAAATTGGATTTTTCTTTTTGTGTAGAGTCCTGTAAGACACCTGCCACGTTTTTTGTGTACATATTAAATTCTCACATTAAAACTGTTTAGCACCAGACATTTAAAACCTATGCTCTTACTGATAAATCAACTTAGAGATTTTGCTTCTCCCCTCTCTGATTTCAGCCGGCAAATTTCTTGGCCCTCTCTTGTCTCATTGGGTCATCATATACACAGGCAAGTAAAGAAAGTGTGTTATCAGCTGTGAATGGTAACATTAATATAAAGCACTATGAAGAGCTGGAATGCAACTCAGTCATAACATGTTAAAAAGGGATCCAATAGCTAGTTCATTCTCTAATATGTGGCTTAGTTGTGACTCTGGATTACAAACTACAGTAAAACAGCTTCTTTGGACTCTTCATACTCAATAAGTGTGTGGGTGTCGCAAACCTCTAAGGACAACATATCCATAAGAAGTTGTTCCACGTGCTTATTGTTCCTCACCCACCAGCTTATGTTATGTCATTCTCTTTTCATAAAACCCCATAAATCAACTTCATAATCTCATTCATTGAGTTTTTCAGTGTCATAATGATGATACATATAAAATACATTTGTGAGTCATTTTCACACAGTACACACACACACACACAAATACTTTTTTAGGGGATTTTTTTACTTGTAGCTGGATATGTTTCTTTTTTATAACATCTAACAGTTTGACTCTTGGTGTCCGCTGTGTATTTTATTTATTTTTTCCTCTGGAGCTGTCTCACCTACATCACTGGATTGCTTGTTTTTAAGGGCTTTCTTGTGTGATGCTGCTGGTTGAGTCTGACCCTTGTGGAGATGCTCTCTCCCTTCTCTGCTTAGATTTGACCCTAGATTGATGACGAGAGGCTGGGCAGAAAGACAGGAACGGAGGTTCAGCAGAACTTACCTGCACCAGCTGCCTCCTGCTTACAGAGAGGGTTATAGATGAGCTGCTAGATGATTTATTGATGATTCACTGTGTGAATACACACGTAAAATACAATAATTTAAAGTCTTGTTGTCCTTGTTCCTCAAAATGTCAACTATTCCCACCACTGTTAGAATCAGTAGAGGTTATCCACAGGACCAGTGCAGAGTTCAGTGAGATTAAAGGGCTCTGTTCACTGTAGAGGAAGAAACGTAAATCTCTTAATAGAAGGTGGACAGAGACACTTGGACGAGCGTCTTCATTAATCTCCATTCAATCAGATTTACATCATCTATAAATGTCCTGACTGACAGGTGTTTACCCCTTGTGTAGTGTTCATATTTAGTTACACAGCCAATGTTCCCAGGTCTGGTGGACCCACCACGTTTTTAGACTAAATAGATACAGACATAACAAATTATGTAAAAAATACTCACTTTAGCTCAATGACCAATTATATACTGCACATGCATCATTTATGTCTCATATTTGCTATTTACCGTTGTGAGATCACGTTTATGATCATATGATCATTTTTTCAGGAAAAAGATTTTTAATCATCATTGGTGTTATTTCTTAGAACTTAATGAACAGGTGAAAGTGCTTGAAATGTAACAATAGTGTGGGATTAGCAGGTGCGGAAATACAACATAGTTCCATAGCACCTACATGTAAATACACTCGGGTCCAGTAGACCCGAACACCTCATGTGTAATAGTAATATGTACGAGGCGTGTACCATGTGCTAGGGCTGTAGTCAAGACCAACTTTTGTCGAATCCAAGACAAGTCCAAGACCAGGACTAGTCGAGTCCAACTCAAGACCGAGTCCAAAGAGGTTCGAGTCCGAGTCAAGACCAAGTCCAGAGAGGTTCGAGTCCGAGTCAAGACCAAGTCCAGGACAGAAAAAAAGTTCTTATGCATGACAGTATCAAGACAATCAATTTGGGTTAATTGTTGATATAAAAGCAAAAACGGTGTCAGAACACCCAGGATTTATGAGTAAAGCCATTAGCTTGATATCACATGGTGATAACTCATAATAGCTACATAGACAATACTGCTACAGTAGTACTAGTACTGAGCATTAGAACTGATACTACTACAGTAGTACTAGTACTGAGCATTTGAGCAACTAAATGACAAAATAGCTTCACTCCAGATGTAGTGTAGAAATGAAGTGACCAGTATTACAGAGTGTAGCCCTATGGTTGGTTTATGGCTTCCCTAAAAAGTAATGTATTCTATTGTTATTTGGACATGGGTTAATTGGAAATAAATGTATTTTAGCCAGTTAGCTTTTTTGTAACGTAACAAAAACCCACCCATCTCGTGGGCGCAAAGCTTATTTCATGTAATACAATGATAGCTCAAACTAACGCCACAGGTCTTATGTTGACCACGTGGACACAGATATAGGAAACTCTGAAGGCAGCCGTTATATTTTCCCAGCGTTAGTAAGCTAGGCTAACGCTGGTGCGCTAACGTTAGCAAACATCGGTGTAGCGTTAGCTAGCTGTCTGAACTTGTAAAAAGCCGAACAACCAGACCAAAAGTCATATTGGGCAAGACCAGTGGCCGAGTCCGAGAAAGTCCGAGTCCAAATACTACCGTGTCCGAGACAAGTCCGAGTCCATAGATAAATAAATATAAATATTTGATTTTTTAAACAAGAGTGTATTGCCATATAGCTGGATCTCAGGGACTTTGGTGTAAGGAGAGGACGTATAATGGATGATCATATCATCTGATCATGTCTGTGGTTCAAAGGCATAAATTCAGCTAAGGAAGATTTATGTCATTTGACAGTTTCAACCTTGTACATGGTCAGTAAACAGAAAGCAAAGGCAACACCACAAGGTCAACAACCAAATCCACCAATGCCGAAAAATAAAATGAAACGGCAATGAGAAGATGAAAGCTTACAAATACAACCAAAAACTTAAAAGTGATTTGCACCACAACAGATGAGCATAGGTTTTCACATTCTGCAAATATGATCTAGTTTTGGAATTTCTGTGTTATCCGACACTTCCTCTAAATATATTACTATCCAAATGGATTGAATATTAAACATTTTTTGTTCTGTTCTATGCTTACCATAGTATATTCTTAAACTACTTTTCATACATATTTTGCATTGCTTGATGCGTTATTTATTGTCTCCAATGTAAAGGAATACCTTTTTTTAAACCTAATGATTCAAAACGTAAACCTTTTGCTTTGTGTATTTTACTATTTATTAAAAAAGTGTATCCATAAGGGTTATTGTAGAGCAGTCAGGCCATTGTTGTGAATTAAACCCCAACAGGGTGACACAGGTCTTTGCGTCAGGGTTTTGAATCACCCTAAAGTGGCCTCTCACTCTTGTTATCCCGCATATTACACAGCTAATTAGGAAATTGGTAATTTGACCCAAAATGTTGATTTAAAAAACGTTTAATAGATTTAAAAATTGTCCTTAAATAGTCTATAAGAACTGCATCTATAGCAACTGTCATTCTTCAAAATGCTGTAATTTACCAGAATTGAGCATATAACAAAGCTGTGTAATAACTAAAGTTAATTCTATTCTAATTTCAACTCATTATTGTCTAATCATTTCTTACTCTGAGACACCCAGTCAGTATTATTCTGCGTTTCTGGCTCTGCAGAGTAAGGCTGTATCTGTTTTTTCAAAAGGTCAAAGTAAGCGAGATCACTGATTTACTTTTCTGATTGGGATGTTCAAACATTTTTATTTTTAATTGTACTGAACAAGTTAAGATGTGCTGCAAAAGTTGCAGGGTGGAGGATTGCCAGCAGATTGGGGCAAAGAAAGTCCAAATGTCCTCCCTTCTTCCAGCGAGTGAGCTGATGCAGAGAAAAAGTACCTTTTAGTTCTAGACTCGTCCCCAAGAAGAACTTCAGATGGTCATTTGAGCCAGCTGCCATGTGGCCACATAATGCTTCCTGTCACATCGGCCACGGTCACAGTCGGCAGGAGGCAGCTGGTGTCAAGCTAGCATCGCCTCGTCAGCTATATGTGCACTGCTCCGGCCTGATGTGCACATCTGCCCTGCCAGAGGAAGGCTGAGGAATCGCATCTGTGCTGATTCACAATGCCTTCACACATCTCTGTATGGATCTACGTGTTTAAGCAGGTGCATATGTTTGTGTCATGTCTTCATATGTCATCTGCATCTGTACAATTTTAAACTTTATTTACTTCTAAATTTCACCTTTCTTAGAGTAAAAACCAAAACAGATCTTCTGTATTTCAGAGGACAGTCATGACATTAATGAAATGAAATCACACCAGAAATATATTGCTTGACACATGCTACACATCTCACATGCTTTCCACTAAAGGATTTCATCTATAATTAGCCTGAGGGAGAATTAATTTGACAACTCTTTAGAATAAATCAAAACAGTTCTAAAATTATCTTAGATATCAATTATGTATTGCCAGCTTTAATCTTATGTGTGGTCATATATTTTGTATCATGGCAGATGTGCGCAGAGGACATTCCCTGCAGATTCAGCTGCTGCTTTCCCGTTGCAAGCTCCAGCAAACTGTTACTCTCCTAAATCCACTGAAATTAGAGCATCTGGGTTTTACCGAAGCTACATGTCCTAGATAATGCCCCATGACCTAAACTTGAATTTTTGCAGCATCTTGATTAAAGTATTGAGGGATGGTTTGAATTTCAACACAGTCCAACCACCTAAATGTTCCTTTTGACAATTCCTCTTGATTGGGTTTTTATCTTGAGTTTGAAAAATGAGCTTTTAAAATTGATGTTCTCATCCTGGTTGGTAGAGACATTTTGTTAAAAGACCTGCTGCATACAGAAGATTTTTGGACTGCTGCAATTCCTGATAATGCCAACATCACCTGAAGCCAAGGTTCTTGTTTTTCATTAGGCCTGGCACCAAAAAGATTTTTTTCAAAGTGAATTAAAATGACACACGGAGACATGAAAATATTTCCACCAAACTAAACCACTGTCATGCTTCCACAGGGCTAAACTTAACATTTTTATTCTGAAGCCAAATTTTCAAAGCCAAAAGTGTAATGTGGTTCTGTATCTGAGAAAATAATTAGCCTGTAGTCTGTATTCTGTACACGAAACACAAAAACCTGTAGAGCAAAACAAACACAACAAACTGGCCACCAGCCTTAAACCACTGGGAGTCTGTTCATATTGTCTCGTTCTCCAGTATGCTTGGAGTACAAAAAACTAAATGTAGAAAGTTGGAAAAGGCAGACTTTTTGGCTTTGGTTTTCTCTGGTGTTGCAGACCCTTTCTTCTGTAAAAAGAAAGCAAAACAAAAACAAGGATAAACCACACTTGATGGTTGGAATCGCCTGTTTGGCCAAACAGCCAGATATTGATAAGGGACGAGCATAGAGCCAAACGCAGCACCTTAACAAAAATGAAGAATATCGAAGACGACGCCTGTTGGCTGTCTGTCTGCTGCTGGGGCTCTCTCACTCCACCTGTAAGCAGGGGCGTAACACACAATTCTGGGCCCAGTAGAAAGGCTTTTTCTACAGTAGGGGCCCCTCCCTGCATCCACAGCTGTTCATTCTAGCATATTTTTGGGCCCTCCTCACATGAGTGCTCTGGGTACCCAGTGCAACAGCCCTGCCTGTCTAGATCCAACCTAAAACAAGTTGTTTTAGAACTCCTAAGATACTCAATCTATTAAACTATCTATTATCAATCTGTGATGTGAAATACATCCTGGAAATTGTTTTGTGAAGAGGTGTAATTACTTTTTTTGGATAATGAATCTGCTTTTTCTGAACCTGCCTCATCAATTTCCATTCAATTAATGATTTGTTTCCCCCAGCATGTCTCTGAAAAAGCCACAGGAAATAGAAGTGAACTGAATCTATTTACAGTTGTTAACAATGGTGGATTCTTGGTGATTGTGAAGCAGAGAAAGTAGTTTCTGCAAGGCCATGTGTGAGAATGTTGCAGCTTTGTCACAGTATATAATGTAAAATGTATCATCCAGTATGACATTGATACCGTCCTTATTTTACCCATGTACTCTAAAGAAGATAATGGTTTGCAAATAGGAATTAAAACAAGAAAAAGGATCAAATCTGAAGAGCTAACATAACAACAAGGACAACTATGCTCTCATAATCCACAGCTTCATGCAGCAAGCTCCAGCTTGTCTCAGAGCAGTGAAAAGAGTAAAGGCAGCGAGAAACCACTAACGAGTAGAAGTAAATCAGCCAGACTGAGAAAAGCTGAGTACATCGGTAAATCAAAAAACTTTATAACGAATGAAGTCTTTGAAACATTCCCAGATTAGGCGTGGCATGTGGATAGAGCCAGCAAAGTGTCAGTGTCTGACAGGAGAGAATACCGCAGGACTACTCACACCACATGCATGTAATTTGTGATTTACAAGGTTTTTAAATTACAGCAGTCTTACACAAGCACCTTTTTATAAAAGATAAAATCTGAAAGCTCAGTTTACTGGCCAGAGAGACTGCACTGATCTGACCAAAGCTTTCTCAGTTGAAAAAATATTGAGATATATTCAATTAATGAATGAATAAATGAATGAGCAAGTGACTAAATGAATGATTGATTGAATGAATAAATGAGTGATCTGCATTTGAAAAGCATCAAACCGAGCTTGTGTCCTCCATTTAATTATTCTTTTCTGGAAGATTTTCCAAGTTATTAGCTGATCCATGAACACATCCAGAACCACAAGCATTATCCGCCAGGTTGTAGAAAAAAGAAAAACCTTAGATAAGCAAAACTTCTTTGGATGAGAAGCAAATATCGAATTTTTTTTTTACCCCAACTGCCCATTGTGATCATCCATCACAGTTTACATAATTTGACCTACCAAACCGGCCATAGTGACTTTATAAATGACATTTCAAATGTGCTCACTTTAGGCTGTACCTCCATATATATAAAATTGGGTTTAAAAAATCTTAAAAAGGTCTGACCTTTTGACCACTGGGACTTACTTTCAGCAATGTCACTGTGTTCTCAGATCAGCAATTTTAGTAACTTAACTTTCTGTTCGGCTACTCAGCACAGCTGTCAAAGTGCCTTTTAATAACCACATTCACAAGTCAAATGTCTTCTGTATCTTGTCAGGCTAGAACAAGGGCACAAGTTTGGGTTCAACATTGGGGGGTTAAAGCTTTAGTGTGTAACCTTTTGATTTTAATGATCGTTCGTTAAATTCAAGCCATTTCCAAATGAGTTGCTACAAAGTTAATTAAGACTGTCTGCTCCACACAACTCTCTCTGCATTTCTTAGTGTGACTATGTTCAGGAGACTGTGGCTTTCCCGTGCAGAAACTGGAGTGAAAATAATTACCTCTTCAGGTGCGTCCATGTTTTTTTATGCTCTTTGTTCCCTTTGGATGGGTGGGGGTGGTGCACTATCAGGTAAGGCTTGTATCATATGGACGCACCGACAGTTTTGTTGTCATTACTTAGAATTCCTCATGGGGGCAACAGAACCTACTTTAGCTTTAAGATTTAAGATTCAAGTTTTGAGTGTCAAACAATTCATTTGTTGCATTCTGGTGAATTTTTGGGCATCAATATATGTAAAGGAAATTATAGCAGGCTTTTGGTGTGGGTTGCACTGGCCCGTTTTGATTATTGGGGGGTTGTAACCCTCCCCCTGTAAATTACTCTTATGGGCTAGAAACTGGAAACGAAAGAAACATTATACTATAACAAGCAGTAATAGTTTGAACGCATTTACTAACCAATAACAGCTAGCTTAGCTGCAGGACTCGTAAACCCTCCACCTCTGAACACAACCGGATGATTCATTAATACGTAGACTAGCTAGTGGCCTGCAGCCTCCTTCCCCCTATAAAAATCCAAAGAGATAAAAACATATTCTATTAACCTCCCAGAAAGAAGGAAAAACAAGCTGCCCCTTCCCCTCAAACACACACACACACACACATGTCACAGTGAATGTACAATTATGGAATTAGTAACTGTTATGCAATTACTGAATTTTTGTGATGAGCCTAAATTAAAAGAACATTTTGACTTTGTACTAACATCATGGACTTTAATATTGCAACTTACCTGGGCTGCGAAAAAGTTCGGAATAATTGAGCATTTAATGATTGGCATATCTGTTTTGGGAGGAACAAAGACTTTGGAAATTGGGAAGATTATCACCTGAGGCTTCCGCTACGTTGTTCACAGTCGAGTGATGAAATTCAAGTAAATGATTGTTTTTGAGTGAGACTGTGTGAAAGCTATCATGAGGCAAACAAAGAGATTCCAGTAACAAAGACAGTGCGGTGGTTGGAGCGATTATTTTCATTCCAGCAAGTCTGCCTCTCATATCGCAGGGCTCCAGACTCAAAGCAGAGACGGTGATTTCACTCAAAGCAACAATGAACAGCATCAGCAACTGACTGATGAAGACTGAACAGAAGGTGATGAACTCCCTTTGGACTTGTAGTAGTGGTACTGGTTCCAACTGAATTTAAAATTAGATACTGTGCAGCTTTCATCCAATGTGATTAACAACTTGGAATAGCCCTCACCATACCATATTGTGACAATGAATAAAATAAAAAAGAGAGTTTATAATCTTGGACATTTACCAGTATAAGTGCCTGAGCCCAAAAAATATTTTTCAAAACATTTAATGGAACAGTTCAATATTTGCTTTCCATTCCAATTGGCAATTCATGGTAAAGAGACTTAATGTTAATCCATTGCCATATAAACTGGCATAGCATCTGGTCCAACCCTTTTTATTTTCTTCAAGAGACCCAAATGATCAGAAGATACATTATAATTTTGTCTGGAGAACTTATTGTACACCCCGTTACGCAGAAGACAGAACGCACCCAGAGACAGAGGTGAGTACAAGGTTTTTCAGGGCACTTAAAGCAAGTGTCGCTAAGGTGGCTGAGACAGTGATCAAGCAAAGATGATGAGTGGATCTGGGGTTGAAGTACTGAGCTTGATTTCTAGGTGGCTGAAAGGTGTGTGTGGCAGTAGAGGTGATGATGGAATCTCAAACAGATGTGTGTAGTCAGCTGGCAGCAGCAGGCGAGAGGTGAAGGGGGAAAACACAGGAGACACAGAAGCAGGGCCAACAGAGAAAATAAACATGGAAACAGAAAAGGGAACTAGAAAACAAAACAAAAACTCACAATCAGCCGACCCAAAACCACAAAACACCCTGTTTGGGATGAAAGCCAGACAGTCCCATAACCGCACATTTTGCTCCCGGGATTCCAGGGAATTTTCTACATATGATTTTGGAAATGTGTTTTAGTTTTTCTGTCAGTAATCTTAGAATTAAATGACATGTCATGTAGAGGTCACACGCCTCTGGAGAAACTGGGGGTTAAGGGTCTTGCCCAGGGACACATTGGTTGATATCACAGTGGGAACCCTCCCACACCAAAGGCATGTGTCATATCCACTGCGCCATCACCACCTTCGTGCAATATAGTATGCACTTGTAGGCTACTGTTTACTCCATTATGTATGTGTGTGTGTGTGTGTGTGTGTGTGTGTGTGTGTAGGTGTTGCATGTCTTTGTTGTTGTTTGTATGTACACTCTCAGAAAATTAAGTACATAATTGTACCTTTAGGGGTACAATGGCTTGTCACTGGGGCTGTACCCTCAAGGGTACAAAAACTGTACCCTTGAGGGTTGCTTGGGAACATATACTGTATATACCTTTTGACCCTCAAAAAGGTACATATATGTTCCTTGAGGTCCAACAATGAGCCCTATGGGGTACGTTAGTATAGATTGTACCTTGGGGGACAGAAATGGACCCCTACTGTACCCTTATTTCTGACAGTGTATGTTAAAAATTAATTCAAATTTGATCATACATAAATATACTGTATCTTGCTTTCTGTCCCATAATTAGATGCAAAATTGTAACTTTTACAAAGACAATAACTAAGTCTCAGAAACCCTTTAATAAAATAAAACCATAAATAAGCCCCATGATATACCACTCTAGAAAATACTATATTACCCCCCTATTCCGCAATGTTAACAAGTGAAAAATAATTATTGTATCTGCCCTGTGCTTCATATCCGTTCCAAAATTGAAGGGGTTCTTCAGGGGTTCTACTATGGTTCCATAGTAACCAACAGGGTTATACTTACATTCAATGATCAGGGCTAGGCCTAAGCTACTCCTACACCATTAAAGTTGTGTTGTACTGTGTTCAATGAACAAGATTAAGAGGGAGGTTTGGAAACCGCTCTTCAGTTTATGATTTTATTCAAATTGCATTAACAAAAATGAAGAAACAGAAACAATCTCACACAAGATGAAAGACCCGCACTGAGAGACACTGTGAAGTTGATGTTGGACACCCTGTCTCACTACCAGAGGGGCAGAGGAAGCGTAGACACTGTGTTCCCTTGACTAAACGTCTCCCAGCTCCAACTCTGGTTCACACACAGACAATAAAGTGGTATCAGTGTTCTCTCAGAAAGAAAGCAAAGAAGGGTATTTCCCAAAATGTTGTACAATTTTTTTAATAGGCTATACTAATCTCCTAAATGTACATTAGAGTATACATTTTAAAAGCTGCTTCTTCAATTTAAAATTGTGATAGTCGTCTTCTTGTTTACAGCCCTATTTGTAACCTGCAGAAGTAGAATGTACATAACAAAAGAGCAATAAATAATGTATTGCATAAAAAATAAAAAATGTAGACTACCAGTGAACGCAACAGTACACAATGTGCTTTTGATACACCGTGTCAAACTCATTTTACAGCACAGGCTAGACTCAATTTCTCAGCACCTCTTAAGTCTTATCTTTCTCATTGGAGAAAACTTTCAGACGCTCTGCTTTTTCCTCTGTATCTCTCTCTTTCTTCCTCTGTCTGTTTATTTACATCCCTCTCTAAAGCTCCCTCAATATCCCTCTCTCCATGCTCCACACTTCGGCAAAATGGCTTCATTTTCTAGTCCTCCGAAGCCAAAGGGAATCGATTGTGTGACTCAGAATTTCTCTCAGCCGCAACTCTCAAACACGACTTAAGGTCCTTAATTTAATCAAAACGACAGCGTGATTACATTATGTGTGAAATGCCGTGCTTTATCTGCCCTGAGATATTCATGGCCTTACAGTGTGTGCTCTGCTCATTGTGCTGGGAGCAGGGGTCATAAATAACCCATTTTCTTTTGTGTCTATATTCCTGAATGTTACTATTTAGGGCTGGCAACCAAGCAATTTCAGGTATGACCTTTAAGACTTACCTTGTCAGTTTCAAAGTAATTTCAGATAGGTTTCATCCACTGTGAAGGCAGGAAAACAGTTTGAAGAGTGAATTCAGAGTGAGATCCACTCAAAGATGCGCATACATTGCCGACTTTTGTTTCAGACTGTTAAGTGCTTGTGTAGTCAATGGCTAATTGAATTTTAATGTGAAACCTTGTGTGTCATGCTGTCCAATTATTAATCACATGTAAGTCTGGGTGTTGCATCATCTAAGCAAAAATAATTGAATTTGAGTTTCTCAGTCATGGATTTAATTCCAAACTTAATCAGGGTCTGATTTATCACCCAGCATCTTTTTAAATTGCCAGCATCTCCTGTGTTTAATCGGTTAACGGAGCTTTTAGTGTGTGCTGATTTAAATATCAGCACAGAGCGTATGGAAAGAAATAAAAAATGAATTGTTACGGTTTTCTTTATCACCTGGGATTAGACTTGCATTGCTGCATGCACTTATTGTAAAGAGGGATGTTTTCGGAAAGCAGGAGAACATAAATATCGGAATCTAGGTGATTAACATATACATCCCAAGGTGCTACTTTACCAACAATGTGATTGCTGAAAAGTAGATAATGTAATGATATGATCAGCACAAACTGACTAGGTAATCCAACACAGAATTCGTTCTTTCCAACCCCTCCACGTTTTGATTCTCAGGAAATGGTAAGAGGAGAGTAATAATGAATTTTGGTCTCAGTGGCTGTGATGTGAGTTGTGCATAATGGAATGTTAGCTGCCAGCTCTGCTTTAAGGTTGGATTCATAAATATCAACTTAGGATCCTTATTTTATTATGTCCAAAGAGCTGCTGGGGATTCTCGTCAGGCGCCACGCAGAATGGCCCAGTGTGTTTATGCAAAGCACAAACGATGCCGGGGAGGGGCTTAGAGGGGCTGGAGCTACCCTGAGGAGAGAAATAACAACCCCCAAGACATTTCTAGGATTTAAGTTTTTATTCTGTCAATAGTATAATTTATAATTTGCATAATGACCTACCAATTAACTTTAGATTTAAAAAGTAAAGCCAGTATGCATTGAACTTTTGACTTTACTTCCACTTCCGGTTAGCCACTGGTAACTGAGCCTTTGCAAAGTGTCATAATGGTTTTTTTTTTTTTACTCCATAAATATGTTGAAAAACTCAATCAAAGCCAGGGCTAATGTAGGTGATGTTAACAGGTCTCACAATGAGGTATCATGAAGGTGTAGACACATCTCTGGTAGTTGCTGAGCAGGGCCAAGAGAAGCTGAAGGATGGAGATGAGGAAGGGGACCTTCTTCAGTGTGTTTTAACCAAGGACCCCTTAACTGAAAGATAGACAGAGCAGGGGACCCCCCCCCCCTATACAAATATTGTATAAAATGAAGTAAACTTGGCCTACATAACTTAGGTGCCCTAAAGCCTTCACACATACCTTTTTATTAGTTAAAATAATGGTTGTTGGAATGATTTTATGAATCATATTTTAATATTTTTAACATGGCAGAGTGAATGTTCCAATTTCGGATGGCTACCTTAGTGACTATAGTCAGTATGCCTATCATCAATGTTTCCCTTCTTCAAGAAGTGATGCATCATTTCAGATGCATTACTTCCTGCCTTTGTCTTTCCCGCCTATTTGATTGCCTACCCCGCCCTGATTAGTTTCACCTGTCCCTCATTAACCCTTCCTCCCACTTGTATTTGTGTGTTTCCTGTTCTCTGTGCTAGTTGGTCTTAGCTCTATTGTGTGAGAGACTTCTCTTGGATTTGGATCCTGCTTCTGTTTTTTGACTGCGTCTTAGCTTACTGTTTTTCTGCTTGTTCTGTGCTGAATTCCCATGTACTGAACCTGCCTGTCAAGTAAACTCTTTTTGACCATCCCTTCTTTTATGCCTGGTCTTGCATTTGAGACATCTGTCTGTTGCACCAGTGTCCCATACAGAAGGCCTGTGGGTAAACACAAGAGTTGCAACACAGACTCCATTATGTGAGTGAAGGCTGGCCCAAACAGCTCAACATTTGGAGGGTTTTGTTATGGAGGCCCCCTTTAGAAGGAGCAAACTTTAGACAGCATGGATAACCAGAAAACACACTCCTTCTATCCTCTTATAGACAGGTGGTCAATGGTGATGAAACAGCAAATTAAATAGAGATAGATGATGTACTGGCATGCCAGCTCTAAGCCCCAAATACACATCTTTTCTAGACAAATTGTCTATGGCCCATCATTATGGAATCAGTGAGGAAAAACTTCTCTGCAGAGCTCTACCAGTCCGCAGCACTCAGGAGTTCATAACCCTGATGTGCATTTGATGACACTTCCTGTGGGGACTCTTGAAACAGTAACCTGGCACTGTTGGCTATTACCACTAAGAGAACAAGGGCCCTGGACAGTGGCATAATCATTGATTCCTTCACTCTCAACCACAACAACAGACACGTCGTTTTCTTATGAAGATGTCTAATGGTAAGTGAATGATTTTATTTCCCTCAATTGCCTATTAGAAATGTAATGCATCTCTATGCGATGCTCATTCATATAACATTAGATCTATGGATCTCAGAATCTAAAGTTGAAGTGTGCACAAACTTGTGTCTGTTGCTTGCTGCTTAAAAGCCCTGTTTGTAGCATAATTGCATGACATTTTATATTCAGGATGTGTTTAAGTAGGCAGGCCTTTGAAACTTACATCGTAATCCCTTGAGCTGAATATCTTGCCTTGTGTTTGACATTGTAACTGTCGCAGAGGATGTGTGTGTGTGTATGGGGGGTGTGGTGTATGGGTGTTGCAGTCAAAATTAAGCTATGGCCGGGATTGCTCAATTTGTTAGAGCAGGCGCACGTATATTAAGGATTATTCCTCGACTCAGCGGCCGCGGGTTTGACTCCGACCTGTGGCCCTTTTCTGCATGTCATTCCCCAGAGGGCAGATTGAAATCCAAAATGCCCCAAAAAATTACCGCCACATTAATTAATGATAAACTTCAGAGCACCCTCACTGAAAAAAGTTGAGCAACCCCATAGCACCAGCAAAAAAAAATCTCTGGCACAACAATGCAATTACAAACAGTTGAAGATTGACATTTCAAACTCACAAACGCTCCGTCTCCAGTCAGACAGGCTTCCTCGTGAAAAGATTAGATTCCTGAAATACACTAAAGGCTTGCAAAGGTGAATCTTACTAGTGCACTTGAATGGATTTATTTTTTTGACTTTTCTTTCTCAGGATTCTTTGTAAAGAACTCTTCTTTTTTTGTCTTTTTTGATAAGCTTAATGTGTTATTGCTTTCTAAACAATATGTCCCAGTGTCTCTGATATTGCAGTTTTACATGTTGGTCATATATTGATTTTATTAAATTACTTTTTCATTCCATGGTGCGGATGTTAACTTGGGTTTTCTTTGCAGAAATAGTGGCATGCTGGATTCAGATTTTGCACTTAAAAAAAAAAACAGCAAAACATTGTGTAATGTTTCTCCCACAGAATTGGAATGGTTTTTTTTCTTTTCAGATTACTTTTCTTCAGTAGTCACTTTAAGAGCATAACCGTGTCTGCAGAAGTGCTGTTGTAGACATACAACCATGCAATACACACTCATTTAACGCCTGTGGAAAGTGGACCATGCATCCCAAGGGATGGGGGGGGGGGGGGGGGGGGGGGGGGGGGGGGGGGGGGGGGGGGGGGGGGGAAATAGCTCTGCTCGTCATGGAGAGCACTACATGCATACGAGACACGAGGAGGGATAAAGTGTGCTTTTTTTCAGAAGAGCATAGATTACAAAAAGGAAAACAATGTCGGAAATTGACTTTGAGCGATCGGAGCCATTGGAACTCAGCTGGGTTTCCAAATGGACCTCATAATGTCATACATCCCAGCAGGACACAATCACCTGGCAACACGTTGATTGATAGAAGCAGGCGGCACTCCAGCGCATTGGCCCAGGCAGATTTATCCATCATTGGAATTTGGATTTGATAAGCTGGTTGATGGGAGAAAATACCATTAGAGTGGCAGGGGATGCTGTTGGGTGGGCCGCTAGAGGGAAGGCTCAAATGAGAGACGATGAGAAATCCAGAATGGGTTTATTAAGAATGACTGATATTGATGAACATCTTGTTGGGGGGAAATGTCAAATACAGTTGAAACCAGAAGTTTACATACACTAAAAAAAAAAGATAGATAGATGCAGATTTTTCCCTCACTGTCTGACATGAAATCATCACTCATCACTTTTCCTGTTTTACGCCCGTTAGGATTACCAAAATTATTTATATTTGCTAAATGCCAGAATAATGAGAGAAAGATTTATTTAGACTTTTTTTCTTTATTACTTTCTTTAAAATCAGAAGTTTACATACACTAAGATTACCATGCCTTTTAAACAATTTTGAAAAGCCTGGATGATGATGTCATGTCTTTGGAAGGTTCTGATTTATTGGTTTATGGACAACATTTGAGTTCATTAGACACAACGGTGGATGTTTTTTAAGGCACACCTGTATGGAGCGGGATTTGTTCCAGCAGCGAAGCTTTCTAGCGATGTTTCCACGCTAGCCGAGCCCCACTGATGGCGGCCCGTGTGCGGCTGCAGGACCTGGAGCTCACCGCCAGTGTTTCAGCTGAACTGTTAAAATGTGTTTAGATAATTAAAATGTATTTATTTAGAAGTGGGCAGGCTACTAGTTATAGTGACAATGGTGTAATGATTCAGATATACTCCCAAGACAAGACGGTGCTCACCCAACTGGCCAATAGGAACGTAGCCCTGCCGATGACACTATTTTCACAACGAGAGCAAAATCCTGAGACGAGAGCAAAAAATGTAATCGAAAGCAAAGACTTGGGTTTTTCAGAGCGTGAAGAAAAATGTTTTGAGAGAAACACATTTTCTTTGAGAATTTTTTTTTCCACTGATAGCAAAAAATATATGACGGTTTAAAAAAGTATTTTGGGAGAGATTTTACGTTTTTGAAAAAAATGTCACACTGACAGCAAAAAAATATATATATTTGAGAATTTAAAAAAATATAGATTTTTTTTTTGCTATTGGTATAAAAACTTTCAAATGTCTTTTCCCCTTAAATGCTTTTTTGCTATCAGTGTGATCACTTTTTCTCTCAGATAATATCTTTTCTCGCATGTAATAAAGAAACCAATCTAGCTCCATACACTTGAAACACACTGCTTCTTTGTGTAACATCATTGGAAAGTCAAAAGAAACCAGCCAAGATATCAGGAAGAGAATTGTTGACTGGATACTGTACCGACATGTGCTAAAAGGCCCCTCTGCCAGGAAGAAGCCATTACTCCAAACGAAACATAAAAAAGCCAGTTTGTGGTGGAAGTTTCTGTTCAGCGAGGGAGGAATTTGTGTAATGAAGAAGAGACCTTGGTGAAACAAAATAAAGACAGGCTAGAGACTGGATTAAAAGTTTAGATATTCGGTGAAAGAGTTTAATTATTTTCTCGAGAGAACAATCAAACAAAATGACGAGAATGGCAGTTCACAATGCAACAGAGTAACAAGGTGACACCACACATTCTGGTCCCACTGTAACATCGGACCACTCCTTATATTCCCTTCTGCCCCAACCGAAACACAAAACCCCTATCACGTCTGGAAAAACACTTTGAACCTAAACAAAACACTTCATCTCCTTTCTTCAGACTTCCTGGTGCCAGTTGCTGACCCTGTACATCTGTTGACGCATTAACAGATGTCAGTCGCTGTCATTCTACTTTGGAAGTTCAGAGATTTATCTTTTGCGTAGATTAGTTCTGCTCCTGACCTAGAGTCCGGGCAGCCTGAACCTTTGCCCATCTCACGCCTACATCTGTGTGCCATTTGTTTATTCCGGTGATAAACAGAGTCACACTGGTTGCTGTCCCTCAGGAGGGAAAGTGGGCCCTAAAACAGGAGGTGTGAGGGGGAAGCAGCTGCGTTGTTTATGGGGCAAGTGTGAAACAGGGGACAAGCATATATGGAGGATCTATGAGAAAAAGAAAGATTTACCCTTGAATGAGTAACAACTGAATAAAACAGATAAACAATCCTTGTCTATGTAATTTTCCCATCACAAAATGCACACAGGGACAAGGACCTACATTTTAAAGACATGTCCTGTGGTCTGAAAAAATAAAAATCAAACTCTTTGGCCATAATTACCATTGTTACATTTAGAGGATAAAAGGAGAAGCTTGCAAGCCTGAGAACACCATCCCAACTGTGAGATACGCGGGTGGCAGCATCATGTTCTGGGCTTGTTTTGCTGCAGTAAGGACTGGTGCACTTGAGAAAATAGATGGCATTATGTAAAAAGAACATTATGTGACAATACTGAAGCAGTATCTCAAGATATCAGCCAGGAAGTTAAAGATTGGGTGCAAATGGGTCTTGCAAATAGACAATGACCCGAAGCAAACTGCCAAACTAGTTACAAAGTGACTTAAGGATTGCAGTGGCCATCACAAAGCCCTGATCCCAATCCTAATGAAAATGTATGTGCAAAGCTGAAAAGGCATGTGTGAGTAAGGCGGCCTACAAACTTGGCTCAGTTGCACAATTTCTGTCGGAGTGGGCCAGAATTCTTGCCAACAATTGGGAGAAGCGTGTGGAAGGATATCTGTATGACCCATGTCATACAGTTTAAAGGCAATGGTGCCAAATACTAATGACATGTAAACTTCTTTGACAAAAGTAATACAAAAAAAATAATCTAAATAAATCCTTCTCTCATTATTTTGGCATTTAGCAAAAATAAATAATTTTGGTAATCCTAACGGATATAAACCAGAAAAAGTGATTGTCTGATTTCATGTCAGGAAAAAAGAAAAGGAGAGGTCTTTTTATATAGTGTATATAAACTTCTGGTTTCAACTGTTCATAAGAGCACGCTAGAATGGACATGATGTCTGGACAGGCTGTGTTATCTACAATGTGTAGTCCATTCTCAATGTTGCTTTTGTTATATATCTATAATCTCTTAATCATATTCACCGGCGTTATTGCATTAAAAAAAACGAAGAGTGCTCACTGTGCAGAAATCTGCTGAGGTTTGTCTGCCTCAGGGGTTGTTTGCTGGTGGAGGGTGACAACTTAAATGGCTGATATAAAACCTGACACAACTAATCTATCATACATCCCCTGCCTGTTGGCTTGAAATTCCTCTTTTTAAAGGATGGTTTATCGTGCAGCCATGAGTCACGGTGTACAATATTGCTGGCTGCGGCCTTGTGTGTTTACAAGATTGCATGTGTCGTCTGGATTTAGTATATCTCTTACATGGACATATCTGATACTATTTGGACATGCAATCTCGATATTTGGATTACCCCGTAGAATCCCAAAAAAAATGACTATTTATTTTTCTTAACATAAAAAACGCATGGCAGATTGAAATGTCTTGTACAACATGTCAGAACATTGGTGAAAGTTCGAAAATTACCAAAATAATCGTTTTCACAGGTTGGTTGATATATTATTATGTCTATGTAAGAATAATTCATTTTTTTAAATTGTGAAAAGCCTCCTAATTTGCTGTAAAGGCAACAGTCATGCTTATAATCCTTTTAACATCAATTTAAGGAAGAAAGGGGCAACCACTTCTTATAGGCTGTAAAAAAATAAGTGCAATAGTATCAAAGGCAGTACCTTATGTGTGAAAAAAGTCCCAAGATCGTCTTTAATTTAATGGAAGCAGTGAAAAATGTACTCCCTGTCACCCAAATGATACTTTAGGCCGGTTGTTTTCTTTGTTTTCCCTGCTGCCTTCGACAAACCCATTTAAACAAGTTAATCATCCATTTTTATTACAAAAAACATCAATTAATCATGTCCATCTTCTTTTAACTCCTTTTTAAAGCTCCATTAAACCATATATGTGAGCGCCTGTCATTAGAACACTATGAGAGCAGCCGGCAGACTTTAGCTAGAAACACAGAAAAATGGGAGAGATACTCATTAAAAATTATTCTGGGTCATGATCCAGCTTGGTGAATTAAGAGCAAGTGACGCTAGGGTTACATAAACGTGCCACATCTTCCAAATGGAATCGCAATGTTTTGTTTTTGTACTGCTGCTGTACTCTAATTTGAAATTATTGACTCAATTAGTGTTTTGTTCATAGATGTGATACTTTATCGTCCAATGAGGAAAGTTGATTCCAGCACTGTAGATTCACTGTAAACACATACAGCACAGTACACATCTAGCACTGAATGATTCAAATAAATGGTAACACTTTATAATAATGGTATGTGAATTATCATGAATTCATGCATGACTTATTTTTGACTTTCTGTACAGTAGCATTTGCACGTCACAGGATGCATCGCAATCACAAATCTGAAAGTGCTGCAAAAATGCGCCCGTGCAGTGTGAACAACAGACATTTTTCTTGTAACATGATGTCAGGGCAGTGACAACTAGTCACTGTCACTGCCCTCAACATGATGTCAGCAGATGTTGAAGCCTATCACCTGCATACTGTAATGTGACGCCCATTGCCCCATCCAACACAACTACCCTTGTCAGGTAACGTGTCTTTCTACTATGATCTGATGCTCCCCATGTCTCGCTGATCTAGGAAGGAGGCAAAATATTTGACAAAATAACTGCAGTCAAAACAAATAGATACATTATAAATTCTTGGCAAAACAATTTTTTGTATTTTAGTTTAGCTTTATAAAAAGCAGATGATGGGTGATGAAATGTGTCGGGCCAGGATCAATGACTGCCGCACCCGGAGAAGAGCGGAGCATTTGATGAATCTCTTTAGCTCACAACAGACCTGAAGTTGAGTTGCCAGCATGTGATCTTCTTCAATCTTTCACTTTTGAGGTCAAATACATCACCCAGTTTCTCCCCGCTGTCACTCTCCTCAATTACGGTTCACTTTGATTCTCATATTTGTTTCATTTTCCATGGTGCCTGTATCCTCATGTATTCCTCAAGAGTGAAAGCATTTTCTCATCCACAAATGCTGTCGATCACACAGCAAGTGTCAAGTCTTGGTGTTGAAAGGACATTTCACACAGAACTAAGGCCCAGTGTATGTGCTACATAATACACAAAATTGCATGTCCTTGTTTAGCATCAAGTCCATATATTTGTTCTATGCCTTTCTAACCGTATTTAACATGCACAATTGTAATGGGGTTTGTCATCAGAGAATGCAATTTTAATCATGAGGAAGCAGACAGGAAATGGAGTTATAATGAACAATAGAACAATATTAAAGCATACAAAATGTGATCTATCTGCTGACTCACGGCAGCATTGCATATGATTAAAGAAATGTGATTTTGTTTTTTAAAGCATTAAAAGAATACTAAATATCTAACGAATGTACAGTAAGTAAAAACACATTTTCTTTAAATCGTTACGATATGATAATTCATTCAAGGAAAGAATAATGCATCCAGTAAACCAGTGTTAAATACTGTGTTTTAATGGGATCTATGCTGAGGTTCAAAAATTGTTATAAAATGTTAATTTATTTATTTTGTGGTGAAAGTTTATGCTATTGCATTTTGTTGTTTTTGGGCTGGCGGCGCTATTTTCGGATGGTTGCGTTCATAGCTTCAGCTGCTGTAATTATCTCGCACTGGTCTAGACCTCTGTCAATCGTTAATCATCAAAAAAGATTGTGCAAAAGATAAATGGCCATATTAAAAGCTGTCGAAGGAGTCAAAGGTATAAGTTACAAAATTGAAGATAGTTCATGATATTGAGACATAAAATGGACCTTGACAGCGTGTTACCCATACTCACAGATGTTAGCGGCTAAATTTCTCAGAAAAAAATTAATCTTTGGAGGCCTATGTCCAATTTACAAACATGTGATTGCAGGACCTTCAGATCTACAGGCTAAATGCCAACTACACAATCAATGGGAAAAAAATGAGCTAGCTAATGTTATGTCAACAAAACATTAGATAATAATGCATAAGTTAGCATGCATCAGTTAACCATTATCCAGCAAAATAAAACGCATAACATTAGCCTACCATTTAGTCTGACTGTATGCTATATACTAAATGAAGATTGTGATTGGTTTAAAGACATGCCAATAAACCAGAGCACGTTTGTCTACCATTCCGGAATGCTATGTGGACTAGCCAGACCCTCTTCACAGCTTGTGGATGGTCTGCCAAAGCGAGACTAGTTCAGCCGTCACTTGTGACATTTGCATTTAATAACCTGCGGATGGCACTCTTCAGGTCTTTACACTCTAGAGGACATGTCTGGACAAGTCTTTGCAGTTAGACCCTATTGGCTTTATGTAAACCTCTTTACAGATCGTACTGTACACCATCTGATGGCGACATTTATGAACACCAGACGCGGAAAGCATAATTCTTACTACAAAATGTGGTATTTATCAGATACCAAGTAAATACCAGGGCCAGTATCGCCAATACCGATACAATGCCCCTACGATATGTAAAAAAAATGAGCGATTCTGTGCGGCCTCCAACTAAGCTTGACGACCTGTGTGACGTGAGCAACCGGTCTGAAAGTTGTAAGTCTTCTGGTAGCTAGAGAAATTTGATCATTCCCAATTTTGCAGAGACAGAGCGTAGATTTATGTTAGAAGATAACAGAGGCACTGGCTAAATATTGCTAACTAAAATGGTAGTTAACATTAGTAATTAAACAAACACCTAATGTAAGTTAAAACTGTCTGCGAACTTCTCCTGACAATACGGTGATTTGTCAACTATGCGACAGCAAGTTGCTTAGTTATTACACAATCGTTGGCCTATTTTAACAAAAACGCCTGCAACGGAGCCATAACATGAGGTACAAGGTGATGGATAAAATGGTCAACTTGCTGTTGATGGGACACATTCCCATTCCACTTTGGAAATAAAGCAGACCTGGAAGCATAATTTACATTGATGTTTGTTGGACAGATTTTTGGTAACCTGTCATCCTGCCAGGTTCGAGGTCAGTGGAGAATTTAAACAAAATTAGATTCCATCTAGGCCTGATTGGATGTGGGTGCTCCCTGGTGTGTGTACCAGTAAAGATCACATAAAAAAATCAATATGAGCATCATTCCTGACTGTGGTTTGCCCTTTCTTCATTTAGTTATACTGTAGACAGGGCTGGTAACTGTAATTTTTGACCAGAGGCACCTGGACATCTTGAAACTCACAGATGATGGTTTTGATATGGACAAATCCTTTCTCCATATACAGTATATCCTATTTGTAGTGTGTCTTTACCCACCTCAGACCCTGTCATCTGCCAGCCTCTGCAGAGGATCTGAGGTAAGAGGGTTTTGACTGCAGGCAGCCAAGGACTTGCTTCTTTTCCTGAGCCTTGAGCTCTTGTTTTTGCAGCTCTTCACAGTTTACAACTGCTTGGAGTACAGTAGATGTAGTTTGAGTCACATTCAGCCCACATATGACACTCAAACATTTTAAGTTCAAATTGTTTTTTCCTGTTAGTGCTTTAGGCCTTTTGCTTAATGTATTATTACCCAGCCAAATGTGCATAAGGATTATTTGTCTCGAGCGAGAACAATTTTAAAATAATTTAGCATTACGACTGAATCCAATATGACATGTATTTGTCTTCTTATTAAGTTGGTTACCTTTTTTAATAATTTAGGCAAGCCTTACTGTACAGACACACTGTCGCCGACTTGAGCTTTTAAAGTTACCGAAAGTCAGTCATTGTAAATGGAAGCCGGCTTCTTTCAGCTTCAAGGAGCGGAAATCTGTTGCCGTCGCGTTGTGAGCAACCAGAGCTTCAATCAGACATTTAAAAGTAGCTCAACTTTATGGTACTGAGCTAAGACACGGTTCAGTGGCTAACGCTAGCAACCAATTAGAATATAGACGTCCTTTGCGCTGGCTGATTCCATAGAAACATACAATGTAAACTTTCGATCCTACCAAAACAGTTCTGAGAAAATAGAGGGAAAGTTCATAATCACCGTTGCTGGGTTGCCTATAATTTATGATATGACATAGTATGCATATTGGGAGCAGGGAACGTTACCTGCCGGTCACATCGTCTCTAAACGGTTCGTTCACAGTGAAGTCCTGCACGGATCAACAAAGGTTAGTCGGGCGGCTGTTTGCTCAGCCTGCATGCTTCTGCGGTTTAGTGGCTCACAAGCTAACAGCTGCGACCAAGAAACACTGACTATGGCTGCGTGTGCTTCTCCCATGACCGAACATAGAATGCTGCCACGTCAGAGCGTCCAAAGCGTCAAAAACCTTCCCCGTGTTCTTTTGACCAACCAGAACTTCAGGAAGAGACCCCCCACTCTTCCTCCCATCACCATACTCAACAGCCCTGTGTCTGCTGTGGAATCCTTCAGGATTCTAGGATCCACTATGTCACAGGACCTGAAGTGGGAGCCCAACACAGACACCGACATCAAAAAGGCCCAGCAGAGAATGTACTTCCTGCGCCAGCTCAGGAAGCTCAACCTGCCTAAGAAGCTGCTGATCCACTTCTACACAGCCATCGTCCAGTCTGTCCTCTGCACGTCCATCACTGTCTGGTTTGGATCTGCCACCAAAAAGGACAGGAACTGACTACAACGGACAGTTAGGACAGCAGAAAAGATCATCGGTGCCAACCTGCCCTCTGCCCATGACTTATACTCCTCCAGAGTCAGGAAACGGGCACGAACAATCACTGCAGACCCATCTCACCCCGGACACAACCTGTTCAAGCTTCTCCCCTCTGGTGGGCGCTACAGAGCACTGTACATCAAAATCAACACATTCAGGAACAGTTTCTACCCACAGGTCATCTCTCTGATGAAAAGCTGACTTCTGACCCACAGTGTCAGGTTCATTTCTCGTCAATAACCCAGTAACACAGTATCTACAGCACCTGTTTACTGGTTCCACTTATTATCCCACTTATTTAGTATTATTCATCATTCCCATTCTCGCATCTCGCTTATCATATAGCTGATTCGGATTCTGGCATTGCACTGTGCAAGCCACACAATTTTTGTGATTAAACAATTACAAAAAAAATACAGAAAAAAAGAACACGTCGCAGGGCTAACACAAAAAATTAATTATTATTAAACAGAGGAAAGATGGGAGGGAGACAGAACAACACTCGCAGAAACAGACACACAACACAGATACAAAAACAGACACACACAGACAAACGGACACAAGACAAGGGACCAAACACCTGCGCAAGTTAGAGGTAGCACAAGGCTAAAGCCCAGACCTCACAGAGTCGATGCACCGCCATGTGTCCAGAGTCTTCCCCGGGGCACCATTAATCCGCGCCGTGGTGAGTTGAAAGGAAAGGGTCCACGTGCGGATAGACCAATCGTGTGCCGGTTTCCAACGGGTTGCAATCATCCTCTTTGCAGCTGTAAGTCCAGCAAAAGCATGTTTCTGAGGCCCGGGAATCGCGTGCCCAGATCCTCTTGATAGGACGGGCAGAGCGGCCAGATATCCCTGAGAACTGATAAAGCCTAGATACCATACCACAGTTTTTAGGCTGCACAGTAAAGAACTTCCGGATAGGATGGACGGGAAAAGGCCTCTGCCAAGGGACACTGTATATCTTAACTGCTGATCTTAATTGTAGGTAAAAGGAAAAGAGAGGAACGCGGTAGATCAAATGCGTTCTGCAAATCGGAGAAGGGCAACAAGCCACCCTAGCTAAAAATGTCTTCTAGACAACAAACTCCCCTTTGTTCCCATTGTGGGGCTGTGATCAGCCTCCCAATCAGGAGTGCTGCACAATTAAATAATGGGGGAAAAAGTGTGCCAGTTAGCTATATGGCAGTAAGTTTAAATCTTTATAAGATGTGAGATAATGGGGCCAAGCGTAGTTGGCACTGTTTATTAGAAACATGTGCAAATGGATCATCATGGAGTCACCAAGGCTCTTTCCATAGCAAAAAGACACATCTTGGTTCAACCAAATGAGGAGGGGCCTCAATACGATGACCAGAAATGATGTTTGAAGTTGAGAACTGAGAGGCCACCCCTCTCTTTCCTCCTCTCTAGAGTAGACCTCTTAGGCCATGGCCGTTTGCCTTTCCAAATAAATTTGGATACTGCTGATTGTAATTTACGGCAGGAGGGGAGAGAGCATAGAGCTCAAAAAATATTAATTTTAACCACTGAGATACGGGTTAGAATCAACATGGGGAGACCCATCCATTTTTCCATGTCTTTCAAAACTTTGTTCAGGGCAATAAAATAGTTAACTTTAACAATCTGGTTCAAGCAGGGAAGACCTCAATGGCTTGGCTTTAAACTGCTTAACAATGGGGATGTTATCAGAGATGGTTAAGTTGCGGGCAGAGTCATTTAAGTGAAGTAGTGCAGATTTCAACCAGTTAATGTTAAAGCCTGATAAGCTTCCATACTCCTTGAATAAAGATAGGTGAGAAAAAGACTGAGGGGTTTTCTAAAAAGACTAAAACATTGTCCTAAAATAATGATACATGATGCTGTGTATTAAGAATGCATATCGATGACACCATGATCAAATGGCTTGAGCCAGCGGCTCTAGAGAGAGACAAAATAATGCAGGACTCAAGGGGCAACCTTGGCGCGAGGATCTAGAGACTGGAAATAAAGAGGAGGAGGTGCGTCTGGTTAAGCCTTGGGCTGAGGGATTAGAATTCAAAACTTTAATCATACCAATGAAAGTGTTACCAAAGCCCATCACCTCTAAGACTGACCATAAAACTGGCCATTCAAGTCTGTCAAAGGCTTTCATTCTTCAACAGACAGACGCGTCATTGGGGTCTTAGTCTCCGCCGCATCAACGATGTGGAGAAGGCGTCTAACATTGTCTGCTGCGAGTCTCGTTTTTATGAATCCTGTTTGGTCAGGGTTCAGTTTTGCCATATGAGACTCCAAACAACGGGCTAGGAGCTTTGCAAAGATTTTTCTGTCAGCGTTACGCAGGCTCAGGGGTTGATAGCTAGAGCACTCTGTAGGATCTTTATCCTTTTTCAAGAGTAAGAAATTAAGGCTGTGTTAACATCCCTTGAGAATTCACCCTTTTAATTATGCACTCAGTAGGTTCATATAATGTGGTTCCTTATTAAGTGAAAAAAATGTGGAATTAGTTTTCTATGGAAAGGATTTGTCAAATAAATAATTAGCATTTTGAGTTTTTCAATGTTATTTGAATAGAACTACGAGGCAAACTATTGGCCTCACTGCTATACAGTATGTAATTACTTTTCAGTTATATTTATTAGGAATGCAGACCAAGTCTTAGGTCACCATTCACTGCCTGCTTTCAAGAAACTGTCACATAGCGGATGATGTAAACCCCCTCATTAAACCCGGGTCAGCCCCTGCATTGCTTTAGTTGAATGTTTTTACAGAACATTACCTTATCATTATCAGTACAAAGTTATTCTTACAACACTTTGGAGACCCCGGAGCAAACTCGGAGTAGAGAAAACGAGTGCTGAACTACATTGTGAGTCATGGCTTTAGTTTGGCCCCGCAGCACTCATTCAGAACTTGGCACAGGACCTGTGCAAAAACTTATCAATAAGAGGCTGCAGATTGCCAGCTAAGAACTTTTTTTCCCAGCTGAGTTTTATCTCAATTATTCAGGTATGGCTTGCGATTCTCCTAAATCTCTGGCAGCTAAATTCTTGGAAAGGCCAAGTGGGATAATGAGTAAGAAGCTAGGCACTATGTAGCTACAAACACAAAGTTTTTACTTCTGCCTTGACCATGAGCAATGCAGCTTAATTTAATCCCCAAAATAACTTGTTTTGTAAAATGTAAGTTTACTCCCTAGGATGTTCATAAAAATATAGCATGATTAGTCTTTCCACGCTTTCTCTTCCATACCAACACACACTTTAGCGTTTCATTGTTCTTTATTTATTTTTTAAAGTGCTATGTCTCTCAGGGACATGGCCTTGACAGGCACAGAGGGGCAGACAGAAGCCTCAGAGGACATGCCCTTTTATGCTGGAGAGAGAGGAATGCATGGAGGGAAGTGCGGGGCAACTTGCAAGGAGGCGGGGAGCCACGCTACGGCAAGCCAAGCTAAATCTCCTCCCTACTTTGTATGCATGCCTACGCTCACCGGCTATGCATAGTGCAGGAGGAAGGCAGAATTTGTCACCCAGCTTAGGAAATAATTCAGAATTAGTCAGACATGTTTGATATCCTGGGATGCACCTGTCATTTATATGATGTATTTAGACACAGGATTTGAAGGGAGAATAGAGAAAAAGACCAAAATACGTTTAATGTGTTTCTAAATGAAGCGTCATTGAAAATCTAGTAAATGTCAAAGACATGAAACATTTACTTTTTCCTCTTCCCTTTGTGGCTTATAGCTGAATGGAATAAAATTGTTTCACTAATGAGATTAATAAAGAGGAACCACACAATTAGCACAGAGGTCTAACAATGAGGCTTTCGCCACTGTTAATTTAAAATGTTACCCAAAGTCCCTTATTTTCCTGCAAATTCACTCACTATATATCGGATGGACATGCGTGATACAGGAGCAATTTACATAAATATTGAGGATGTCTACAAATGCGTAATTGCCAAGCCAGGCTCGCCTATGTACTGTGAACCAGCTTTGAATGCAAGACTTGGCTTCTTTTGTGAGGCTCAGTTCAAAGGTAACTGAGGTAGAGGCGCAGTGTATGTGGCAATAAATAATTGGAATGGAGGGTTAAGATACAGCTGAAGACCATCTTTGAAATATTTATTTGTCAGTAACATTATATAATGAAAATGGTACTTATCAATAAAAGAGCAGGGCTTTAACCCTTGCAGTCCCTGGCTGGATCAGAAGGGAGAGTAAAAGAAGGGGCCAGTGCAAATGTGGCCATGCTATTTATGAACCGGGGGCAAACGCCGTTTCTTCAGACCCTTTTTGTGACAATATAATGTTGTTTCCCCCCCCTAAAATGTTTATTTTTCAAAGTGACAATCTGTCCCTCAGAATTTACATGGTAGACATGTCCACTTGGACAATAGAGCCTAGACCATCAAAGGTGCTGCTCTTCAGATAATGGCCCAGGACAACACCCAGGGGGATTGTCTGGTGATAACCACAAATCCCCTGCTTCAAAACTGATGTCATTGTTAGGTTGAAAACATTTTGAAAAATAACTCACATTCAACCCAATAGGTTAGACTTACTTTTCCTTTAGGGATTGAACTTTGATTAAATGGATTGTTATGTACCCTTCCCAATGAATTGTAATAACTTTGGTGATCCCCTGACTTTTCATGTAGTGCCATTATTTGCCGTACGGCATCCTTGGGTCCCTTGAAAGACGTAATAAAAATCCAAGCTATTATTATACTCAGTGCATTTCTGGGCCTTAAACTTTGATCATACTTTAATACAGACATGAACAGCCGAAGACTTGCACGTGGACAGCTGACATGTGTGCACTTCTACTGCAAATAGGGGTCTTTGCCGAAGCATTTCAGACATGCACGGTAGAAAACAACATGCCAACCTCCCAACAGCAAGAACAACTCCTTTTGTTTGTATTTGGCTGAAGAACAAGAAAGGGTAGAAAAGGATAAAGTGATGGGGAACACAGTAGTAGACATAAAACAGTTTGCTTTTGCCCTGAGCTTGGCAGACATGGGCAGGTCACTACATTTACATCACAATGTTGCAACCATGAATACAGCCTCACAGAGTATATAACCTATAGTGTTTAAATGTAGTGTAGGTGAAAAAAAGATTGCAGTTGTGGTTGCAGACAATTTATCTACTACAGACTCGGAAATAAAGGCAACACTTGTCCTGTTCTTATCTCTGTAGATAAACGTGTTAACACACAGTCCTAGATCCAACTGAAATCCATGAGCTAACGTGGTTTGGTTCTGAATAAAAAACAGCTTGTGGCATTCACCGTGTGTTAGTAAGAGCAAAAACAAACCTGGAAGCTATCTTTTCTTACTCACGTTGCCAGAATCCTTTTAATGTACAACAGAAAAATACATTTGTCTGTCAGTTTGTGTCAGTTCAACTTCAAAAGCCACAAACATTGATTACTTACCATATGGCCACAGCTGGTGGCAACACGCTTCCTTAGACTCATCTACACACTAAAGCAATCATGTTCTAAACCTATCAAAATATGTTTATGTTAACCCCCCCCCCCCCCTCAACCATCATACAGATGCATAGGGATTACATTTCACTGAAATTTAACGTGACAAATGCATTGATTTGTTTTAATGCTAAATTGATTGATACAATTGTTAACATCATTTATTATGCAAAACAACTGATCCACAGCAGGCGCAATAACTGAACAACATCCACTGGCTTTTAAAGACCCATGTAAATGTATGAATAAGACTTGGTAAGAATATGTGACAGATGCAGATATTTTTGCCTTTCATAAAGTATACTCTCCATGCAATGTGACTGAGAGAAATGTGGTTCTGATTGGCTATCCTCGCTCACTGGCTGATTATCGTCTAGACTGATAATTAGATTTTGAAAGTAACCTTGGAGCAAATCCATCTCAACTCAGCATGGTGAAAATGTGTGCTTATGGAACTGCGGTAATACAAGTTTCTTGACTGACATAAAAATCTACGAGGAAATGAAGTGATTATTTTTAAACTCTTCAAGTTTCCTGTGGTGAAATTCCCCTCACCTTATAGAACAATAATGGAGACTGTAATGCAGTCTTATCATCAGGATGATGGGCTCCACACGACAACCTACTTCAAATTGAATTTGTCACAGAAATGATACACAAATTATCACAAAGCAGAGAGATATATTTCTTGTTAAACCGTTGGTTAATTAATTTCCCTCGGGAAACAACAGATAAGGGTTTGTTTTCCTCTTGAGTGCATGTAGCAGTTTTATTATACGCAGATAGGGGTTTGCTTGATACTTTCTCAACTGTACAGTAGACGTTATACTGTAGGATAATCATTGATGTTCTGTTTCTAAAGTTTACATAGCATTATTTCTGTAGTAAATCTGATCTGATTCAGGATCTATTATCCAACAAAAAATGGATTTTAAGCCCCCCCCCCCCCCTAAATTGCACTAATGCAATTGCACTTTAAGGGATTGTATCCATTTTTATATGGACAAACATAATTATTAGACAGTGCAGGGGAAGCTAAATAAACTTGTGTCTGCTCCTCTGTTTTGTTTGGCAAACACCAAAAACTGCTTACCAACAACAAATTGCCTCATGCATTTACACATGCTCAATTTGGCTGCAAAGCCTCAAGTCTAATTACACAGGAAGCAGTGACAAATATGGGACCAGTCCTTGTTGATTTGACCAGTGTTAACTTTGGTCCAACTCCTAAAATATTTACAGCCAATGAATATGAAAGCAGGAGTCACCTCCCCCCATGTTGCGGAGACACGCGGTAATGCAAAACCGTATCACTGAAGGGAGAAAACAAAGCAAGGTCAAATGTATGGTCAGATGTAAAGTGGTGCAGGGTGCTTAATGTTGGGGCATTAGTCTCTGTCAGAGCTTGGTTAGAGGGAGTTGTGTGCAAGGCTGTGCAATCTGGAGAGGATCCAGTCAAGTCAGCAGGGTAAGAGCAGGCTCATTTACCTCCAGTCAGATGCTGCTCTACATCAAAGAGCCTCACTTAAAGCTGCGGAGGGCTTAGATTCTGACTCTTCCTGTGTCTTACCAATTAGTCGATTTTGACTGCAGACACAATGGATTAACTGTGTAGGATAAACACATCAATGTCACATTTTCATTTTCAGAGCCAAGAAACGGTGGACACTGAGGGGCAGACGTTGTTGTTGTCTTTCACAATATTGCCTGAGGGTCTGGGAATGAAACATCAGGACACCACTAAGCATTCCTTCAAGTTGCATCTCACACTCAAGACAGATAATGTGTCCGCTCAGATTTCTCCGAATTTTTCTATTCCCATATGATGTTTTATTCACGACATGGCTGTCACTTGTCAGCCATAGTTCACCTCTTTCATACAGATTTGTGTTCTGTGCAACAGTGCTGGCACATTGCTTGGAGGGATTCCACTGTTCTCGCCCTAATTAATATGTCCCGGTGTCACGCAAATGTTCTGATTTACATCAACTAGAGGCCATAGACTGATACACTCCTTAGTGTCAGACGGGATACTTCAGGGGACGCTGCGCCATTCATCATAATCAACAATGCGGTTATTTATTTATCTAACCTAAATTCAACTATGTAAAAGTGACGTCTAGATTTGAATCTCTTGTTCAAGAAGGCAGCATGGAGACATGGTTCGTGTAATACCAAGTGTGTTTCAATTGGCGGAAATTGGCTTCATAATTTGTTGCATAATTATTTCTTTATCATGTGTTCATCTGATGAAAATGTAACTTTTTGTAATTTTGCCAAAGTCATTGCGTTTTCCATCTCCAGCAACAGCATCTCAATTATAAAACATCCAGGGATAACAAGTTGTCAGACCTATTCTGTGAAATGGAGAAGACGCAGCCAATTAGGCAGTCAAATTTTGATTTTTGCTGCCAAACAGAGCTGGTATGTGTACTCTATACTCTAGCCCACCATTATTCTGGCCTTTGCTTTACAAAAGTGGCCACTGAGAACAATCTCAATTTGCAGACCTATTGTGTTTGTGCAGTGGGTTATTTTAGATCAGAGCTTGAGAAGAGGGAAGTAAGTTGGCCAATTATTACAATTCCTGTGTAATCATGGTGAATTTGTTCTTAAGTGGCCATAATCATACTCTGCTTGTGGCTGACAGTTTTACCCTGGTCACAATGTTCCTATCTTTTTATTATGTACTCAAATGAATAAAACATCATTATATTATAGAATTTTGCTAAAATGGTGCTTAAATCTTTTTTTTTTCTCCAAACAGTACTGAGTGGCTTTCTCCTAATTAATGTTGTTTTGATGTTAGGGAATACATTAATTATGAAGGAGCTCCTGGGAAATTTAGATTCCCTGTTTCCACTGGAACCATTCGGATGGGCTTTTTCCTGAGAACCACAGAGTCAAGTACTGCGAAAATCGTCAGCAATTTATTTGCACATTATTAACTGCACTTAGGGTTTTCTGAATACCACTCTTATGTCACAAAAGTCTTCACATAATCAAAAGCAAAACACTGGGTATTGTCAGTGAATTTTTCGTTTTTTCAGTTGTATGTGGAAATTATTGTGTTTGGACAGGCAAGCGGTTTCTAAATTATGGTATGTGGTTAACCAGTGTTTTCTGTGAGGATACAGGTCAAAGGTTAAGTGCAGCAAATCCAAAACATCCTCGTACCTAAATGACAGAATAGGTTAGATGACTGCACGGTGACCAAGTCAAACACAAGAGCGGAACACGTGACCGTTCCATTTAACGTACCGTCACCATTTTAAACCAAATTAAACATGTAGTTAACATTGGTAAAACTGAAACAGTTAAGTTTAGGCAACAGAAATACTTAGGGTTAGGAAAAGATCAGCAGAGATGGGAAGTAACGAAGTACAAATACTTTGTTACTGTACTTAAGTAGAATTTTCAGATTTTTTTGCTTTACTTTACTATTTACTTTTGTGCCAACTTTTTACTTTTAGTCCTTACATTTTAACATGAATATCGGTTACTTGTCCAAAATTGGCTCGTTACTTTAGTTTCAAATCATTTCACTGGAGTTACCGATATGTTTGTTTGTGTCATCAATCAATTCAATCTAATTGGATGGCAAAATACGTTGCACTTGACGCACCACTGCGGCATTCACTCGCGGAAAATCATTTGCGGAAAATCATTTGCGGAAAATCGTTGCTGCTTGATGGTAACTAGCACATAGTATTATGGATGGCGACATGATTGGAAAAAAAAGGACACAGAGATCCCAGAGATTTGGCAGACAAGCAGCAAGACATTCCCAATCATCCTCGGCCTTATCTGAGAGAGTTGTTTGAGATAGTTGGCATCAAAAATGACTCCTGGCGGATGTGCTGCATAGCTTCTTAGTTATCGTCTGTTTAGTAATTCAGAGTTTATTCTTTATTTTCTATCCAGAAGCCATATTTGAGCACACACACATACATGTAAATTCCTTTTAATGTTAAGGGGAAGATTAAAAAAAAGAGGAACTGCATCTGTGAATTCTCACAGAATCACAATTGAATTCATATCTTGCTGCTCAGCCAGGATCTTATTAACCTGGAGTCCACGTCTCTGTCACAATAATCAGATATGTGATGTTTTTGGCCTATTGGCAGACATCCATTGACAATGTAGCCAATGGCATATAAAGAGCCTTTCTTCCCATGTCCACTGAAGTTTCTCAGTCTGCACTCTAGTGACGTGTGTGGTCCAGGTAGCTTTGCATAAAAAGTGGTTGTCATTCGCAAGGTTACTTTTACGTTTATACTTTAAGTAAATTTCCAAGCCTGTACTTGGTACTTTTTATTTATACTTGAGTAAAAGAAGTTAAATCAGTACATCTTATTTTACCAGAGTGTTTTTTAACACAAGTATCTGTACTTCTACTTGAGTACAGGAAGTCATTTTGCCATCTCTGAACATCAGGGATTTTCTTAAAATTAGTCATATTAGTAACTAGTAAAATGAGTAATGTTAAACTGGTAAAATGACAATGTACCTACATCGTGGTTATACTTAAGTCATGGATTAAGGTCCTTTAAAGTCAGTTAATTAAAAAATGTGACCGTTTGTTTAACACAGGACACAAACCCATTGTCTCATGCGTGAAAGTCCTGAGCGTGTTTGGCCCATCCACCTCCGTATGCTTTTAAGCTTTTAAAGTTTAGCACTCCTCTACTTTGTCACCTTGCTCCCTTGTTTTCCCCTGAGATACTTACTATGATACTTACTAAACAGATCTCTCTTGAGAATGAGACCCTGTTTCTCAATGTGATTACCTGTGTTAATAAAGCTTGAATAAAAAATATGGGCACTAGGCAGTTGTTTCCAGCATAATGTTACGACCTTGTCCCTTTGAGTAGCCATTTGGTTGATGTATTAGTTTATTATTGTTGCATGGTGAGCTGATCATTCTTAGTAGCTGATGTGTGATTGGTTGACATACAATTGGATTGTTATATAGGAACAGCAACTCGGTAGTTTTCCTAAAGGTCATTGTGTTGTCCACAGACTTTGCTAATATTTATTGCAGTTAGGGTTGGCAATGTTTGGGCATGTATGAGCACCACAGAATGAAAAATGGTCTTGGATTATATCCAGGTGGCTGTGCTTTTGAATTACCTCTCAGGGCCTAAGAGGATACAGCATCCTGTTTGTCATAACTGCACCTACAGATGTGTTGTTAATTCAATTTGTAATTGATTCTTTGACACGCTTGTTTGGATAATGACTGCTCTGCTTGCTGTTAATAGCTGTCATGTTGCTCAAGTCTTTTGGTAATGCTAGTTTATTTTTTATTTTATTCAGATACTTAACAAGATGGTTCAGATTCAGGATGCCTTCATAAAGAGGTAAACTACCTCTTTTGCACTCAGGAAGTCTATTGTATTTTTGATATAGATTTAATTGCTTTGCAAATTTGTTCTCTTGAAACGCCCATGATACCATGGATGGATATGATCTTACAGAAGTAAATACCATCGGATCAGGCGCAGCTTAAGTGCCCCCAAAAACAATTTAGAAGACAAGCAGAGAGCAATCTTAGCATCTCAGTGCACATGATTTGTAGTACCATAGTAACTCCATCTCAATCCCGTCTGAATAAATCTATAACAGACCATTCATGAAAATGGGAAGTCCTCTATTAAAGTCATTTGACAAAGTGGATTCTGGCCTGAATTCATTAATGCCAGGAGCAGTTCCTTAAGAATACTGATGAACTCTGTTTGTACAGTACTTTGCCAGTATCCACAGAAAACCACTGTTGTATTTAGTGTTAGAATAATAAGAATTTTTCAACAACAGCCCACTACAAATTTGTTTATTCTTCATAAATATGCGTGAATAATAGGTTTGTTTTTTTAAATAGATAAACTGCAGTGAAACAGCTTAGTGTTGTGGGAGACAAGGGACGCAAGGAGCTTTTAAAATACTAGTATTTTTTTTTTAAACCATACATTGTTGGTATTGACCACCTGCTCTGTGTAGCGGCTCTAGTGGAGTTTATTGTCTCCAAACATCTTTTATACCTCTGTGAGAGCTGTCAGAAGTGTTTGCATGGCCTTCATAGTCTGTTTCCTCCCTGGGTGCTCGTGCGACTCCCTCACCGGAGCTGTGAATTAATCTGCTGGTAGTGAATCATCATGGTGCCTGTTCCCTGGCAGTGGTTCAACCTAATATCAAGTTCAACATAGGTTGGCTGACGGCAAAAGATATGCTAATTTAATAACCTTTTTTTTTTTTTACTCATCATAATTTAAGTTTCGTTCAAGCCTGGATTTGTGAAAACACTGCTGCTGTTCTTTGAGATAGTTTCTCTGAATTTGCAAACATCCACCTCAAATACTGCTCCACCATTTCTGCACTGAGTAAGGACCGCGTGTGACACCCTGCATGTACGCAAAACCACAGACGACCACCAAGCCAAGCCTTGACGTTATCTGCCGAGACCAAAACATATTTTAACTGTCTTTTATGATGGATGTCAGATTTCTGCTCATCTACTTAATAAATGAAAGCATAAGAAAGCGAGTTGCTGAGGATGATTATTTTGGGGCGCCTGTATAGCTCTCCTCCTTCACGCTGCCTGCGTGGTGTGATTTGTAGAGAGATTGAAATGAGGCTGGCTGGTCGAGCAGAGACTCGCTCTTGATTTACACACACTGTTAAATCACACAGACAGCAGGCTGCCGCCGCTGCCCACCATCCCGCCTCAGACACAGATCTATCTCCGAGCAGAAGCCCCTTCAGATTCAGAACCTTATGGCAGCTATAAGACACTGCCCAGCGCCCAGTCCCAACTCCAGCCTGCTGTTGACAATGTTGGATGCTGTGCAACAACTGCCAGTAAATGATTTCTGGCCCAGGATTGCTCAATACAACATTGGACCAAACCTCAGAAAGAGAGGGAGAGGTGGTGACAGAGAAAAGAGAGAGGTTCAAAAGGACCTGCTGTTCAGATGGCCATTGTTTTTGGTGGCATGGATAAATACCCATGACTGTACAAAGACTGTGCAGTCCCGTCTCCCTGAGGAATGTGCGTTTCTTTCAGTGTGGGAAAATAATTATTTGTTTGAATAAACCTGTTCTGTGTGTGTGTGGCACTAATCCCTGTAGAAAAACTTCAAAACGGCAGATTTTTCACATAAAATGACGACGACGTCCTTTACATTGCATTATAAAGCAAACTCACAGACAGTGTTTACTTACTGTATGTGGCGGTGTTTCCACATTGTATCAGCGCTGTTACCTCTACACCAATCATTGTAACACAAAGACAGACGCATCTTTATTCAGATTGTTCAATAAGTTCTTCATATTTAGCCAGGATGCAGATGAAGAACTGAAGACACCAATGAGAGACTTTGTCACTTTAAATAATCAGGACATTGCATGAGAAAATACTAGAGGATTTAACCATCAGTGTCATTGATAAGGACCTATATACACACACACACACACACACACACACACACACACACACACACACACACACACACACAAGCATGCAGTCAGGGTGACTCAACTCATTGAATTGCAATTTGGCATAGAGCACAAAACCCATGAATTGAATTTTTACACACGCCAAAAAACAGAAGAATAGATTTTCAATAGTTTTTTCATTTTATTCAAATTGGGAAACCTGTTTTTTGTTTCCAAAACTATTATTTGAAAACTGCTTCTTGAGTCCTTGAGAAAAAAGTGTGTTATCACAGCCAGAGAATTTGGACTGAAGTCATCATGACTGATCTTACCCATTTGAATTTTTGCATAGTGTAGTGGGGAACTTTCTTGACTCATGCACACAGAATGGACCATTACAATGACAATCATCATCAAGTCATCAAGACTAGAAAATTGTTAAGTTTCATTTGTACTGTCACACAGTATTTAATCTGTAATTGCTCTACAATGTGGGTTAATTTATATCAGTTTAACCATTGTTCTCTAATCACTGTGCTCTCACTGGGAAGCTTAAAAACAGATTTTTAATGAGGATGAATGTGTATGAATCTTAAATGGAAATAATAATCACATATTTATTAGTACTGGCTTCTGTAATCACTTTGCTGTAATTCTTCCACACTGTATTATTTGTTTCTGTGTTTGAGTTTCTCAGGGTGTCATTTCATTTGATGATGTCACTGTTAAAAACAGGTTAGTCCAACCAATCTTCCTTTTTTGAATGTTGAATCCTCAGTACATCATTAAAACATGTGATATGATCAAGAATTGCACCTCACAGAAAAATAGGTCATTTATAGGTTAGCAATATAGACCGTAAAAGTGCTCAACCTCCCATTGTAATTGCCAACATTAATGCTGTTTCATGCGACCTCTGCTTACCAAGGAATCACTGTAACAACAAAGTCTCCCTTCCACATTACACAGCTGTGAAAAAAAACCTTATTTACCAGATACCACATTGAGACCACTCAGAGCTTACTTCACACACATAATCACTAGCTGAGCCCGGTGCACCATGCAGAAAATACCTTACCTCGCTAGAGCCAACGTTTACATCCAAACATAGCACTGCATCTCTTCTGCCAACATAATCATTCAGAGCTTATCCAACGTATTCTGGCCTTTGACGTGGACTGAGAAATTATATTTGACATGAGTCTCAATCTGGACAATGATCTGTCACATCAATGCTCATTTCTCGTATCTAAAACGCTGCAGCCAACCCCTTTAAAAAAAAAAAAAACAGGCTTAGTGTCATGGTAGCTTATTACCTTATGTGCTTTATGGTTGGCATGAAGTACCTGCTGGCAGCTCAACTGAGGCTGTAGCTAGGGACGTTTCTGTGCTTAATCTTATTAGTGCAAAAGGCCTCTTTTCTTGGGGCTACTATGTTTCCCGAGTAATTCTGTGTCAGCCTTGAGTGACAGTGTAATGCTTACAGTGCCAGATAACTGCACGAGTACAGCAAATGACACACTAGATGTTTATGTGTAAATCTTAATTACGGTTATTGTAGGGCGAAGTTTCTTTAAATACGTTTCAGCAGCTTGACTCGATCATGACAAACTTGCTTCAAGATCCCATGCTACTGATTTATGCTATATCTAGCATATGGTAAACATGAAGCTGCAGCCAGCTTGTATTAATAACACATTACACGTCGTATGTTTATGGGATGCAAATGTTAAAATCTGCATGTTGCGGTGGTTACAGTGGTTAAATACTGGACTATTTCTTGGCTCTGATCAGTAACTTTCTGGAGTCTCCACTGGTTACCTGGCAACTGTGCAAAGCCACAGTCTGGCACACGAACAGTAAATTATCCTTCTTACATGTTCTATGCACCAATAAAACAACAATGTACTGTAGGACTTTGGAGGTGATGGTAGGCAGATTTTCTTATCATCTTATTATCACTGAGCCCAAAATGTTGAACTATTCCTTTTAAAAACATATGTGTGGCAACCTACAAGCTGGGTGGTGAGTGTGAAAGTGCCACCTCTCACTCCTTAAATCCAAGATTAACCAATAAACATCCCTCTGTTGGAATGGTACACTTAAACTAAGGTTTGAGGTCATCCACGGAAATCCAGAAATCATCTGCATAAAATCTCATTTATTTTACGCTCTCATCTTTACATATCAGCTCTGAGGTCCTGGTTACTGACCTTATCTCTTTCACATTACGTTGTCCATTCCCCAACCTTTATCCACTCTGCTTCATCTTGATTTCCTACTTTCCTGTCACTAATTAGGTTACACAAGCGCGGGTTCACGGAGGAGTTCAAGTCGAACGGTTTAATCCTACAAGGTCGGAGGTGACAAAGCTAGAAGTGAACCGTTTGAGGAGAAAAGTCGACATTACACTGCATGTTCAGACTTCAACTCCACAGCCTGCGAGCTGGGATATACAGTATTTTGCTCATCAAAGCATGAGGTGCATGATTGCCCCCTTTTATCGACAATACTTTATCAGCTTGGCAACTTGGCAGCGTAATGTATGCCTCCTACTCATTGTTCAACCCTGTTTCAGAATTTATGGTTTAATAAGCTTATAAATAATCCCCTTTGTGTCTACAGATACAGAGAAAAGTTAGGGAATGTCACTACATGGCCATCGATACAGGGGCGGGTTCGGTGACGGGGGGCTAATGGCTCCTGCCCCCATTGCTATCTTCTCTAAACAATTTCCCAAGAGACATCTCTTGAGAGCGGGGTCATTCCTGTGTAGGCTTGTGACTCATCCCCCTTCTGTTCCTGCCATCCCGATGGCCACAGTGAAGCTCAGCTCCCTGCTTCCATCTACCGTGTAGGCGCTCTTTGGTCGGGCTTCTATGAATGCCATCATCCCCCCGCCCCCCGCCCCCTCTCCTCCCCCTCATCCCTCACTGAGCTGCAAGCTGCTCCTTCCTCCCCTATCTCTCCACAAGTCGTCCCGGCTCTCTCCAGAGCCCGCTTTATCTACACCCCTGTGACAGTCTGGCAGTGTATATTATAGCCATTTACAACCAGTTGATACTCCTTTGACTTTTTACTTCACATTAATAAAGTGGCTAATGATCAGCAGCCTCCCACCACGTCTCTTTAACGAGGGTCAAAAACTGTCTGCATCATCAAAATGCCTCGCCCTGTGAGTCAAGTTTACAGATGTGTTTTTATTATGTTGTGTTCTTTCTCCAGTTTATTTTATTTAAACAAATAAGGGAGTTGTGTTTCAAACAGAAAACTTGAATTTGAAAAATTGCTTTTTATTAAGAATGTCTTTTACTTATTTAACCTCCTGTTGGGTGTTAGGTATTCACATTCATTCTACAGTCTTGCTCAATTAGATAAACACTTTGCAATAAATAAATAAAATACACAAATTATTTATCCACTGTTTACTGTTGCATAGTCTTTTAGAATTTAGAAAATAATGATAATGAGGCTTAGACTAATGGTAAATGAATGTACTGGGATTCCCTTAGTTCTGATTTCTTACCTTTTTGTGTTAATTTTCTCTTTATGTTTAGGCATGTGGTTTATTTTTTCCTAAGAAAAAAATTATTGGCTGGACTAAATTACTAATTTCAGATTGATGGGAAGAATTACCCCACATAGTAGTAGAATTGGAAACTAAATAATTTGGTCACTGCTGACTTGAGTCCATATCTAGTAGTATCACACACTAGAGAAAATGCAAAAAAGGTGTGATACCGCAATAATGAAATAATGGAACAATGTAAAATAAGATTATAGGTTTTTCACCTGACAGGATTTATCAGAAGCCGAGGTTAGTCAGTTAACTCGTCAGAGAGCGCTATCATCTCACACAGACTGACTGATGCAGTGTCCCTGGGCTTTGCAGCTGCAGATGCTAATCTTCTAGGATTAATCATGTCATACTTACTGGACTGCGGTAATAGGCTGTTTTGTTAAGTTTGCAGTTAATTAAAGTCCAACTCAAATCTTATCACAATTAGTCTTCCCTAGTACCAAACATAAGTTAAAATAAGTCAACGTTGATTTTTGGTTTCCCACAGGACATGAACATTGGTCTCCTGTTAGTTTGGCCGCTCCATCCACCCAGACCTCCTCCCTATGCTGACTTTGAGACAAGGCTTTATTTGTGTGTCCATCACCGTAAAGGGTTCTAATTGACTCCATTGGTATTGGGTCCTTGGTTGTTGAGAGATTGTGGTAATACTAGGTGTTTCTATGAGATCAGGCTGTTTGATGTTCTCCATCTGCATAGAGGATAATCACACAACTTTCCTGTTAGTGTACAGATAGGGGCTGCGCTCACTCAACATATTTTTGTCAAATCAAACATGATATGCTGGGTAAATCCAGGCGGCTAGATAGACTATCTGTGCAATCTGAGTTTTTTGTTTCTTTTTTGGATGAGATACTGTCTACGTCCTGAACATTTCACATCAAAGTCCTATCCCAAGACAAAGGCGATAGATTTCTGTGTGCACAACCAAACCAATTCTCACTATTGTCTTGTTCAACTACAGCCATTATATGCTGTTAAAATATTAGTATTAGTAAAATATTGTTTAGAGTTCAATATTTGAATACTACACATAGTTGTTTTAACAAAACATCTTTTGCACTAAACTTTGCATTATTTCTTAAATCCCTGCTACAAATCACCGCTCTTGGGTGGTAAAAGAATCACTACATAATAGTGGAGTAATTGGTGGGAGTTGGAAGATAGTAACAATTAATGGTTGAACAGAAGCAACGGGATCAAACAGTCTGAATGACTCTCTATTGATTCTTGACTCTATTATTTTTTAATTCTATTATTTAATGTGGCCTACCAAGCCCTGTTCTATTTAAGTGTCCATACACATGCACAATACCATAAAATCAAACTGAAGCAGCTGAATGGAATTCAGCAATCGTTCAATTACTGTGTACTGTAGTATTCACAACTGTGCTTTTCCTGCTGTGATATGTGATATAAGTGTCTTCTGTGAAAATGTTGAACATAAGGTTAAGAATGATATTTTGCACTCTCTTTCTTATTTACTTATATTGTGGCCATTTACATGCACATCCAGTAGATTTTAACCTTTATGTTGTGTCGGGTCAAGTTGACCCGTTTTTCTTGTGTCAATGTTCTTTTTAATTCCCCAAAATAACACGATTGATACCACACAACGCTCTTTGGCAAGTACAAATCTCAACTTTCATTCATTTTGGGGTGTCTCATTCAATTTTATAGCATTTGAATAAAAGTGGAGTGAAATGTATTGAGTAAAAGTTGACATAATCCAGTCTATAATTATCCATCAACATCCATTCCTTTAATTTTAGTCCACATAATTCCAATTTACTGCTTTTGTAACTCAAACATTAGGTATAATTTCCTATAAATGAGGTGTATTGACCATAAATTCCAAAAACAACCGTAAAACTAAAGTTAATATGTTAGTGTTACGTAGCACTGAATGTAAAAAAAAGTGACAAAAATTCAAAAAAGCCTCAAGTGTTGACAAAAGGATAAAACAAAGAAAAGGTTAAAAACATAAAGCGTCAACAACAGTGTTGATTTTCAATTTTGACGGGAAGACAACACAAGGGTTAAAGAAGTCAGTGTTTTTGTCTGAGACCAAAGGTTTACGTCAGTAAAATTCTAATGCACACCAAGCATTAGGGAAGACAAACATCTGTCAGCTAAATAGCTGTGTGGTCTTTTAAATGACAGCATGTTTATTAAATGGAAATTCTTTCAATGTGTAATTAGGTTTTCTTCTGGTCTCAAAGGAATAATTATGATGCTTATTGTAATATTCATGCATGGACAGTAGCTCAGTCGACAGATCATGTGGGTGTAGATGTTTCAGCAAACATAATTTCAAACCAAAAATAAAGTCCTAAGGGATATTATTGTATTTTAATTTTCATCCTTCTCTATATAATTTTAATCAGGAAAGACAAATGAAGGAATTAAAGATAATTGTTATTATAATAGATGATATGAGATAATTAAGTCTTTGGAAGTAAGTAATTAAGTTTGTTGAAGACTGTCGGTGATAGGGAGGTAGAGGAGCGCTTGCCATTTGCAAAGATTTGCACTGAAAAAACAGCTGACAGTAACAAAGAGAACACATTTAAAAAGTGTAACACCCGCAAACATACCACCCGCCTAACGGCAGCATGAATGTACTGAAGGAAAAGAGACTTTCGTATTGAAACAGAGGCAGCTGCAGCATGATAGGCTAAAATGTAGGTGTGTCACAGAGCTATTGGATAGATGAGATCAGCTGATGAGAATGGTTTATACCATGATTGACAGCCCCAGACAGGACAGCATGGAATAATGAGAGGATTGAATGCAGATGCATTAAAAAAAAACTACAGTACAGGTCTAAGCATGAAAAAGTATTTGTGACTGAACGCATGCTATAGCTTCTAATGTTAACAGCTCTGGCCTCTTCAAGGTATGCTGACAAGTGATTGACATGGCCTAATGCTCAATGACTGACAATCCTTTAAAGTTTAATCTTAATTGAGCACGTTACCAGACCAAATGATAACTATTGCACAACACGGTATGAGTTATTTTACCCATGAGGCTCCAGCATTCATTATAAGTGATATCCCACCCTCTTAGTGAGGCTCCCTTTAATCTTTCAGGACCCAGCTGAGAAGCGCACCCCAACCAACAATGAATGCTTAGTCATAATTGTCTGGCAGTGGCCACTGTCATGCCAGCGGCATGCCGTGGAAAAATTATAATGCCTCATTAAAATGAAAAATAGCAGTTACTCCGAACTGGCTCTCGCCAATTCAAAAATAATATTACAAATAATTAGAACCTCGGGTTGGCGAGGAACAATGCAGATTCTGTCCTGGTCAAGGAACAAGGGATCAGATCTTCACTCTCGCAAGGATCCTGTAGGGGGCCTGGCAGTATGCACAACCGGTCTACATGTGCTATGTAGATCTGGAGAAGGCGTATGACCGTGTCCCATGGGAGATACTGTGGGAGGTGCTGTGGGAGTATGCGGTGAGGGGGTCAATTCTTAGGACCATCCAATCTCTCTATGGCCAAAGCGAGAGCTGTGTCCGGGTTCTCGGCAGGAAGTCAGACTCGTTCCAGGTGAGGGTTGGCGTCCGCCAGGGCTGCGCTTTGTCACCAATCCTGTTTTGTAATATTTGTGTACAGGATATCGAGGCTTAGTTCTCGGGTTGCAGGTCAGTGGGCTGGGGATCTCATCGCTGCTTTTTGCAGATTATGGGGTCCTTATGGCATCATCGGCCTGTGACCATCAGCCCTCACTGGATCGGTTCACTGCCAAGTGTGAAGCGGCTGGGATGAGGAACAGCACCTCGAAAAGCTCAGTCATCCGTGTGGAGCTCGTAGTAGAGCCGCTGCTCCTTTTTGTCGAAAAAGGCCAGTTGAGGTGGTCTGGGCATCTGGTAAGGATGCCTCCTGGGGGCCTCCCTGGGGATGTGTTCCAGGCCCGTCCAGCTTGGAGGAGGCCTCGGGGAAGACCCAGGCCAGTTGGAGGGATTTTATCTTCAACCGTGCCTGGTTGATGTAGCTCCGGAAAGGAAAGTTTGGGGTCCCTGATGGAGCTGCTCCCCTGGCGACCCGATACCGGGTAAGTGGACAAAGATAGATGGATGGATGGAGTATTACAAATGTAATTCAATCAGACAATTCAAGTTTGACATGTTTATTATAACAGCATAACACTGTGTTGGGCGGCCAGACTCCGACATCATCCCTCCCTGCAGTATCGGTTTACATAAGATATTGGGGAGTGACGACAAAATAGCTTCCCCCTGGACGGAGCCTGCAGGTGGATGCTGGGATGGTGGTGGGTTAACAGCGGGCAGCAGGCTGGGGATTGGAAATTGTGCAACTTAAAAAGACTTGAAGGGGTGGTGTTTGGAAAATGAAATGGGGAGTGAGCATGTCGTGTGTGTACGCAGTGCAGCTCAAGTTGGCTGGCTGAACTAACTGGCAGGCGTCGTTCAATTCAAGTAGGAGCTACAACAACATAATAAACAAATACCCAGTATTAAAACTCTACTAGATGGCATATCTCACAAGCTAACCACCAAAGTAACAGCTCAGCTAGGCTTCATGAATCCTCTGTTTGCCTGAATCACTGAAATCCAGGACATATTGGGCTGAAATCAATTTGCCGTGGGCTGGTTGGAGGGCATGTAGCATGGGGAGGTCAGAGCAACAAAAGTGGACAGAGGTGAGAAATCATCAATGTTTCTTGTAAAATTGGTCTGCACTCACCATCTGTTTCATTAATGCCTGTGGTGACTTTTTTGATGGAAGTTTCCTCAGCCTTGGGTTATATGCTGTTTCAAGGTAGACCGCTCATCAAAAGGAATGACAGGTGTTGGGGAGAGGACTTGACTAACTGCGGGGGAGGAACTGACAAGGTGAAATGTTTAATTCTGTAGCTTTTGACACAGAACCATAGTAAACATAAAATCAGTTGACCTCATCATGTTTATTGTCTTTTCTTTTGAGTCTTTTTACACTGTAGGCTATATTCCCTTTTAAATCCTTGTGAATAACAAATGCTTTAAATTATAAATGAAAGCGCAGTCACTGACAGTGATCACCGTTTCCTTTCACCATGTGACACAGGGAAAATGTTCTTTGAGGTCTTTAGGGACTTGATTAATAGCTTTACATGTAAATGGGTGTGAGAAAAAGCCCTGCAAGCAACAGAGAGAATTGTACATAAACCATCTGAATCTTTTATAGGTCAACAACGAATGACTACATCTAAAAAAAATAAAAATAAAAAATACTGAAACTCCTCTCCATAATTCACATTTAAATTCAACTCTACACAGCGCTCTGAGCGACCCAATCTCATCTCCGACATTTGGGTTCCCTGTAGGGTTGACTGAAAGTTGCTGGCGGTCCAACAGATTGACCTGATTATTAGAAAGATCAGACTCTAGCTGCGAGTCACAGACTTGATCATCCGTTGAGTTCACACTTCACAGGTGTGGTTGTTAATCCTAGCTGATCTGTGCATGAGCAATATAGTGAAATCTTTCCTTTTACAGCGGTGCCTCTACCCTGCACTCAGGTCTGCTCTCACTGTAAAAAGGGTATTTCAGCAGTAGTTGATATAATGTATTGCTTTAAGTGCTTTGCATCCAGTTTTGTGGTGTAGTAGTGGTAGTCTACTTTTGTGGATTATATCAACCTGGATTCATTCACTGGTTTCTTGAATTTGCTATTATAAGGAAAGAAGTAGGTGAGTTAAGGCCCTTTTCTTTTTTTTGAGTGGTGGAGGATTTTGTTGCGTCTCACATCAACACGCCGGCTTTCCCATATCTTCTTCCAGGTGGTAACCACCATTTTCGTGGGACTATTGGTTACTCTGTGATAAAACGGTAAGTGTAATGGAAGAAGAAATCAAAATATGTGTTCAAATAATGTATTACAAAATATTAAATTTGAAATGACCCACTTGACTTAGTGTTATTTAACTTCTCATAAACTCACTCACCCAAATCAACTATCCTAATTAGTAACGGTAATGTTAAGTTTTTCTAAATTTGCTTAAAGTTTACATTTTACTGGTTTAGTGAAACGTGTTAGACCTTTATGTTCAGCTCCACATGAAGCGTTTGTTCAAACGTTTGCCGACCCATATGACCATAATTATACTGGCTTTCAATATAATATTAAAATAAGTGGACTGCAATATTGAGGAGTGTATTTTCATGTCTCTCTTGCTAACGCGCCCCATTTGCTGAAAGCAGCTTGTGCTGCTGGGCTTGGTATCATGGCGGCCTCAGTATCTGCATTGGACAGCACAGGGGCGACAGTAATACTTGTAATACTTGTAAAAGCTGCAGCCATAACACTTTGGGCTGATTTTGTTGAGCTACGCTTGCAACAGCTAATGTAAGTGGTCCAGTGACAATGTGCTAATGAGCAGCTGTGTAGGTCTGTGTTGACCAGCAGAGCAGACTCATTTTTTTTTAATTTTTTTTTTACGTACCTAGTGAGATATTGATTAACTTACACAACTTAAGTTCAACCATGAATAGAAAGCCCTCCTTCCACTTAGTAGTAATGGACTTCTAATTTTCTTTTTGTGTTTTCCAGGACAAATGGTTTCAACTTCAGGCCTGGATAAAGCAACACTCATTTGGAAATTTTAAAGAAAGTTTCATTTCTTTGTTAACTTCCTACGGTGCTATTGACTCTGCTCTGCCTGTATTTACAGGATAGTGTATTTTAAATTAAACCAAATAATTGGTAATGCAAACTTCATTGAAGGCAATATTAACAGTTTCAGTCAAGGTGAGGCTCAGGTGATGTGGCCGACATGACTGTTTCAACCTTCTAAATAGTAACTACAGTTTCCTGTATCTAGGGTTAGAAAAAATATTACACATGGTCCTTTGTGTGTTTAAACGGTGGGCCAAAATTATTTTGAACTACCAAGATATACCTAGTAAAGTCCATCTCTTTGTTTTTCCAGTGTTATGTTCCATGTGGGAATGCAAAGACTGCGGGAGGGCGGTTACAAGAAGATCTGAACTCCTCAAGCACTACAAACTGCATCATAGGCATCACGGGCGGGGTCGTGCATATCCATGCACCGACCTAGAACGCTTCACTGAGCCATTTATCGAGAAATCACCCTGCTCAATGGACTGTCACCAAAGCTGTATCCATGTTTTGATGCCAGCTTTGTGGACATAATCAACTCTCCACAGAAAGAGAATATTTTCAAGACCTCTTTCTGCATCTTAAAAATGAGGAGATTGTGACATGTGTTCCAGAACTGTGAATATAAAACCAGCATCTATGAGAACTACAAAAATCATAAATACCAAAAACATTGTGGCACAAAAAATGGATTCAAACATGGGATAGCTTCTGTCGAAGAATGTGCTAGTGTTGCCATTGACATTTAAGATGCAGAAAGTGCTCTGTTGCCCTTCTGGCTGTTGTTGTATGGTGATATTTTTGCAACCATTTCTTTAAAAATTAATGATCTCTGTCCACTGGAACGCCGTGGCTTTGGATTTAAAACAGTTTAGTTAAAACACTTAAACTTGTCAAACAGATGGAATTAGAAATAAAAGCCTGCCTCTAATAAAAGCCTGGTACTTTCTGCAGCTCAGGTAAATAAAGGCTCTGGTTATTTAAACGGTTTTGTAATTAGTATGGCTGTAATTTGGTGATTGAGTACACTTGAAAAAACGATACAGTGCATTACACAAGTGTTTTGACTGAGGAATAGATAATTGCGACTGCTCTGCGAAATACTTCAAGGATGTTAAATGTTGCCCAGAATTTATGTGCAAGCCCTTGGAAAATCTATATGTATATGTTTAGTTGGAATTGGATGAGTCTCAAACTCGGCAGACTAACTTTCTGTGCTTTGCTCATGTGCACAGCATCCACATTTTAAGATTAAAGCAGTCATTATCATGTGAACTGGCCGCTCCGCTGTTTGAAAGATGCACACAGAGCTTTAAGTTACAGCATAACAGAGGAGCATTAAATCTACTCAGAGCAGCAGCATTGCACGTTTTCCTCTGCTTCATCCTAAACCAGCCCTCATTATTTGTTTTTAGAGAGTGGTCTTTGTAAATCTATCAGTTACCCTCCAGACAAGAGAATCAATAGTTGATGAGCATTCATTTTCTGTACTGGTTTGTTCTCCTCGTGCTCTAACATGCCTTCCATGAAAAAATACATTTGTTCCCCCGGCTCTGTTTCTATTCATGACTGCCGAAGGTCGAGCTGTGAATTTACTGCAGCCGTTTGTCTTGCTTCCTTGGCACAGGCCGCTTTGTCAGTGTTAATGTGGTAAGTGTGGAGGTGCATTCGACAGCCTCCCCAGTTTATTAACATTCGAGAGTAAAACAAAAAACTAAAAAACATGGTCATCTGGATGAATGCAACATTCATTCAGGGTCTGGCAGTGTAGGAAGAAGGGTGATGTGAGGAGGGCGGGGGAGGGTGTGGGTAGATTGGGTTGGGTGGCTGCCTAAAGGCACACTTGTGGCTTCCAGAAGAGTGGATCATCTTTTTTTTCTTAAAGCTGTGTATACGGACATCTAGAGAGACGTGGTAGAATCATGAGAACACAAGCTGTATGATTATGTTTGTTTTTTCATACTAAAAGCAGATCTAGATATAAAACACGATTAATTATGTCAGATATAGTAATAAAGTAATAGGTACTGCGCACTGGTTTTCATGCTGTATGTTTTTTGTGTGTGTGACTGTTCATCAGGTTGCACTCCTGGCAACCAAACCAACCCAGCATCCAGGAAGTGCATAACTTTAAATACAAACGCGCTGTTTTGCTTACGTCTGTTTTAACAATGTACTTGTACAATGTAAAGTACCTGTGTTACACATACGCCATTTAAAACTGCACATGAGAGTCGACATAATGGAGTCCCTGTATTTCCATTATTGTTGTTCATTCTTGTTGTAGTCATAACACATGCAGGTCTGAGAGGCTGGGATACAGGGAAACAGAGTGTGCTTGTCTGTTAGTGAGCTCTGCAATGGACTGCTTTGGGATACATGTACTTCTATACTCATATATTCACAAACCACCTCAACTCCACCTTGTCTACCTCCCTCAAACATCTTCCACCCTTCTAAACAAAAACAGTCACTTATAACACCTCTTCACCCCGCAACACACCTGCACTCCAGATAATGTCACAAACTGGCAGCCAACTTGAACGTCTTACAAAGAAGTCACCTCTCACAGTCCACCATGAAGCCTATAAACTCCACCTCACTGCCTATAGAGACGCCCTCACTACTGCAAAATCTGCCTACTTCTTCACAATCCACACCGACCCCTGCCAAAACCCCAAAACCCCAAAACCCTCTTCTCCACAGTGAACAAACTCCTCAACCTACTTCTACTCTGGATCTCTGCAACTCATTCCTCCAATCTTTCGCTGACAAAGTCAACATCATTTACCAATCCCTAACCCCTGTCTATCTATTCCAACACCTACCACAGCCCTTCTTCTCCCCTTCTCTCATGACCTCTCGATCCCTCCTCCATATTGTCTCTTCTCCCAGTTTGACCTGGTCAGCCTTCGTGAAATCTTCAAACTCATCAGCTCTTCCAAACCCACCACTCACTCCCTTGACCCCTACCTACTCCCCTCCTGAACTCCTGCCTCCCTGTCCTATCCCCTGTCCCCTCTGCCAATACCACGCCACTAAAACCTGGATTTCCACTGTTACGCCGATGACACCCAGATCTACCTCAGCACCTAATCCTCCCATCTCCCACATCAACTCCTATCAGCCTGCTATTAAAACCTGAATGCAACACAACTTCATCAAACTCAACAGCGAACAGAATTCCTCCTCATAGGCTCCAAATCCAGACTCAAAAAAATCAATAACCCCACTCCCACCATCGACGGCACCATTGTCTTCCCATCTCCCTAGGCCCGCAACCTTGCCTTGATCTTTGATTCTATCCTCTCCATTGAGCCCCACATCTGTCGTGTAATTAAAACCTCCTCCTTTCACCTCCGCAACATTGCCATAATCAGAACGTCTCATTTACGCCTTCATCTCCTCCTCTCTCCTTGGCATTAGCTCTACCAACATCAACCGACTCCAACTGGTCCAGAACGCAGCCTACAAAGCCCTCCATCATCTGGCATCCTCATACCGCACTGACCTCTTCTTCCCCTGCCAACCCTCACAGTTCTCAGATCCACCTCAGCCGGTCTCCCCTGCACCCACAAATCCAACCTCCCAAGTTTTGGGGACAGTCTTCTCCAGGCCAGCTCCCAGGCTCTGGAACTCTCTCCCCCTAGAGATACGCACCTCTGAGTCCCTTGTCGTCATTTATTATCATTGCAATATGTAAAAGTTATGCTTGTTGAATGGCCAACCCGTCTTTACCCCAAAAATGACCCCATAGATCGATAGAATGACTCATATTTACATTTTTTGTTAAGCGACTTCCTCATGTAGCCATAATTATTGCTAACAAAGAAGAGAGGGGACGAAGTATGAGAGTGCCAAATTCTGCTCAGGGGGAAGAGTTGGGGTGGTGCAAGGGTCGAACTAAGACAGGGCTTACACTCAGGACCCCCAAGTTGGCATTTCATGTGAAAGCAAAAGTCACTTGTCATTTTTTGAAATATCAGATTTCTACGGACTGTTGTCCGTGACTCAGTGACTTCTCTGACCCTAGGGTTATGGTTAACCCTTTAAATCCTAACCCTGATGTTTTACTAGCCCTTAGTAATTGTGTTTCCTAAACAACTTGTTCCATTTAACAATGTTAACAGCGTGTTTTAAAGTTTCACCTTAACATGATACATGACGTTGCATGATAAAAACAGCCATTGAGATCAGATGTTATGGTCAAGTGTTACAAATTGGGCACCATGTGGCTGTATCACGTCATTTAAAGATGCTCTAAGCAATGTTGGGTGTCGTTAATTCTTGTTGACGTTCATAGTATTTTCACACAAAACAAGAATAGCTTGCCCCTCCCTTCTCCTCATCCCGTCCACTCCCTTCTGCGCAACAACCCCCCACCCCCAAATCTTTCTTGTTGGTTATTGGCTAGAACACTGTTTGTGTTTGCTTTGTGGTACAGGTGGGCAGTTTGTTTTTGTTGCCGTTTGTAAACCCTGGGCTCTCTACAGAGACCGCGTTTTGTTACAGTTTGTTCCGGGGACAGGCAGCTCGCAGATAGATGTTTGCTGTCTGTGACCACAAATGCTGTAGCCTAAAACACGCTTGACATCGCTTAGAGTACCTTTTAATAGAGCACTCATACCGTATTTGTCGTTTTGGGAGTCATTGGAAATCATACATTTTTTTTGGTCCATGTGTGAGGTTGGTTTGCAAAGGGCAATTGTTGAATATATTGTTTCTCCACATATTCTGCTTTTAGCACAAAGACAATGCAGGCTCAAGATTGAATGAGGATCATAACTAAACATAACTTCACTGAATTGAAGACCATCTTTTTTAAGAGGGCACTAACAGTATTGTGTGCAAATTGTGTAAACCTTTTAGATTGATGGTAGAGCACCATAAAATTACTTTCCTTTTATTGCTGTTCTTACATTTTCATCTGCACAATCAAAGCTGCAATGCAGCCCAAGCAGTAGAAACATTTCCTCATTGTTCATCAAGCTAACTTCAGCACACTCATTATAACCGAAGGATGAATGTTTTCCTTTCATTGCTACACTTCTGTAGAAACAATCCAATAGTATATTATAGTGTCTACATTGCTGATATAACTTTATGAGACATCAACACAGACAAATAATGCTGGCTACGGCCGTCCTAATTTGAAAGCCTTTTTTGGGGCACAGAAAGTGGCCACCTTTTCTGTAGATGTGCCGCAGATGAAAATGTTGGACCAGCTTCTGCACTCTCAGGGTTTTAACAGTCTGCTTTAAATTATGCAAGCAGTCACTGGTGAGAAAGAGATTATGCAAACGAAAGTAACCTGGGTACAAGAGATGGAGCCTATTGTAAAAAAACATTTTTTTACTATGGTACCTGTGCCAGTATAATTATTTACTTTTTTTTGGGAACTACGTCACACCACCTAGCTTATTGTTCAGTTTGTATTGGCATATCTGGCATTCATTTTGTGTTTCTTCTCCTTTTGACAATCATTCTTATTTTCTTTTATTTAGAAAATATAAAAATGTCTCTCTTACTGAAAAGTAAAAGCTCTGACTCATTTGGTGGTGATGGAGAGGAAAAAAAGATTGCTCAAGAAAGAAAGATTTGTCATATTAGACGGTATGATGTGTTTTTGGCTGTTGTTTGGAATCACATCACTGGACTAAATTATCCATTTGGTCCCACTAAGCACAGATCACTAAGCCTCTGTGGAGGATAGGTTTCCACTGTTCAGGAATCTTTTATCTATCCGCAGTGTTGCCCTTTGGATGTGTATTCTGTCCTGTGGCTGTATCACCATAGTCACCCTTTGCAGTGATCAAACTGTCCATAACTGCACCGAGTATTTTTTCTTTATCTTCTTTATTTTTTCTTCTATCTTTAAAATGGCCCACCTTTGATCAAAAAAAGGTGCATGGAATATAACGATCACACTCAAGATGAATGACATTGCAAAGGCACCACTTTAGCAATTAAGTAGTCTCTAATTGTAGATTGAACCGGAGTGAGAGAAAAAATCATTGTCTCTTTTCTTTTGCAAACCAGGTTAATTAAAGGACATTTGCTGAATTTTAATTGCAAAGAAAAAAACACTCATTAACTTTCAAATGATTTCATGAAGAAAAGTCTTTTAGAGCCAGTAAAAGGAGCACGAGAGCCTTTATCTTGTACACAATACTTTATCAAAGAATCACATATAAAAAACACACTTCTTTCAAGAGAAAGCTCTAACTGCTATTTTGACTAACTTTACTCCTCCTGACTTTGACATGTTCAAGCCCTCGACTACTAAGAACATTCGAGCAACAGAAATACACACCACAGCACACAGACCCATAAGTTTAAGATTAAAATGCAACATATACAATTCAAAAAATATATCCTCTAATCTTGCAGTAGTTGCCTTTTTTTAAATCTTTTGTAGAAATAGAAAAAAAATACACAGAATTCATTGAAGGAAATGCTGTAACAAAGTCCCAAGTGTGGCTGTATTTTGCACCACGACCAGCTTTGGATACAGCACTGCTCTGTATCCTCGCTAAGCGTCTGCGGTGTCCTGTGTGCCATGAGCATCCGTGGAGAACATGATCTCCTGTGTGTTCACATAAGTGTTCACATGAGTGTTCATATGCCCTAAAGGGCGTGAATTGTTGTGCCCTGCCAGAATCCTGAGGCTGTTCACATTGACATCTCCAGGATACCCCTCAATATTATGTCATGTGTGTTCGCACGTGGTTACCTCGGGGAGGGGTGTCTGGTCTTGCATGACCACTTGAGGAGGGTTGGGGGCAGGGCGAGCATGGGCCACTGAGTTTTTCTGCAGCTCCACCCCAAAGGCAGGGGAAGCGTTCTGTAACTGTCTCCTGTACTGCACAAAGCTGCAGGTCTTTAGGATGATAGCCAGGATGTTCTTTCCTATCAGGATCCCGGATACCCTGGCGTCCCTGTACAGAATCATGTTCCCCCCGCGGATGAAGAGGGTAATGATGTTGATGGTCACCAGGCTTAGGATGGGGTACAGCAGCATTTTGTGGGGCACGATGTTGATGCCCTGCATGCTAATCTCGCTCAAGGAAACGCAGGGCAGCACGAGCAGCAGGATGTAGCAGTAGAAGAACATCAGGCCCTCTGCCCACAAAGGAAGACCCTTCTTTTGAGGCTCCCACAGGTTGGCTTGGATGTCCAGTATGTCCAGCAAGTCCACCACCACCCAGAAGAGACGATTGCGGATCTCCTCGCGCTTCTTGAAGGCGCGAACGTACTCCATATGATCGATAGCAACCAGCACCACAAACAGCACTGGTATGCAAACAGACAGCAGCAACGTCAATGCTTTCCTCGCAAGAGCATCCAAGCTCTTCCTGTCCGCCTTGTAGTTTTGATACACAAAGTAGACTTTGATCTCCAGCACAAAGATGTAAAGGAACCAGAGGATCATGGCGTAGCCTCGCTTAGCCGTGCGTACCTCAGCACCCACCCACACCGCCACGTAACGAAGAACGATTAGGAAGCAGATGTCTCCCACCATCACCATGATGCATATGCCAATCTTGCGTGGCCCGTGGTTCTGCTCCACCAGGTAGGCATCAATCAGTGCCATGCTGCTCATGATCAGGATGGTAGACAGGCACACGTGGGGCTTGTTGGTGGGAGGTGGAGGTACCATCTTTGCCTGGTTGAGAGGAGAAGGAGGAGGAGGAGGAGTGTTGTTGAAGAGAGAGTGCAGACGGTGCTTGGTTTGTCCAGTGTGGGTGCAGATCAGATAGTGCTGCTAGACAGCGGTGTTCCCCTCCATTGCTTCTGCCTTGGCCAGAGTCCAGGACGCATTAATAGGATTCACACAGATCACTTCAATCAATCTCCGCCTGTGCCCAAGCCACCTGTCGGGTAGACAGTACCCCTCATTTAGTAAATTATCTTCATTGACAAATGGCGTGTAAACATACAGGTTCACTGATGTAAGAGTGAATCAATCTCAGGATGTGTGTTCACCCTTAACACCCTGATAATCATTCACCAAACACAACACAGCAGTTGGATCACTGAGTTACATGTTCTGTTATTAAAATAGAAAGAAAAGCTGCTGCGATGTTTTCCTCATTCCAGATTTACTTCCGACACCCTTGTTTTCATACAAGCTTAAGCCTTGAGAGGTAAAAATCCAGCTGAATACTCACTTGTCTCCCTCTTTGTACTTTCTCCTAATGACTGGCAGGGAGCGATCATCCATGAGACGACACTGAGAGATCACAAAGCCCATCTGTAATCCACAGGAGAAAAGAGGCGAAAACGCACGGGAGGCTCTCCTTCTGTTACAGACGTAAATCCACCAGTCATGGATATATTCTTCTCCTTCTTTTTTTTTTTCTTTCAAGCCAAAGAGAAATCCCAAGATGTTGCTGTCATAATCCACTTACTGCTCAGACTGACAGGAGGAGGAATCTCAGCGGTCACAAGGACCGCTCTCAATTTCTGCAACTAAGATTAGAGGTTATTTTGTTTTGTGCTTGGATAGACGGTTTAAAACTCCCCCCAAAAGAGAAAGTTATTCTTAGTGGGAAAATCTGTGTCCTTCTTAAAAAAGAATTCCCTCTCCAGAAGTTTTCATCTCCATCATCCAGCATCCATGGATGAGAAAATGTACCAATTTGTAAGTTTGTGTGCTTCAGAAGGAGAAGGGTTGTAGTGAATCTCTGTCTTTTCCCACTCAGCTGGATGCATGTGTGTTCTCCATCGTGTGTGCGTGTGTAGGTTTCAGCTGTCTCCACGCTTCGTTGTTGCTGTAAAGTGCTGCCCCCCTGGCGAGATCCTGGCTGCTGCGCCTTTTTCAGTCTCCTGCTTGAGCAGCTTTTGCCAGGGACACCAGGATCAACGGCGCCAGTGGATTCCCTTGTCTCCACTCACCATGTTCTGCCAACACCACCAGCACTGTGCTACTCCCAACGCCGTCTCCCTCTGTGCACTTCTCAGCCCTCCCTGCGAAGTCAGAGAGATGCTCCCTTGGTTCGCGCAGAAACACTCCTGGGATGAGCTCTCTGGCAGCTACCCTCCTCTTCCTACTCCCTCTCCTGCTCAAGTAAAGGCACTTGCTGTGTGGAGGTAACGCTCAGCAGACCACAGCTGCAGAGTGAGGGAGAGAGAAAAGAGGTAGAGGGAGAGGGACAGAGCACTTTTTCAGGGGGTGGAG